>NW_016804657.1:5771029-5831525 GCF_001698545.2 Rhinopithecus bieti
TCCTTCCCTCCCTCCTCTCTCTCTCTCTCTTTCTCTCTTTCTTTCTCCCTTTCTTTCTTTCTTGACACAGGGTCTCACTTATGTTGCCCAGGCTACAGTGCACTTGTATGATCATGGCTCACTGCAGTCTCAACCTTCTGGGCTCAAGTGATTCTCCCACCTGAACCCATCTTGTAGCTAGGACTACAAGTGTATGTCACCACGCCTGGCTAATTTTTTTATTTTTATTTTTGTAGACATGGGGTCTCACTATGTTGCTCAGGATGACCTTAAACTCCTGGCCTCAAGTGATCTTCCCGCCTCAGACCCCCAAGTGCTGGGCATGGGCCACACACCCGGCCTTCAACTTGTGAAAACATTTTCTTTTCTCTGCTCTATGGCAGTTGATTAGAAGTGTCCTTGAACTCCTGCTTGATGTCGGTGGATGCCGGGCAGCCTCTTGCTCCTGAGGCATGCAGCTAATTGTATACTCTGGACCATCCCTCTGGCAAGAGGACATCATTAATAAAATATTTCAGAAATTACAAATATCTGACAAAGCCATTTGCTTGGAAAAGAGTCAATCCAGGAAACCATCCAGAATATATAATCACTGATCTCAGGCACTGACTGCTAATATTTTAGGCAACTGATGTATGCTTTAGCAAAAGAAACTATTTTCTCTGATTTCAGAACCTAAAGAACTCATCTGTTCTGAAAGGCTACACACAGTCACCATCTAACAATAAATGGTAAAAGAAAAGAAACATGCAAGGTGTTGTGGGGACTCTATCAATCCACCCTCCAAAGTAGTGCTGTCTTTCTCAATTTGGGGTGAATACAACCAGGATCTGAAATTAGATTGCTTTTCAGAGGAGCACGTACATCTCCACCCTGGTTTAGGATTTCAGGAATGATTTTGTTTCAGCAGCTAGGGGCAGTGGCAGGGTTGGCTGAATCACATTTAGGTCATGGAAAGTGAAGTCTGATCAGGTGGCTCAGCTCGAGTCAGCCCTGATGGGCTGTGGACGTGGTGACTTCACTCCAAGCAATGTGCACGCTAATTGAGAAAACATGTTCTTGTGATGGCCTCATGCAAAAATCCAGATTTACGAATTTTTTTTTATTCCTAAGAATTCCTTAAATATTTGCCGTGCGTGTCTATACAGCCTCCTGGAGCACTTCTCCTCCTTACTGAGTAGGGTTGTGTTTTTCTGCTGTGGCCCAGGTCAGGGTTTTAAAGGTTGGGATTCTGACAAAGGGCAACTGGGCAAGCAGCCACAGGCCTCAGGGAGAAGCAAGAAGAGGGCAGGAGAGGAGAAAAATAACCCAGACCTCCTGTGCTTTTCCTGGGGCAGAAAAAGCAATTCGAAATCCTTGAAAAGCAATTGTCTGCAATGCTCAATGAGGGGGTCCCCATCGGGAAGGGGGCCTCAGCTTACTGGATATTGGCTACATTCTGGACTCAGCAGTAAGAACTTTCCAGTACTCTTTCCTTTCCCCTTTACAATTGCCCTCAAAAATCAGTCGGCATCATGATTCCCTTTTACAGATGAAGAAACTGAGGCTTATAGGGGTTAAGTTATGTGCTCACAGAGCTAATGAGAAGTGAACTTGGACTTAAATCCAGTTCTATCTGACTAAGTGCCAGGACTCCTGTAAAATCCTACCTGCCTGTGGGACAACCCCTCACTCCCCTCCGAGAAGCCTCCCTGAAAAAGCCTTCTTGACATCCAGACCCCTTCCCTCTTGGAGGTCATATAGTCACGGAATTAGTACTAATCCTACTTCCAGTTTTGATACTGCTTGCAATTGCTCCGTGTGTTAATTTAGACAAGAAGATAAAAAAGCCTGCAGACAAGTTTTGTTTGGTCTGTACTGATGTGTGGAAAGTGAAGAAATTTCAAAGTTTTGGCTTTTCAATCTCAAAGTTTTGGCTTTTCTTGAAAAGTTCTTGAAGAGATCTGGCAATATTGGACCTACAATCCTTTAGAGCAATGGTTGGCCTGCCCCTTAACAATGAGGCATAGCCTCTCTGGTTTTTCACAGCCACAGCGATCTCTGGCCTCAGCTCATTTATATTCTCTGATGAGCCACTAAGCCTTTTAGTTATGACTTCTGAGCAAGCTCCTTGGGGCAGGATCATGATTTATATTTATTTTGAGTTCCCACAGTGCCCAGTGTCCCAGATAACATATTAATAAGAACGTTAATTGAGAGAAGGAAATCTATCCAGTACCCTGATATATGGTGGGCCCCCTCCCCTGTGGGGCGAGGACTATCTTCCCGTTTAACCACAGGTTCTGTGTAATTCAGCAACAGCTGCTTAACCCTTGGCTCTTGGTCTGGGAGAGCACAAATGCCCCACTGCCATAGCAAAATTCACTTTCTCTTTCTTTTCTTGTAAACTTGAAGAATTCCTAAGACACTTAAAATCCTAAAGACACAGAGGAGTTGTTATGTGGAGTAAGGAAGCAAAACACTCTTAAAGCTGCCAGCAAAAATGGTCATTCTCAAGAAATGCCTTATTTAGAGAATATTGCATAACATTTCTGAAATAAAAGTCTGAGGAGAAGTTTGCCTCTGGAAGAAAATTACAGGAGAACCTCCGTTGAGTCTTCTCTTACCCAGCCATTATGAGGTGAAGATAATACGCAAGATGAAATGTTTGGTTAAAATTCTATCAAAATGAGAATGTTAATTACAGAAGGTTAAAATATCAGTGAGTAAATTCTTAGACAAGTCTTCAATGCAAACAAAAAGATTTCTCCTCCCAATGCAGAAAAGCTTTATATGCACAGATACATAAAAAAAATACAAAAAAGATGTTATCCTACCTGAAATTAAAAAAAAAACAACCATGCAGTGGGGGCTCCCCTCAGATCAGCCCTTCCAAGGGAGAAGGGGAGGGGAGGAAGCTCATGTTCATTGGTCGAACTTCTTTTTCTGAAAGTGTTCTCCATAATCCAAAGGGAGCCTGTCCTGCTTGGCATCACCCATACACAATGGGGGTTCAATACACAGTCATCCATAGTGATGAGGCAGTACCTCAATCTGTTGACCTCTCAGCCAGGTCTGCTCAGATCCAAAAATGGGTTGGCATTTCACTAGACTGAGTAAGTGAGACATGCAAGTCACTCTATTACTAATGAGGGTTGTAATCCATCTGTACTGATGAAGAACTGAAGACAGGACAGTCTCCTCCACCCCCTAACGTGGGCAAGGGCTGAGCTCTTCAGACCATCCTCTCTGGGCTCACTTAGCAACCGCACACGGAGGGGAAGTGACCTGTACCACCAACTCTGACTACTGAAGGAACAGCCAAAAGAGATGGGAAAATCAGCCCATCTGTACTGATAGCAAATACTTCGTGGTTATTGGGAAACTATTTCTGTAGTAGTGGACTGAAACTACCCAATGTGGAAGGGCTTCTGTGTGACACTTGGGCGGTTCATTCCCACTGACTTCATAGCCAGCTTCTTTCATTTGCAGGGCTCTCCACCTGCAGAAGCCACCACAGGCGGTGCCAAAAGTGCTAAAACATCTCAATCTGCTTAGCCTAGTGGTGGATTTTCAGGGAAATCCTGACTGTCTGACTCTGACTAATAGTACTACTAATTTAAAAAAAAAAAAAAAAAAAGACTTCCCGCACGTGAATGCGTTGGCTACGGTCTTAGGCAATTCAAAAGCATTGTTGCCAGTTCCACCTGACAGATTTCATCATCAGATCAACCTCATTTGGGGAGGGAGCTCCTTAAGACTCTCTCTTTCTCTCTTTCCCTCCCTCCTTTCCTCACTTCCTTCCTTCCTTCCTTCCTTCCTTCCTTCCTTCCTTCCTTCCTTCCTCCCTCCCTCCCTTCCTCTCTCCCTCCCTCTCTCTCTCTCTTTCTTTTTTTGTTTCTTTCTTTTATTTTGCTCATTTGAAATCAGCACCAAGCTCTGCAGTTCATTTTCACTCCTACTTGTAATGAGTTGGGCATGAGTAGAAAGCATGTGTTCCTATAATACCCTCCTGTCCTCTGAAGACTTTATTCGTTTTAACTCTATGTACTATAAATAAACTAATAGTTCTATTTTCTGTCCCCCAATGAGACCTTGAGGCAGAGGTGAGAATAACAAGCTATTCTACTTGAGAATAAACCCAGTGCTACAAGCACCATCCATCAAGTGTAGTGTTGCTAGCCTTTTTTTCAATGAAATGTCACATTATCAATTCTCATTTATTTTCGCAGCTTGGGCACAGTTGTATTAATTTGATGTCAACATGCACTCATGTTGTATTAAGTGCGGTCAGTGCTGGGGGCTTCTGCTTCAGGGAAGGAACCTCCTGGTGCCAGAGTGTGATCCACTTAGCAAAGGAGGGAAGGATTTCCTCCCAGTGCTACAGACTCCACAGGCAGGCAGTCTGCCTGTGTTTTTAATAACATACGGCAGAGAAGGAAGCTGCCATGCTCTAATAGCACCTGTCCCTTCACCTTACTCTTTCTGGTTTTCTTTTCCCATGGGTCATTTGTAGTCCACTTCACTCACAAAAGGCAAAGGATAACACCTGCTGGGACTACAGCACTGAGGATCCTGCTGATGGTGGCCTAGAGTCTGATTTGTTGGCTCCTGGAGGATGAAGCCCAAGGATTGACTTCTGAAGCCCCAATTTGATGATTAACCACAGAAACCCCAACAATAGGGCCCTTGTTGGTAATTTCCAAAAGACTTCTCAACCGGGAGCAACATTATCTTTGAATACACTTAGCCCTCTATGAGGGGCATTTGGGGTTGTCACTACGACTTCTGACATTTAGGAGGTGAGGCAGGGATACTAAACTATCTGCACTGTGCAGATTGGTCACACTTAACCAAGAATTGTCCCAAAATGCTGACAGCTCCATTCAGAAACAATATTAATCCAATATACTTGCCTAGTGAGTTGGGAAAGTGAGACCTGAGAAGTTTAGCGACTTGCTCAAGGTCACAAAGCTACTTCCCTTCCCTTCTCCCAAGTGAGGAAACTATAACAGGAAGTTTACCCGAAATATAGGAGAAGAAAATCAAAGGATCATCCTAACATTTTAATCTGATTCCTACTGTGTCATAGTCTGAGGCCTCAAAAGCATGTAAAGTAGCCCAGAGAGGAGCAATGAAAACATCACCAACCACCAGAAAGTGTTCTCCATTGCATGCTTTCATTCTTCTGCTCTTTGTTAAACTTTGTGGCTGAAGTTTTATTCTCCTTGGCTCAAATAGTGACATTTCCATGCTTCTGCACACCCTAATAAAAGACCGAGGACCCCAAAGCCTCAGTTTCTCCATTCACATATCAGCCTCAGGATCATCCTGGTCTGACTGCTATTTGGAGTTAGGATCTTAACTGTTTCCCCACTGTTATCAAGCGAGGTCTCATGGGAATGGACTGGGGAAGGGTCTTTCATCCTCATTTATTTACCCAATGCCAGCGGACACAGTTTGCTCAAAATGGTCCACCACAGAATTGATTTCTCGGAACTGGCTAAGCCTGAGAGCTGATGGTTTGTGAGATCAGAGTTGCTAGTCAAAGAAACACACAGGAACTCTTTCTGTGTCACAGAAAGGTGTTTTCTGGGAGCATGGGTTGTTTGCACACAGATATCCAGAGATTTTACGCAAGACCTCAGCAAACCTTCCATTGCTTCCTGAGAGCAGAGAATTTGCTGCCAGCAAAGGTCTCTAAGGCTTGCTCCAGACTATGAAGTCCGTGAAAGTTCTTACTGGGAAAAGGTAAATGGCTGGGTCTCTGGTCCCGGGTCTGGCACTGACATCTGCTTGGGGATCTGGGCCTTGGCCCTGCTCCATGCCCGGTAGAGAAGAACAGTGGCTGAATCTCTGGGTAGTTTCCCTGCTGCTCTGATGCAGGGTGCTGCAGTAAAGCACTCTATGAATGAGCACAGCAGGAGTGCTCAGCACTCTTTAAAAAGTAAAGTTGTGTGATTTTTTTCATCAGTTTAATCTCAGTAATGATGAGAAACTTCCCTCGGGCTCCAGCCCTGCCCTGCCCTACCCTACTCTCCCTGCTGATGTCGGCAGCCAGGGCCCCCTTCTTGTCCAAGGCACAGATTTCTCCCTGAAAGAGAATGAGAATGTGAAGCCTCATCCCTTGCTCCCACTGGCCCTTGGGGCAGGGGAGTTGTGGGGTGGGCAATAGGAGAAGGCAAGAACCCCATTCCTTGGCAAGGGTTAAAAGCAGGGAAAGAGCCACCAACACTGGGATGACTGCCCTGAGTGGGCCCAGTTCATTTCTCTGATGGGCCTGGGCTGCTGGAAATGCAGTGGTGCCAGCAGCTGGTTCTAAAATCCTCTGAGGTGCTCCTATACTTCTGTCAAATTAGTGTTCTCATGCCCCAGTGATCTTGGCTTCCCATTTTTGGTGCTTCTCTTTTCCCTTTACCTGCATGAAGATGTTGGGGAAAGAGTGGGGTAGGAGTTTGGCAACATGTGGCATTAACCCTATCCCCCTTCAACAAGAGGAATGTTCACTTTCTATGTGAGTCAATTACAGCTAGGCCAGTCTCAGCCCCCAGACCCGCCCGTCTCCTCTGACCCTCTGGGAACATTGCCCGTCATGAATTAACACTTGGGTTGCTCAGGTTGACATATGACTTATTCAACAAAAGAGACCCATCAGGTTTGATATAGCCTTTCTTCTGTGACTCTGCAGAGGGAGAAAGTTTCAGACACTCAGGAGGAAACTGTAAACACAGGGTAAGAAGGGCTGGCAGGGCCCAATGGCTGCTGCCCTCCTGCACTGCCTAGAGAAGGGGAAAGATTCCCCTCCAGTAGCCTTAACTGACAGCTTCAAGAGTTTGAAGACCCTGGAGAGAAGTTACCGATGGGGCCTCCACTGTCATTTCTGCATTTGCAGAGTGCAGCTGGCTGTGCATGGGTTGGGGAGGAGGGGACTGGCACTGGTAGTGGGTGTGCCCAGAGGATGGAGCCAGGACAATTAATCAAGTGCCTTTTCTACAGGATTTCCATTGGCCTTGGATGACAGATGGGGCAGAGGCACCCAGGAGAGCACTATTTTGGTTTCCAGCTGGGAACGTGCACTAAGTTTTCCTTAATACCCACAGCACCCAAAAGGCTTTGCTGTAATACACTTTAATGCATGAAACACTCATAAATTATCCTTCGAACTGTTACAACTTCCAACCTGGAACAACTTGGAAAAACCAGCCTAGCAAGCAGGCTCTTTTTTAATCTCTCAAATCACAACAGAAGAAAAAGTTCAAGCACGAAACACCTTCCTTAAGAATCTCGGAGTTTTTTTTTTTTTTTTTTTTTTTTTTTTTTAGAAGGAGGTCTGTAATTAGAGGGAGCTAAGCTGCTTGTTTCTGCTGGCTCAAAGTTGCAGGTCCCTGACCCCTGAGTCCTCTCTCCCTCTCCTAGATCCTCCTTGCCTGAACCCAAGGCGCTGCCCGCCCCAACCTTCCACGCCCGCTTCTCCCACACCTGGCAGCAGACAGCTGGAGATGAAGCGTGTGACCCAAGTGGCACGGCTGAACCTTGGCGACCTCGACCTGAGGTTGTCCAACGCGGCTCCGTGGAGGGCCCCGGTACGCCGGACGGACCCCAGCATTGGCTCGCAGACTTCCTGGGTTAACCCCCGGGGCCCTCAATCACGACTCCCAGCCCTTCCGAGACGCGCGGAGGGAACTGCCCTAGGTCTAGCGCGCCCGGTTCCGCTCGTCCCCCTACCTGGGAGCAGCGAAGCACTTTCCTGACTCCGCGCTCACCTCAGCCAGCGCGCTCTGCGCTCCCCCCGCGGTGCTGGCCGCCACTCCTCCCGCCCCGGCGCGCCAGCTGCCGGCGCATCCCTCTCCGTGCCCATTCGCTCTCCCTCACTTGCGCGTTATCCACTTCTAGCCCTCGAGCTAGACCCTGGCATGGCCGTGGGCTTCTGCAGGCGCCAAGGCTGCTCCCTGGACCGCCGGCCATCCCGGGACTAGAAACTCCACGACGAGAACGAACGCTGTTCCCGCGGTCCGACTCGTCCTCCCGCGAGGGTCCCGCGCCCCCACACCCACTCGGGACATTTCTCAGGGCTGCTCTTGGGCCCGCGGGAGCCTTGGGGATAACCAGAGAGCTCGCCAGACCAGTATCCTTGCATACTCTCCCGCGAAGCCCAGCCACCCCGGCCCGCGCCCGCGCTGCGCCCCTCTCGGGATCGGCTCAGGGCAGCCTGACTCACCGCTGCGCTCCCCTCCGGCTCCCAGCGCTCTCTGCTGTGCCGGAGCGCAGAGCTGCGCTCACACAGGCTTCTTGAATTCTTAGCCCCTCCTCCCGTACTCCTGAGTCACACGCTCCAAATCCTGGCCCCCATCCCTCCCCTCCCCACCACCAGTCCCGCACCTGCTGTGGCTGGGCGGTGGTGCCCGGCTGGAGGGGGTCCTGGGGACTAGAGGCGGATCGCTCCTGGAGGGCTGGCCAGACCCAGCCAGAGAAGGACTTTAAACTTCCAGAGGTCAAAGGGAAACCCACTGGGGTCTGAGGGGCCGCGCGCGCAAAGCCGGGAGGGGCATTTTCTGGGGCACCGGCGGGGGTCGTTGGGCCGACTGGTTGGGGCCTAGCGGAGTTGCTCGCAGCTTCCCTCACCTCTCCGCCCTGCCCCCGCGCGTTGCCCTTCGCCAGTGCTTCCCTGGTCTGCCCGGCGTCGCCCTCGGTGCCCCAGGCATTGGCTGCTCCCCGCGCCCTAAGGGAGCTTTTCTTCATGGCGCCTTTCCTTACCCCAGGATAGGTGAGAACCCAGGGGGAGCTCTGCGAGGGGCAGGTGCCCAAGCTCCTCTGACAAGGGAAGACGGCTGCAGAACCAGTTAGAAGGCCCCCAGGCACTGGTGAGTCCAGCGTAGGGACAAGGGGCAGAGGACTTCAGGAGTCAGGAGCTAGACTAGATCAGGGACCTTAACTTAAGGCCCTGGGTTCCAGGAACTTCCCGGAGTCCCTGGCCCCTCTGAAACGGTAGGCTGATTTGCGCGACTGTGTGCAATGCTAATATTCTTTTCTGGGCTGAAGGTCTGCAGCTTTCATCAGTTTTGCAACGGGCCTGTGACCCCTAGACTGACATAGCCAGCAAACCTTCTGCCTAGGCCCTCTCTCCACACTCCAGGCCCCACACAAATTCTTCCTGACCCTTCAAGATTTCTTGAGTTCCCTGGATTCAGTCTGACAGGGGAGCTTGCCTGACTTTCCCCTGCCCCTCTGCCAGGGCTGTTCCCACCCCAGCATAAAATTAGCAAGGGAGAAATACCCCTGAAGTCAAATTTGTCACCAAATGTGCATCATTAATTGTAGCATTCCAGGGGATTCATAGCTCTTTGGAAATTTACAGCCCCACTCCCTCCTGTGTTGAGCTTGTCTGTGTCTTCACTTCTTTCTTTAGCAAGGGTGGGTTGGACTGCTACCCCGTGTGGATGCCACAGAGGATAAGTGGGTGTGGGGAGAGTAACAGGAAGGGAAGCTGAGGCACAGAATCTCTCTATTGCTGGTGACACTAGCCAGTGCAACTCAGCAGAAGGGCACCCTCTGGGGAGCTGGGATTTAGTGAAGCAGATGATTCCTGTACTAAGTCCTGGGGTGGTCCTTTACTCCCAATGGATGGCACTTGAGCAAGATGAAGCCCTGACTAGGCATTTCCAACTCCCTTGGCTCAGATTAGTCTTAAAGTCTTACTTCTTTCTATTTTCACGTTTGCTCCCACAAGAAAGTTCATTCCATTTGCACATGCTCTGAGAAGGACGAAGAAGGCAAAAAGCCCTAGAATTGGAAGTCGGCCTTAGCTTTGGTGTGACCTCGTTGTTTCCCAGCCTTAGGCTTGTCCACTTCTAACTTGTTCAGATACAGGCTGGTATATGAACACACTTTGGAAGTGAGGGCAAGAGGCCAGGGAACACCGTGAATGGCCCTTTCTACAAAAGTAGTATCATAGTCGGGGTGATCCATTAGGAAATTTATCATCATCAATTAAACAAAAGAACTTCCAGACAACAGGATGAATTCATCCATCAATCATGTCATGTATAAACTTGCTTGAAAAGCACTAGCCCCAAGCCTTACATAATAGCTGCCTGAGAATTTGGGTATGAAATTAAACTTTTAGAATAACAGAGAATTTGATTGTTGAATGCAGAGCTTTTGTATGTGTTCTTGTGGCATCATTCAGAAGGACAAAAGGATTTGGGGCACTTGTGGTTCTTTTCATGTGGTATGTAAGGGGAAATTTTAAGTGATGTAAGCAGAGTATAAGTTTGCTTATATGCTCCATCCTCATCCCCTAAATTGTTGGTCATATTCTTATTGCACACGTTGGTTTAATAAGAGCTCCTTTCTGCCCCTAACTACCTCTGTTTCTGTCACTGGACTTCAAGGATCTTGAGTAAGTAAGAACGTGTAAACAACAAACACAAAAAAACTCCAAAGATTATTGACTGAGAGCCTACCATATGCCAGGCACTGTGTGCTGGCAGTGGTACCCGCTCTCAGAGAGCTTATGTTCTAGTGGGGGCTTGATTATTAGTCCCTGGCCATGTTTATCACAGTTTCCCTAGGTCCTAGCATAGGACCTGGCCTATAGTAGGTGCTCAGTTGATACTTGTTGAATCCAACAACAGTCAGAGTCATTTGTGACTGTCAGACAACCCACCAACACTGGATTGGTTTCCAGCAGGTTCCAGATCAGCCTGCCTTTGGCACAGAGACCACAGCCAGGTGCCTTTTCCCCTGCCTCTTCCACTTTCAAGAAGGTTCCAGCAGAAATGTCCTTCTTTTGGGTCATTGAGAGAAGGACTTCTAGGCCTGGACCAGCTACATTCACAGGAATGAAAAACAGCTGAGAGGGCAGCGGCCAGAGGAATGGTGCAGACAAGCAGAGGATAAGAATGTTTTTCTGTACTAGATTTTCTCGAAAGAGCTTTGAAACCAGGGTATCAAAATAACCAGCAGCTGATGCATTTGCTGACTTGGAGGAGAGATTGTGGCGTGTACAGTAATTGTTGTTATTTCTGAAGATCTAGAAGCCTGCAGCCATTGAGTGCCTCATCAACAGCAACAGTCAGCTAGCACAAACCCCTGGCCTCTCCCTTGCTTCATTCCAGGAGGCCAGGACAAAGTGCATGTGCTATTTAAAACACCAGCAGGCTCAGCAGAGATCTGCCAGCAAGGATGGAATCACTGGATCTGCTCGTTCTTCAAGTGAAACACAGAAATATTGTCCCAGTTGCTGGAGGAAGTGATAGCTTCCATTTAAAGATTTTTTTTTCCTCTTCCTTCTAATCAGAGTGAAGAAGAACTTCAGAAGAGGATATGTTTCATAATGCTTAGTGAGATGACATGGCCACAGAATCACAGAAATGATCAATCCAGCCACCTTATTTATGGATTAAGGAACAAGGGCTCAGGAAGGAAAAAGGCTCAGCCAAATACACGTGGCCAGTGTCAGGCTTTTTGACTTCTAAGCAAGACTTCTTTCTACTACACTCCCTGAAAGAGGCTGGGAGAAAAACTGACCAACTCAGGCTACAGTAAAAAGCTGGTAAAGGAGCTAAAGTAGGCCAGGGTGCAGAGAGAGCCAGTGGTGCCCCTTTCATCTCTGGGCCATCCCTGCCTACTCCTGTGGCCTGCTGCTGGCTTTTGCTGTTTCTCCTTGAGATCTCCAGTTCCTCCATCTCTACTAGTTCCCTCGCTTTTGCTTGTGAACATTCACTTGCCTTTTCTCTCTTAAAGAAACTGCTAGCCCAAACTCTGGATTTCTCAACTTCCATTCACTATCAAATTCTTCAGCAAACTGATCTATACCCATCATTTCCTTGCCCCCTCCCCCAAACTTTCTGCAACCTAGTTCCCATCTTCCTCCCCTTCCTTTCCTTTCTCCCTACTGAACTGATGATTTTTTTTTTCTTAAAGGTCATTAGTTGCAAGAAAACCACCACCACCAACACAATCTCAGCAGCATTTATCTAGTGCTTGCCTTATTTCAAATACTGGGCAAGGCACTTTTCCTAGCCTTATTAATTGGTCCTGTTCATTTGTAGATAAAAAAGATGAAACTCTGAGAGGTAAGTCACTTTCCAGGTCTCATAGCTAGCCAAATAGCTGAGTAGAGAATTGAACCCAATCCCTTGCTGTTAAATGCCATGCCTCCTCCTCCTTTCAACAAAGCTCAGCTGGCTTTGCCAGTCCTAGTCCGCTCTATTCATGACCTCCTTTGTCTACCACTTTCCTTTCAGAGTCCCTGTGACAGTATTATCCTGGCTTACTAGCCACCTCTGATTTCTTCATCTGCCCTCTGCACTCATGGGCCTCCCACAGCTCAGTCCTGGGGCTTTACGTTCTCCTCCACTCTTGTTCTTCCAGGTGTTTTTTCTCCTAATTTTATAATTCCAAGCATAGTTTCAACTCTGGCCTCTCCTTTAATCACCAACACTTGGAGTGTTATATGCAAAGCACTACCTAGGTTCTTGTTGCAGCGAAACTGCACAGGCCCTGGCAAGGACTGTGTTTCTGTCTTTCCTCTGACTCTCAGCCCCTCCATCCAAAGCCCTTGCTCTTAACTCAGCCAGGCAGGTGCCCCACAGATCCCCTTCTTGAAAGGTCAGGAAACCCATGTGGGCCCAGGACAGTTCAGCTCTTTGCTTGCTGCCCAGAAAAGTCACCAGTTTGGAACTGGCAAGATTTAGCCCATCTGTCCTCTTAGGTGGTGTCTCCTTAAGAGAAAGATTGACCCTCCTTGAGCCATAATAATCATAATTACTTTTCATTATATGGAGTGAATATGTTAAACAGTTTTCAAGCACCTGCTATGTGCCAGCCCCATTCTCGGTGCTGGGGATTCAGCAAATGAACAAAACAGCCTATAAACACATAGAATTTTATTTTTAATTTTTTAAAATAATTTCAACTTTATTTTAGATTCAGGGGGCACATGTGCAGGTTTGTTACAGGGGTATATTGCCTGATGCTGAGGTTTGGGATATGATTGATCTCATCACCTAGATAGTGAGCATAGTGCCAACAGTTAGTTTTTCAACCCTTGCCCCACTTCCTTCCTCCCTGCTCTAGTAGTCCCCAGTAGACACGTGAAATTTAAATTCTATTAATTTGCTTCACCTATTAAATAAATGTGCATTATTTAATGTACATTATATGCCAGGCCCATAAAAGTCAGTTGTGATTTTGATGAGCTTGATCTGCACAGGACAGGTGAATGAGACAGATGCAGAGACAGGCAGTGCCAACCAAGTCAATGATCTCCTTAGGTACCTGCAAGGAGAGTCAGGTGAGCCCTCTGGGGACTGGATCCTTTCCTCTGCTCTCCTGATTCAAACAGCTGTGAGCCTCTACCTTTTCAGACTGGTCTGACTCCAGTCTCCACAAGAACTGGTCTCCACAAGAACCACTGGTGACCCTGTGGCTTTCACTGGTGCTTTCTTCAGAGTCCCCTGAGTCTCTCTCACTCCTCTTCCACTGGGACAAACCCTCAGGGTCCCTCATGAGCCCACAGCCAAGGCAAGTGTGCCTCCATCTGGGTCTTCACTATACAGTCCTTCCTGGCCCTGGAGTTGGTACATTCCTATTGGGGCCACCCCAGAGATACCTCTGGGGCAGGATTCCCCAGTGATGAAGTTTGCCTGCATAGCCTCACAGCTGCTCCTTCCTGTCACGTGGTATCATGTTGACAAGTAAGGTTTTGTGGTGCTGAGGCAGGCAAGAACCCCATACTTTCATCTGTGATGCTCCTATGCAGGAGTCTGGCATAAATGGACTCTGCCATATCCTGGGTAGATCTCTGTCCCCTCAATGGTGACACTGAGCTCATTGCATTTATTAAAATCCTATCCTGGGGCAGAATCTGTGTTAGGTACAAGGAAACAAAGATCAAGAAGAAATGATTACTGCTGTATAGGAACCACTATCCAATGGGGCACCAGGCACATAAACTGATAAGAAATCTGTAAGAGAGGATCTCGAAGCTGGGGAGATGGGAAATTCAACCAACTTAGGGCTTTGCCTTTGTTGTTATCCCATTGCACTTTGCATAAATTCCATATTCTTTGAAGAGACTTACAAAGTTCTGTGTCATCTGGCTCCTCCAGCCCCCCTTCATCCTCCTTTCTTGCTACTTTCTTTTCTTTGCTCTAGCCTCTGCCATGGTGAATTTATTTCAGTTCATTTCACAAGCAGCACCAGCCCCACAGGTCCTATATGATGTTTTCAGTGCTTCAAAAACTTTTAGCTTTCCCCCATCTCCTTCCACCTGTCCATTTCCTCTTCCTTTGAAACTCAGCTCTGAGAATCTTCAATGACATTTCTAGTCAGGTGTTTTCCCTGATCCCCCAAGTTAAGACTAAGCGTCCTTTCTAGGTGCTTCTGCAGCCCTCCATATTGCACAAAACACATGCTCAATAAATCATTTAAAATGAGATATTACCTGAGTTAAGCTTTGAAGCATGAGTAGGAGCCAGGAGAAGAATGCTGGGAAGGGCATCATTTGAGACAGAGGGAACACTTTGAACTAAGGTGTGCAAGTGTGAGACAACACGTTGCATGCAGGAAACTGCAGCTGATTCAGAACTGGTGGGACATGATGTGGTAGGAGATATTGCTGGATCAGTCACTGGGAAGGTCGAGGAAGGCATGGATAATGAAGGGTGAAATCAAATGCAGAGAGACCACCTGGGGCCAGTAGTCATAGTCAGGGTGACAGTGATGGCAGCAGGCTGATTCATGCCCTGGGAGCTAAGCCTGCAGAGGAGACATTCAAACAAAACTTAGGGTATAAATTCATCGGGGAGTGGGGAATGACTGGATGCAGGGGTAGGATGAGGAAAGGGTCTCCTGGGTGCCCTCTGAAATCCTGATTTGCCTGAACAGGTAAATGATGATGCTGGCTATGGAGATAGAGCATCCAGAGGTGGGGCCTATGTGGTGGCCTGGGAAGCAGGGGTCTTCAATTTAAGATTTTGCTGGGCCTATGGAATACTCAAGGACGTATGTGCAACATATGGAGTTTGCAGATCAGGAATGATGTTGAGGCTGGCTATCTCTGCACACTGCACACAGGCTGAAGGCAACCAGTATCATCATCTCAGAGTCTCCACTGAGAACTTAACCCCCCATCAAGCTACACTCTCACTGTCTACCATGTTGGCACCATACCAACTATGAGGCATCTCCCAGAGGCCAGAACCCAGGGAAACAGATCACTCACTCCAGTGTTCCCTGGTTCCCTCCTACCTGTTTATTTCTATAATACTCATTCTCTACCTTGAGGTGCAGGCCAAAGTGTGAGAGCAACTGGGGACGCTGGCAGATGACCACCTTGACTTTCCCAATTCCTTCTTCCTCTTCTACTCTCTGGGCTGAACAAGAGTGTTTTTTTCTTCTCTTCTCAACCAGAACTCCTCTTATGTCACATCCTGAGCTCCCTCTACCATAATAGCTTATAGTAAAACTCTATGATCAAGCTCTCCAAGTCTAGCTCTTTATAATCTGTGAGAGCTTAAGAAATTCAGCATCCCTCCCCCTTTTTTTCTTTCACAAGAATGACTGACTTTCAAAACCACTGTCTTGCTGTGAAATGTCTTGCTAAAGATGTATATGGACATTTTCCCTTTGCATTCCAGCTGCAACAGTCCCAAGGGTACCCTGTGAAAATCATATGCCCCTGGAAGAATCGGGGGGGGATCACACAACTGGCAAATGTGAAAGAGAATACCTATGCCTTCCTTATCACATTTGTACAATAGATAACAATCTGCTATCCCCTCTAAACTATAAAATTTTCAGGAACCTTAAACTTCTAGTACCCATCATAATACCTGGAATATAATAGGTTTTCAACGAATGCGTTTCATATGGATAAATAAATTAAGCTCAGAGGGTTTAATAATCATCTTGAACAAAACTAGCAAATAGCTAACCGAGTCTGTTGGTGTGTGATATAGATTGGATATTTGTCACCTCAAAATCTCATGTTGAAATTTGATCCCCAATGTTGGAGATGGGTCTTGGTGGGAGGTGTTTGAGTCATGGGGACAGATTCCTCATGGCTGGCCCTTGCTGTCCTCATGGTAATGAGTGATGCCTCACTATTAGTTTCCATGAGCTCTGATTGTTTGAAAGAGTCTGGTACCACCCTCCCCTCTCTCTTGCATCTTTCCTATCCCCATGTGATGCCAGCCCCCCTTCACCTTCCACCGTGAGTGGAAGCTTCCTGAGGTCCTCACCAGAAGCAAATTCTGGTTCTGTGCTCCCTGTGCATCTTGCAAAATCATAAGCCTAACACATTTCTTTTATTTATAAATTATCCAGCCTTGGATATTCCCTTATAGCAACACAAATGGTCTAAGACAGTCTGCAAAACTCATGCTCTCCATACTATACCTTACAGACTAATACTTGGGAAAATTCTTAAAGAACCAAATCAATTTTTATCAGCATAGTGGAAGCTAAGAAGACTCTCTGTATCACTCAGATGTGCTGGTTGATTTAACTCCTCCATGACCTTTAGCTGTGCCTCTTCAGCCCTGCTCAGTCCAGAGCTGTATTACTCTTATGTAAGCAGCAGTGTTGGACCAGTAGGGAGTTCCTGGGACCCCTCTCAGGTACTGAAGATGTGCCTCCGTCATGTGGAATTGCAGGTTGAGCTGCTACATAGCCAGTGGGAAACATGCATCACCCCTTATTTGACAAAGGCTTGCTTTGAGCAGGACTTCAACTTCTGCCGAATTCTGAGTCTGGCAAAAATTGCCTTGCTCTAGGGGACCTTAGGTCATCTTCAGGTCTCAATCCTACCCTCAGTAAATGGCCTAGAATACTCGCTGGCCTTGAGATGAGACCACTGGAGTCCACTGGTTCTTGCAGGAGTATTTGCACTTCAGTGGGCAGCAGAGCTAACACAAAAGATGGAGGAGATAGTTTGTAAATTGAGTGAAGAAGGTATTTGGAAGAATACAAGGTCAATGGGCAGGCCCTGACATCATTTTGCATAGGTGTTAAGATTGCTCACAGACAGACTGTATTGACTTCCATGAATTATGCTCTATCTCGTCTCTGGGCCTTTGCAACACGCTCCTTCCTCTTCCTGGGACATTTTCTCTGCTCTGTGTTTCCTTCACTAAGCCAACCCCACCTCATTTCTGAGGCCTCAGTACAAATGTGACTTTCTTACTGCCCAAGTCTGGGTTAGGTGTCCTGCTCTGTGACCCCATCATCCCCTCTGACTGGGTCTCCACAACACTCTGCAGTCTACACACTATATTATAAAGGCCTACCTGCTTGTTTGTCCCCCTTCTCCTCCCCACCTCCTTTACAAGCTACTGTCTGGGGTGGCAGGGGCCGGTGGCATCCCCAGCACCTAACACCATGACTGCATGCAGTAGGTATTCCATTCTTAATTGCTGCCTAACAATATGTTTACATGCACATTCTTAGATTCTTTATTTGCCTTTCTGTGGATAATCATACGTTCTTAGGACACACCTTTCCCCAAGAGAAGCAAAACAAAACAAAACAAAACAAAAGCCTAGGCTTTAGAACCATAAGATTTCAGTTCCTAATTCCAGCCCCTTCGCTCATTAAGTCCAATGCTTGTAAATGAAAATGACACCTGCCTGTAAGGCACATGAGAGGGTCTGTGTAGGGGGTACACAGCACAGATTTGGGTGCCTCTCCTCTTCCACCACAGCTCCAGCACACATGCTCCACACATACAGCCCCCCAGCTCCACGCAAACAGCCCCCCAGCACACACACACAGGCACACGTGCCTTTTCATGGGCTGAGCCTGATGGGATTATAGCAGTGTTTGGGCAGACTAAGGGATGCTTGAGTGACTGTCACAAGGTTAAAGAAAGAGAGACTGCCAGATGCTTGGGAAAAACAGAAGGCGAGGATTCAGACCAGAACTCCTTCTTCAGGCTCCCAGCTCCTCTGGGCTGTGGGAAGACCTCAGGCTGTCTTTTCTCCCTCATTTTTTAAGCCTGCAGAGTGCAGAGCTCTTTTTCTTAGGTTGGAGATTCATTTATCTGCATTCTAATTTTAAAAGTTCCCGGTGTGCAGAGATGACTTTGATCTTCAGCAGGAGTTTATTTCTTCCTATTAGCATCACATTATACGATCTCTGACAGATTAATCACAGCTATTGTTGTACTGTTTATTCTAAACACTGTATAACTTTACTTTCAAAATGTTATTTTAATTAAGAAGGAAGTGCATTAGGGGAAGGCATTTTCCTGACAGACAGGCTTCTCTGGCCCCACGGAGCAAGCGTATGCCCTGTGCTGCCTACAATGGCAACGTCTCCAGCAACGAGCTCAAGTCCCAGGGAGCATGTGAGAGCTAGGGTTTTCTGCTGTCACAGGAGGACTGTGAATAACTTGAATTATATGTATGTATATTGACTGTGAAGCTGAATTATATATTTTGCCAAACATTTTTTCTTCATTGTCTTTTTTAAAAATAGCATGTCTTTGTACCATGTACCCTAAAGAATGTAGCTGGAGTTTGATAGAAAGCTTTAAAGGGCAGAGTTGGGCCTGTGGCCTTTGAGGTTTCTTTGTCCCACATGTGAGTCCAGCCTGCATCAGCTACTTCCTACCTTTATGACCTTGGGCAAGTTACTTAACCTCTCTGAGCACCAGATTCCGTAGAGGAGGAAGAACCCTGCTAAGGATGTGGATGGAGAGGTTTAACCGTGACAGTGCAGGTAAGGGACTTTGGAATGTTTCTTGGCATATGGTGAGCGCTCAGTCAGGGGGTCCTTTGATTCCACAGACGCATTTCCTTTTGCTCAGACCAAGCTAGGGGCAATGAAGGGGAGAAGCAGACTTCGCCAACTTGAGAGTTTTGCAGAGAGCCCACCCTGGTTTGGAAAGGGTAACCACTTTGAAGCCACAGAATCTAGAAACACATTTCAACCTCACCACTTACCCTCAAGTTCTGGACCCAGAGCCAGTAACCAAGCTGGTTGGAGCAACAAGTTCGTTTTTTAAAAACGAAAAACATTTTGTGGTGAGGGAAAAAATGCTTGCACAAGAGGCCCAAGGAGAAAAGCTCTTATGTGTGACGTAGTTCCACTGGACAGAGATGAAATAAATGGCTACTTTGCCACCAAGGCCACAGGACAGGGCAAAGGCTTGATTTAAACGCTTCATCTGCTGTGTACTTTGGTATAGATAAATCCCAATTCAGTTGTTTGGTATCGATGTTAATATCACACTGTCAGACCTGATTGACCTGATTAAGATGACAAGGAGGCCTCCTCAGTCTCCCTTGGAAATAAGTAAGTCTATGTTATGGTGGAGGAGCAGCTGGAGGTGAAGAACTCCTATCCCGGAAACGGAACCTAGAAACCAGAGGCCTCTGACAAAAAGCTGCAGAAGTGGAAGAAGAAAAATAATAATAATAATCTAAAGCATCTATAGGATAAAACCACCATTCCCACTTGGAATCCTGTATTAGTTCAAGGGATAACCACAGTTCCTTTGTGGTGTTGGAATTTTGTCATTTCAAATATTGAGCCCTTTGGCATAGAGTATTCAGCCTTTCTTTTTTGTCTCTGCATCAGCAGAACTGAACTGAGTATAGTACTTGGAAGAATTTGTCTTCAAATACAGTCATTAAATTGAATTGAGGAAAACTATTCCAAGAAATGGGCCATTGTTTGGGATCATTTGTTGTGGAGAAATATTTGTTGTGAAGGGACTTAAACCATGTTCTTTAATAACAGCTGGGATCCGTTAAGGTGGAATAAAGATACGTGTGGAGGTAAAAACTAAAGAAAGCACAGATGGCATTGTCGTTAATGGAATTTAGAATGCAGTTAATATATGAAACAGGTCACGTGTCCAGAAACAGCACACAATATCACACTGTTCCAAATGTAGCTTTAGTGACCTTTCTACCACACTGCTTGCACATATGCAGGGAAAGACAAAATTGGTTTGCATTGGAAGAAACGGAGGTTTACCCTGCACATCAAGTGCAGCATTTGCAGATCTCTCAACAGAGAAATGAGGCACAGAGCATGCCTTTTTATGGGGACATTTCTTTTCCAATGAATTTGTTTTCATTGGAAACACCCTGTCTTAGTTAACATTTTTATAGGTTCTGATATACTTTTGGCACTTTTATGTAATGCGGATCTTCATTTAAACTTCAGAAAGAAAAGTTAACACAATTTCAGTTTATTCTACACATTTTTCCAATACTAGGGCCTGGTAAACATTATAAACTGTCCCTTATAATGTCAGCTGCCGATGGCTCTGAGGCGTGCTATTTGGCCTCTAACGCTGTGACTGTCTTTTGTAGCATTTTCCTCTTCAGGTTATTCTTTGCCTTCTTCTTAGAAGAAGAGATTCAGGTCTAAACTCCTTGTTGCCTCTCACCACTCTGTCACCCCTGGGAAATCTCCAATCACTAACTATAAAAAGCTGGTTTGGCTTCCCTAGACCTCAGAGCAGGTCTACAACAATAGTCACTAAAAATGGGCATTGTCCAAGGTTTGCAAAAGCCAGAGAAGGGTTCCAATGTTAATGGTTTCAAATAGCTGTTTTAAAAGGTACAACTCATAATAAAAATCTAATAAAAATTATAGTCAGGCATCTCGCAAATTTAAAGTATGACATAGAAGTGCATAATACAAATGATTCTAGTTAGTGTGCTAGGATACATTGTGCTAGGATATGAAGAGATGTGTTGACACTGTCTGTTTTTAGCTGTGCCCGACCCATGGGGAGCAGCTCAAAGAATGCTTTGCAAGAAGAATGGCACAAAGCTGGCAGGGCAAGAAGACACCAAACAAGACAAAGTGAAGAAGGGACCTGAATGTGTTCCATGCTTTGTAGGTGTCAAACACACAAACACAGAGAGAGCGAGAGAGAGCGTAGGATGTATTTTTTTTTTTTTTTTTAGTTTATTTTAATACTTTTTCTTCTCAGGTTTGGTATTTGGATCAGGACCAGTGAAGTCAAGGTTAGCGTGATGGAAGTAATGGCAACCTTAAGGGAAGATATTTGCTAAGGCCTGCTCAGGATGGGTCTATACAAAACAGTGAAGAAGGTAACACTCCTTTTAAATGTCTCTCCTCTCCTCCCTGCATCCCCTCCAAGGCCTATGCACACCTAGGAGCATCCTCTGTCCAGACTGGACATGAGGCAGGAGGGAAAGCACTGCACTAGCCATCAGGAATCTTTGGATATCAACTCGACCCATTTTCATATCAACTCGACTCATTTTCTACATGAACCTGGGCAAGATCATTTATCTCCCTGGACCCCAGTTTCTTCAGATAAAATGAGTGGCATGGACTATACTATATGATTTCAAGGGTTTCTTTGAATTGAAAGTTGCTAAAATAAATTGATCTACAATAAGCCAACCTCTATTGTGAGTCTGTTCATTTGGACATAAACTGTCAGTAAAGGGCAATGTTTATTTGAGAGGAATAACTCCTTTGCCTGCCAAATAAGGAACAGGGTTTGGGGTTTGTTTTTTAAGGGGTGTGTGTGTGTGTGTGTGTGTGGTGTGTGTGTTAGCAGGTGGTTTGGGGGCTTGAGAGCATTTTTATCCTTCTTGTTGTCCACACTGAAAATCTTGAGGTTATCTTTGAGTTTTCTTTTCCACCTAATATCTGACTCATTTGCAAATCCTAGTGGTTCCACTAGAAGATCTAGAATATGATTGCCTTTCATTGCCTCCCGTGTTACTATGATCCAATACACCATCCTTTTATCTCTCACCTAGGTTATAGCAATACTGTGTTAACTGCTCTCTCTGCATCCAACTTTTGTCTCCTTTCAGTCTATTCTGAACACCAGCTCCAGCCAGATTGACCCTGCTAAAACTTCTCTTCCCAAAACCCTCCCTTGGACTCTGCATCAGTCAGTTTGAGCTAGATTATGTTCAGGTGATAAGCAACATCAACATCTCAGTGACTTAACCCAACAAAGTTTACTTCTCATTCAAACCACATGTCCCATCAAGTAGAGCAGAAGGGCTCTGTTCATCACAGTCCTTCAGGACATGAGCCTGAAGAAGACTCCTGAAGTCACAGAAAGCAGTGACACTGACAGGGTAGTTCACACAATGGTTCTTAAAGTTTCTGCCTGAAGTGACCACATCTCCTCCACTCTCATTTTGTTGACTCAGCAAGTCATATGGCCATGTATAGCTTCAAAGGGACGAAAAGGGGCAATCCTATCGTGTGGCCAGAGGGAAGGAATGGAAATGTTTGGCCAAAAGCATAATGGCAACCAGTTTCCCATCTTGTTCAGAGGATAGCCCACGTCACCCTCCTCAGGGTCCTCCAGGGTCCTGCATGGTGTGCCCCACCCCCAAACCCCATTACCTGTCTGATCCTACCTCATTCTACCTTCCCTCTCCTTCCACTTCCACTCCTTCAACACTGCAGGCATGCTGCCCTCGGGGTCTTTGCACTCACTATCTACTCTAGAACGCCCTTCCCCAAGACACCTGCAATGCTCTTCCCTAAGCACTCTAGAATGCCCTTCCCCATGTCATCTTACCCAGGATGTTTTCCCAAGACGTCCTTCACTTCTTCCAAGTCTTTGCTCAAGTGCACCCTTCATATTGAGGATTTTCCCAGCCACTGTAATGAAAAATACACACCCCACTCTCCCCACCACACCCCAGCACTCCTTATCCTGCTTCTCTGCCTTACGTTTTTTCTCCTGAAATTTATCATCATGTAATACAATGCATAAGCAACTGATTTATTTTGTGGCAGTGTAGTTGTTTGAAGACTGAGCTCTGTATTACTTACAGAGGTTAAATCCATGGCTCCTTCACTTCCTAGCTAGCTCCCTTGAGGAAATTACCTAGCTTCTCTGTGCCCCAGTTTCCTTGTCAGTAAAGAGGGTTAGTAATAGCACCTACTTCACAGACTGGTGGTGAAGGTGAAATATGTGAAGCAGGTAGAGCAGGCACACAGTAATAGCATTTGCTATTATTATTTGTTGTATGACTTGCTGCTCTGGGATGTAAGCTCTATAGGGAAGTAATATTTGTCCTATTTCAGCCCCGAACTCCAGAGCAATGTCTAACACACAATAGGCACGGCAGAAATATTTATTGCATAAAAGTGTGACTGCTTGAATGACTAGTGCATCCAGCAAACTGGCTTGCACTCACTGTCCTCTGGCCCCTTCATGACCTTCAAGGTCTCTGGGCCTTAGCTTGGGTCGGACTGCAGAGGGGCTGGCTCCTCCCACCCAGCCAGACTGCCCATGCTCAGGTTCCCTGAAACACCTGCCTCCGTCACTGAGGGGACTTCCCTAGATGTGATGATGTGTGATGGGTGGCTTGGGCTCATGTTCTCAGGAAGCATCCTGATGCACTTTGAATCTGAGCATAAAATGGATCTCAGAGTGCAGATAAAACCTGAGTGGCTCCGGGTCATCAGAAAGTCAGCACCAATGTGGAGCAGAGTGTACTGCCTTGAACCCTGCACTCTGCTCCCATGGTGCCAGGTTTGCCTGTTCGTTTTGAAAAATGGCCACTTGCTATTGTCATGATTTGTCTGTCTCCTGTGGGGAGTGCTAAGGACCCAGCAGCGGTCCCTGGGCCAGGCTCATAGTAGTTGCTCAAATAAAGGTTTGCTAAATGACTGAGCCAATGGATTCTGAAACCCATTGAGTAGAAGCCAAATCCATTGAGAAGTACACCCTCTCTGGTATATTAGGAGGAATTTTAATCCCTCAAAGTATGGGACATTGCAAAGAGAGCTATCAGAGTCAAATGTTTTCCTTGTAATTAGACAAATTAACTTAACAGCATGAACTTGAGCTATCTTAGTGGAGGGAATCTGGATTTCTGGGATGTTGTAGTGCTTTCTGGTCCAACATACCAGACCTTCACAGGTGGGTCATCCACCTGAGGGAGCTCAGGGTGAAGTCAGCAATTTCCTGGTCTGTCCCATCCAGGGTGCCCAGGAGCTTTCCATGGTGGAACTAGCTTAGGGTTACAAAGCAAAATGTAGATGCTGAGAGAAAATTCCTGGCAGTGAGGACACTGAGAATGTTTCGTGTTCCTAAATATATTACATATGTCAGTCTTTAAGGTGTAGAGCGGCGAGAGGAGGCCCGGGGAGAGTATCAGGTACTGTAATTCTTAGTTCTGGACTTGATTCTGTTTGTCAACATCTGATTCTGTGCAAGGCCCATGGGGAATCCCTTTCCTGTTTGTTGCTTCTCTTAACCTTTGGGCCTTAAGTGAAAAAGGTCCATGGGATGGGAGCTGTTCACAGATGACACGAGCTAAGAAGCAAGAATCAGGGGGTTGCTTTCTTTTTTACCTTGGGACTTGGCATTTGTCAGCCGATTTGCTTACTCCACCAGTGCCTGCCTTGCAGGTTACTTGCTGGGAGCTCTCTGCCCCACCCTACCCCATCCCTGTTGGGTCCCCTTTCTCTTACTGGGAAAACAGAGAGAGCCGTGCTTGTGACTTGTCTGGGGCTTAGCCCCAGGGGCAATGGTGAAGCAGGTTAAGCTTACCTGTGCTCCTTGCTCTCTGTGGCTTCCCAAGTCTTTTGGTTCTTCAAACCCTATGTAGCTTTAAACTGAAACTGTGTAGCCCAAGGAAGTTTTTTATTTTTGTGTGTGTGTCAATTTCTTCATCTGTAAAAAGATATTAATAAAACATGCATTTCTATAAAGTTGTTTGGAGGATTAAATGAGATGGTTCCCATAATGAATGTGCGGTATCATCAATTTTGCCTCTCAGGAGAGGTTCTGATATCACTGCTTTACATGTTAGTGGCTTTAAGCCAGCATTTCCCAAGAACAGCTGCCTTTAGCAGAGTGACCCCCATGGAAGGAGGCCTGGCATCAGGATAGCAGTTCGGGAAGGTGCTCCCTGGGTTTGAGGCTCCAGTGCCCCTGGAAACCACATTAAACAGAGAGTTACCTGCTCCTTCTAGGAATGACCCTCTCTGCTTTCTTCCTGAGAGAGGTAGCAGGCAATGATGAAATAAGGTCTGGCAAGCACTTGTGAGTCCTTTACAATCTGCTCTCCCTCCTTTTTCTCTTGAAAAAAGACTTATGGTACAGAAGCCAAAATGTGTCTTTTGCCATTTTGCTTTTAGAATTTTGTATCATTATCATATTCATATATCCTAGAGCTTTACTGCTGGAAGAGGCTGTTTTTAAAAAGAGTGTTATGCATTCCCCTGGCCAAAGGAAACCTGTGAGTTCCCAGCTTATTTGAGAGAAAATTACTAATCAGCACAACTTTACTTTGTGCTGATTGAGTATCAACTTTTATCAACAGTTCAAACAGAATTTCCAAATCAACAAATCAGCACAGTCCACAATATATGCCTAGTTTGGCATCTGTCCTTGTGACACCACCTCTCTGGATTAGATTCTGCTGGTGAAATCTGTTTAACTTAGCCAGACTGCTGTGCTAATTGGTACCACTGAGATGTTCAGAAGTCTGAACTTTGATCTGATGGAAACAGACGTTATTGAAACAGAATTTTGTTTGTTGGCTCCGGGAGTATTGGCTCCTGGAGTCTTTCTGCTGTCAAGTTGCCGAAGGGCCATTTGTTTATGAAATTTGTTGTCTGGGGAGGAATAGGTTCTGGGGAAGTGAATTTAAAGATTTATTCCCTCAAGGGCGGACTCATATGGAAAAAGACTATTGAGGAAAAAAAACCTTTTAAGCTTCTTCTGCAGGTACTGCTTTTCCATATCCAGTGGATAGTGAATCTCTCTCTCTCTCTGTCTCTGTGTGTGTGTGTGTGTGTGTGTGTGTGTGTTTGTGTGTGTATGTGTGTAAGGATACCAAGAGGCTCCACTTTACAAAAAACCAGTAAGCCACAACTCAAGCATGCAGAGAAAATAGGGAGATTTTTCACATATCAGAGATGCATTTTGCAATGCCCCTTTCAGTACTCCAGATTTGAAAAAAGAATCACAAATTCAATTTACGCACAGTATTCTAGGAATACAGGCACAGTGTAGTGAGGCACACCTGTACATTATTTAATAAGAAAGCATTTCTCTAGGATAAACAACCTTTTTACAGAGTCCCATGTTCTGGGTTTTGAAGCTTGAGCTACATAAGGTATGAATTTTCATCTCAACAAATTTCCCCTTTTAACTTATGATTCAGTTTAAAGGATTTCAAGGCTCAATAACAAACTCAGTTACAAGATTATTGGGAAAAGTCAGTTTTTTTATTTGCCAATGTTGCTCTATTTATTTTCTGGTGTTGATCTGTTTATTTGCTGTATCACGCTTTTCTTGGTCCTGAGGGTTTCTTTTTGAGATCTGGCCTGGCCCCCACCTAGCCTCTGCTAAGCCACTTGGTAGGCTGTGCTCTTTGTGTCTCCAGCACCCTCACCATGTCGCTTGATGAGCTGGTGGCCTCACCTTATTCTGGGTTCTTTGAGTGATGCTCCAACCACAGGTCAGGGGTGACACCTGTGGCCTAGGCCTAAGGCAATCAGCACATCACGTTCCCTGGCTACAGAGCTTGGTTCAGGAGTGGGCATGTGGCCCCAACAGGGGCAGTGAGATGCAATGAGATTCTGCTGGGAATTCTGAAACAGAAGGAGAGACCTCAACCTAGGCTCTCCTTCCAACTTGAACCTGAGGCAATATAAGCTGGAGCTGCTTGGGTTGCACTGAGGTGTGAGCTTTACTTGACAATGAAGCCTTGGGTGAGTAAGCAGAGCTGAGATACAGGGGACAGATTAACAAGGTGATAAGGACAGCTTTGATCCCTCCCTCTAGCCAGCCGTGCCTGAAGCTGGACATATGTCTTAGTCTGTGGGCATTGCTATAACAAAATACCATAGACTGGGTGGCTTAAACCACAGACAATTATTTCTCACAGTTCTGAAGACTGGGAAGTCCAAGATCAGGGTGCCAGCATGGTTGGCTTCTGGTGAGGGCCCTCTTCCTGGCTTGCAGATGGCAGCCTACTTACTACATCTTCACATTGCCCAGAGAAGAGACAGAGAGAAAGTTTTGGTCCTTCTTATAACAACACTAATCCCACCATGAGTGCCCCACCTTCACCTATACTTAATCATATCCCAAAGTCCCCACCTCCAAATACCATCACATTGGGGGCTTCAATATATAATTTTGAGGGGCATACAAACAGTTAGACTTGTAAGTTATATGGACTCAAAATTAACGTTTGGCTTTAGACTAATTAGGCTGAGTTCTTTGTCACTTGTAGCTGAGCCTTAACTAATAGAGAAACACATTTTGGAGACCAGCATGTTTGAGTCCCGCATGTTAAGAGTTTCCATTTTTCCAGGATTAAAGTTTTTTCTTCTTCTCTACCCCATTTTTCTTTCCTTCCTCCTGAGCACAGGTGTGTCCCACATTGGAACATTCTGAATCAGAGTTTTGAGTCTTAAGTTGCTTTGTATACCCGATTCCTGGATGGAAGGTAACTCAGCCAATTACGATAATAGAAAGGCTATGAAAAGGTTTAGACTAAACCCTGTTTTCATTTTCCTGCAGGTTTTCCTACACCGTGACTTCCACAGTAAATCTTTATATGCTTGTAATAAATACAAGTTTATTTGGGACCATAAATATTTCCGTAGAATCGGTCTCATAAAGGTCATGATTATCTGCTATTCTTCAAATGGTCAGGAATTAAAAATTTAGGCAAGCAGAAGTGGTTTGATGATCTAGAATGTGGCAATGGATAGCCATGTTTTTTGCCAAAATACTCCAACTTTGCAAGATTGTTTTTACGTGTTGGTCAAGAGTTAAAACCATGATGACCGCTCACTCGGCTGGCTGTTTCTCTACAGGACTGGAGTCACTGGCAGATATTGCAGATCTTGTTTCCAAAGTGGATGGGGAACTTGGGAGGCCTCCAACATTGGATTTAGTGTGAGCTAATATGAAAATATGGCAGGTGGTGAAAGAAAATGGGTTTTGAAGTCAGTAGACTTGCATTCCAGTCCCATCCTAACTGTGTAGAAACTTGGGCAAGTCACTTGACTTCTCTAAATTTTAATTTTTTTCATCTGTAAATTGGGAATAACAATTCTTTATAAAGCTGCTGTGAGGTTTTTTTTTTTTTTTTTTTTTTTTTTTTTTTTTTTTTTTTTTTTTTTTTTTTTTTTTTTTTTTTTTGAGATAGGGTCTCGTTCTGTTGCCCAGGCTGGAGTGCAGTGGCGCAATCTCAGCTCACCACAACCTCTGCCTCCCAGGTTCAAGCATTTCTCCTGCCTCAGCCTCCCAAGTAGCTGGGATTATAGGCATGCACCACCACGCCTGGCTAATTTTTGTATTTTTAGTAGACATGTGGTTTCACCATGTTGGACAGGATGGTCTCGAACTCCCAACCTCAAGTGATCTGCCTGCCTTGGCCTCCCAAAGTGCTGGGATTACAGGTGTGAGCCACTGCACCTGGCCCTGCTATGAGGATTTTAACGTTCATAAAATAGTGCCTGACAGATTAACACTCAACAGTTTTCTTCCTCCCTCTGCCATATACATTGGGACAAACAATGGCCTAGAAATCAGGAGACCCTATTCAAGCCCTGGCTTTATTCCTGATCACAATGACACTAAGTAAATTTGTCCTTTTTTCCATTGTGGTAGCAGAAACAATATCATTGTCACTGCTTTATAGATGAGGAAAATAAGGTTTAAAGACTTACACAAGGCTTCTCACTAGTAAGTGGAACTGGAAATTGAATCCATCTTGAAAATTAAGGCAAATTCCATTCATCTACCCACCCACCCATTCATCCCTTTATTCAGCAGGTGTTTATATATGAGTATGTACTCTGGACCAGGCAATATATTAAGTGCTTAGATTGCAACAATGAACAAAATAATCCCTGTCCTCATAGAGTGTAATGGTCCTCAGAGTTTTTCCTTTTTAACTTGCAGAGTAATTATCAGGTCCAAAAAAGAGAAGAAATGTGAAAGTGCTTTGTCAAGTATAAAGCACAGTCAAATATAAACTAGCTTAATGAAATAAAGCTTGAAGACAAGATTAGAGGAAAAAGAATGAAAAGGAATGAGCAAAGCCTCCAAGAAATATGTGACTATGTGAGAAGATCAAACCTACATTTGATTGGTGTACCTGAAAGTGACGAGGAGAATGGAACCAAGTTGGAAAACGCTTTTCAGGATATTTTCCAGGAGAACTTCCCCAACCTATCCACACAGGCCAACATTCAAATTCAGGAAATACAGAGAACACCACAAAGATACTCCTTGAGAAGAGCAACATCAAGACACATAATCATCAGATTCACTATGGTTGAAATGAAGGCAAAAATGTTAAGGGCAGCCAGAAAGAAAGGCTGGGTTGCCCACAAAGGGAAGCCCATCAGAGTAACAGTGGATCTCTCTGCAGAAACTCTACAAGCCAGAAGAGAGTGGGGACCAATATTCAACATTCTTAAAAGCATTTTCAACCAAGAATTTCATATCCAGCCAAACTAAGCTTCATGAGCAAAGGAGAAATAAAATCCTTTACAGAGAAGCAAATGCTGAGAGATTTTGTCACCACCAGGCCTGCCTTACAAGAGCTCCTGAAGGAAGCACTAAATATGGAAAGGAAAAACCATTACCAGCCACTGCAAAAATATGCCAAATTGTAAAGGCCATCAACACTATGAAGACACTGCACCAACTAATGGGCAAAATAACCAGTTAGCATCATAATGACAGGATCAAATTCACATGTAACAATATTAACCTTAAATGTAAATGGGCTAAATGCCCCAATTAAAAGACACAGACTGGCAAATTGGATAAAGAGTCAAGACCCATCAGTGTGCTGTATTCAGGAGAACCATCTCACGTGCAAAGACACACATAGGCTCAAAATAAAGGGATGGAGGAATATTTACCAAGAAAATGGAAAGCAAAAAAAGCAGGGGTTGCAATCCTAGTCTCTGATAAAAACAGACTTTAAACCAACAATGATCAAAAAAGACAAAGAAGGCCATTACATAATGGTAAAGGGATCAATGCAATGAGAAGAGCTAACTATCCTAAATATACATGCACCCAATACAGGAGCACCCAGATTCATAAAACAAGTTCTTAGACACCTACAAAGAGACTTAGACTTTCACACAGTAATAGTGGGAGATTTTAACACCCCACTGTCAATATTAGACAGTTTAATGAGACAGAAAATGTACCAGGATATTCAGGACTTGAACTCAGCTCTGGATCAAGTGGACCTAATAGACATTTGCAGAACTCTCCACCCCAAGTCAACAGAATATACATTCTTCTCAGCACCACATAGCACTTATTCTAAAATTGACCACATAATTGGAAGTAAAACACTCCTCAGCAAATGCAAAGGGATGGATATCATAACAAACAGTCTCTCAGACCACAGTGCAATCAAATTAGAACTCAGGATTAAGAAACTCACTCAAAGCCACACAACTGCATGGAAACTGAACAACTTGCTCCTGAATGACTACTGGGTAAATAATGAAATTAATGCAGAAATAAATAAGTTCTTTCAAACCAATGAGAACAAAGACACAACATACCAGAATCTCTGGGATATAGCTAAAGCAGTGTTTAGAGGGAAATTGATAGTACTAAATGCCCACAGGAGAAAGTGGGAAAGATCTAATATCAATGCCCTAACATCACAATTAAAAGAACTAGAGATACAAGAGCAAACAAATTCCAAAGCTAGCAGACGACGAGAAATAACTAAGATTAGAGCAGAACTGAAGGAGATAGAGACACGAAAAACCCTTCAAAAAATCAATGAATCCAGAAGCTCATTTTTTAAAAAAGAGATTAACAAAATATTCTCTTTTCAAATATATTGATAGCATTGTCCACACAATGAGGTTCCACCTAATGCTGATTTGAAATTGAGAAAACACTTAACACACAGGTGAAGAGGATTAAGGAAGTTTAACAGTCTCAGTTCAAAGCTTCAAGCTCTGAAAGGCATCAGGGCCTGAACCCAGATGTGGCCACAGGCAGCTATAAAGAGGTTCCTGCATCTAAACCCCAGTGCTTGAGGCCACGTTCTGGGCTGTGCTTCTCCTGTAGTGTCCGTCTTGGTGACTGGCAGCAGCTCTCACCTTGCGGCCTGGCCTTCAGACAGATGCCTTCTTTGGACCGTCTGCTGGTTCTTGTTTCTGACATCTGCCTGGTTCCTGCCTCTCAAATGCTTGGCTCTATTCCCATGCCCAGCTCCAGCACCTAACTATTCCTAAATATTAGAAAGAAAACCCAATTGTGAAAAAGTTGCATTAAAAAGCAGCACCTTCTAACTGGCCACTGCTCATTTTGTTGGCATCTGATTGACCACCATTGGGCTGCCGGTCCGTGGAGAGGGGTCCTGGACTTTAGCACGTCCGTTCTGTTTGGTAGCTCATGGACTGAGCTCCCAGAGAACACCAAGGAGTGATAGAAATTCTGGGATAAGCTTTGGGATGAGAGAACCACACAGGGTATGGCCTCAGGCTGGCGGAGATGGGGTTCTGGGTTGCTTTGGTTTTGTGATTAAGCCCATGTTCTGTGGAATCTCACATGAGCTGTTAAATCCGTCAGGTTTTTTGTGTTTCTAACAAGTGGACTTCCTCAATGCTCTCCGTGCTCTCCTCAGGACTGTGTGCCCTCTACTCTGTACCTGGCCTTCCAGCAGGCACCGAAAAGCCCCGTGAGCTTCTCTCTGAGTGGAGGAGAACGGCACAAGTGCCAATGTTGCTGCTCCCTGCAGGTATGGCGGGCCCAGAGCCCCAAGGGCCGTGTCCCTTTTGAAGTGAGCTCCATGAACATGGCACCAGAGGGGGTGTGGGTGGCTGCTCTGTTCCTAGCAGGGCTGAGGCTGGGCCCTTCAGAGCCACAGCCGGGCCAGCTGCTGCTGGGCTTCCCAGCATGTCACACGCTGGGGCTGCCAGCAGAGCACACTGCTCCCTCCATCCTGCCTTCAGGCCACCAACGGAGGGGCTCTTCCTAGTTGGTTGAAATCATATCACCCCAGGCGCCTGCATGTAGTGTGACTCCTGGTGTTGCACAAAAGTCCTCAACTGGAACCTGTGCAAGACTTTTAATATATGGCTGGGAAAAAGAAAAATGAACGTTCCCAGTATTTTTCCCATTCCCATTCCCTCTTCTACCAAGAAGATTTTAAATGAAGGGGGGTGGGGGGAGCTTCATACCAGAGGCAAGTTTGCAGTGAGAATCTCTGAGTCTATTTTTGTTCAGTACCATCTGGACACAAATCAAGAATCTAATTTTTCCCACTACTTTCTCTTTTTTCCCCCCCTTTGTACTTTAGCTGACTCTGAGAGCACGAAGCCTGAAACCAAGTCTGGACCACAGAATTCCATTAAAACATAAAGAATAAACAGAAAGAAAATGTCACTGAGTTCCATGAAGTATCTCCCCCACCTACAGTGCCCATGGCAGCCGGGGCCCTGAACCCCTCCTTCGGGACCTTCCAGATGCACCAGAAAGTGCAGAGAGGCTGGGTACTAGGCACAGTGGCTGGCCCCTCCTGGTGCCACTTTGTGCCTGGAGCTGTGGCTGCAGTGTGCTCTGAGCCCTGGGGCAGGGATCTAAAGTGGACCCATGTGACAGTCATTAGCCAACCTTCAGTAAGTGCCAACAGACTGCCAGTGGGAAGAGGTCGGTCTGTGAGACCTGGAAACCCTCTCAGCCTAGCAACTTCACCAAAGTGACAGAGACCCTTGAGGCAGGCCTGAAATACCAACCAGCTCCTTCCCTGTCTTGGACTATTTCCCTTTTTCCTTCGTGGCCAATGCCCCTGGTCAGCCACAACTAGAGATATTAATGCAGTGGATTTTCTTAACATTATACCAGTGGGATTTGAGTAGATGGGTAGATTTCCTTTAAAGTCATTCGTGTCAGAGGACTTTGGCTTGGAAATAAAGTATCTGAAGTTCTAGGCCCGATCTTCTGTATAAAAATGAATGGATTTATTCAGGAGCCTGAATGTTGGAAACTTAGCTCTAAGTTCTGTTGGTTCACCTAACATAACCAAAGATGAATGTGGGTGCTTTGTTTCTTGTGTTTTTAATTAGTTTTATTTTTAGCAGTACATAATAGATGTACAAGTTTTTGGAGTACATGTGATAGTTTCATACATTTGGATAATTTGTAAAGATTAAATCAGTGTAATTGGGATATCTATCACCTTAAATATTTGTCCTTTCTGTAATTCCAATTATTATCTTCCAGTTATTTTGAAATACAAAATAGATGATTGTAAGCTAGAATCACCCAATTGATCTGGATTTTTTGGTTGTTTTTAGGAAGACGTGGGTCTGAAGAAGCAAGGACTGGCAAGTCTGATCCCCCACTCTGATTCTCATTGCTGAATGTGTGGGTCTTCCTTGTGCACCTGCTGGGATGGGAGACTGCTCACAGCATACCTGACCTGTGACATGCCTACCTCTCTGGGGCGGATCTTGGACAGGAAGCCTGCTTCTGCCAGAGTAAAGAATATGATGGAGCTCCTCATCCAATGGAGCTCCTCATCCGGGAAGAGGCAAAGAGCCAGCTGGAAGCCTGGTGGGCCTCCGCTGCCAGCAGGACAGATGCATCAAGTCAGGTTTATGGGAGAAGTTTTCCCAGACCACTATGTCCAAACTTCTGTCCATCCTGCTATAACCTCTCCAGTTAGATGGATAAAAACCAGACCAGTTCAGCCGTGGACCAGAGCTGCACAGATAAGAACCCAAAGAAGAAACAAATGGTGTAGCATTAAGTATTTCTTTCCACTTGAACAGAAAAATCAGTGACTAAGGGAACTGGAGGAGTGTGGCCTTTGAATGAGACTTGAGGTAATGAGATAACAAGTGAAGTGGGGACACTTGCTCAGAGCTTTGCTAGGATACCTCATGGCTTATTGGACCTAGGACCTTCTCGATATAGAAATGACCATAAAAAGAAAGCAGACAGATTCCCATGAAGAGAAAGTGACCTCTCCTCTGAATTCCATGCTTGGAAAAGTACTTATTTAAAGGAAGGAAAAAAGTCTCCACAGCAAAACCTGGCTTGTTTAGATAACTTGGCCTAGGAACATGGCGGAAGCTGAACCCAAGAACATGCCTGCACAGTGCAACTTCTGGGTGGGAGTCGGTTGTCTCTTCTGAGTTCCCTGGACCTGAGAGTGTGACACTGAGACCAGGAGTGTGGAGAAATCTATCTCGTATTTATGATATGTGGTGGGATCTTTACCGAGCATTTCAACCCATCCTGTAGAAAAGAGTACTGAATCATGGGGGGTCACCCTTCTAGACTAGAGACAGCCTGAGTGGGTTCATTGGAATCAGCCAAGGTGGCCACAGGGCCAGCTTGGGTCTCCACTAGAAAGGGCAGGTGAGGGGCGTAGGAGGTGGCACATTCACAGAACAGGATGATCAGGAGCAGAGAGTTGCTCTAAGATACGAGCACCAGATGGGGAAATTTAGGAGAGTGGACTGTAGAGTCACCTGGAAGGAAAAATAGAAGACGATTTTATATTACAGCTGCTCTCAATGGTTCTAACCTTGAAGAAATCTATAGGTAAAAATATTATGAAATTACATATACCCTTTGTTTTCACTTCGTTTTTAATTTTGCTTACTCTAATTGCTAGCTTTTCAATTTATATTTAAAAGCAGTTATCAGATTTTATTAAGATAGAAGAAATCTTTCCTTATAGACTCTATTTAGTTTTTTATTTTGAAATTTTGTTAAACTTATAGAAAAATTTACAAAAATAGTACAGAGAGTTCCTGTGTATCCTTCAACTAGCTTTCCCTAGTGTTACTGTCATACTTAACAATAATACATTGATCATAAATAAGAAATGAACATTTGTGCAACACTATGGGCCAAACTACAGATGTTATTCCGCTAGTGTCCTTTTTCTGGCCCAGGATCTAATTCAGGATATCAAATTGCCTTTAGTTATCATGATTCCCTAGTCTCTTCCAATCTGTAATTGTCCCAAATCTTTTCTTGACAACTTCAATGTATATTTCTAAAACTTTTTATTTTGAGATAACTTTAAATTCACATGCAGTTGTAGGAAATAATACAGAGAGATCCCTATATTCCTCACCTAGTGTCCCCCGTTGGTAACATCTCACATAATTGTGGCGTAATATCATAACTTGGAAATTCACATTGATGAGGAACATGGATCTTCTTCAGATTTCATCAGTTTCACATGGACTTGTGTGTATCAGTGTGTGTGTGTGTGTGTGTGTGTCTGATTGTATAAGTTCTGTTCAGTTTCATCACATGTGTAGATTCATGTGGCCACCACTAGAGAACAGTTCTCTCTCAAGGACTCCCAGTGCTACCCTTCTATAGCTACTTCCCTTTATCCCCAGCTCCCAATCCCTGGCAGCCATTAATTTGTTCTCTATCTCTATAGTTTTGTCATTTCAAGAATATCATATAAATAGAGTTATACAGTATGTAATCTCTTGAGACTGGCTTTTTTTCACTCAGCCTAATTTTTTTGAGATCCATCCAAGTTGTTGCATTGGTCAATAATTCATTTATTTTTCTTGCTGAGTGGTACTCCATGGTTTAATGGACCAGTTTGTTTAGGCAATCAATTGTAGAAGGACATTTGCACAACCTCAGTTCTTTTGAAGTCAGTTTTTGTAGAATGTCTTTTGATTTGAGTTGGTCTGATGTTTTCACATATTTAGATCATGGCAATGCATTATCATCATGAATACCACAAAAGGGCTGTGCCCTTCTGGGTTCATCCTATCAAGGAGTACAGGAAGTCAATATGTCTCATTACTGGTGATATTAACTTTAATAGATTGGTTAATTGGTGTCTTCCAGGTTTTTTTTTTTTCTGTGAAGTTACTGTTTTTCCTTTGTAAGTAATAAATATCTTGGAGGAAATTGTTTTCTTTAAGGGAACTTTGACAAATGTGGAGGGTGTATTCTTAGCTTTCCTAGTTTATCTTGACCCACCAGCCTGTGGCTTTCTGGGTCACTTTGTCCAAAGAGCCAGAGCTTGTCATGAGGTATCAGTGATTAGAGGAGGAGGCATTATCCAAAGAGGAAACTAAACACTCTATGCTTCTTAGAACACGTTCTTCAATGTCAAACCTTGATTGAAAAAAAAAAAAAGCCCAGCTGGAAATGCTAGCACTGTGGGTGAGGACACACTTTTCAATAATTTCCTCTGGTGGGTTGCGCACCTGCTTAGGTGGCAAAAAACTTGTCCCTTTAGAAGTAGATGCAGCTAAAAGTGTGCAGTGGGTGGCTTTGACTCAGACCTCTGAAGGGAGCAAGGTTGGCCAGTCACCTGCCTAGATGGGGACCCATCTGCTCTGTGTCTCCTGTTATAATGGAGGAAGGGTCCCTCTCTTACTTGAGAACAACTCCCCCCATTCTCCACCAATGCTTTGGCTCCTGTCCTCTTCCTCATTTATGGGATCTTTATGCTATCAGTTTTGCCACCATTCTCTGTTACAATCTATTATCCATCACGGCTTGAACTACAGATAGTTAAACATACTTAAATCTTTCCAGTCTAAAAAGTTATAAGGAATATAAATAAAGTGAGTAAGGAAATCAGTAAGGAAGTGCCCTGAAAATTCCAAGGGGCCCAAAACTCTGAGGACATTTCCATCCCACCTATAAATGAGTGACTCAATGGCCATGTGACCCGGTTTTGACCAAAGTGATGGCAAGATAGGTTTGCCGTGAATGTTTCCGCTTGCTCTCAAATAAGAGACACATGGATGGGTTTAATCTTTTTCTCTAAGTGGACAGGAACCCGGAATGACATAGCCCTGACCTCCACATCAGCCATCCTACAACCACGATATGAACCAGGTTAAGGATGAAACGGGCATGTGGGTGTTGAAATGGAGAGATGGAAAACATCTAGGCTTTCCTACATGTTAATGTTGGAAAAACAGGGTATAGCATGGTTTCAGGTAGACCTAGTTTGTTCTAGCTCTTGCTCGTACTAACAAAGTACTTCATCTCTCTCATCTTCAACTTACCTGTAAAATGAGAATAACAATAGTGAGAAGAATTAACATTTGAAGAGGTCTAATTATGTGCTAGGCACGGTTCTAACTCACTATGTCCATTCATTAAATAGTCACATGACCCTAATTAGATGAACACTGTCATTGCCCATGTTTTAGAGATAGGAGAAAAAAGGCTTAGAGAGGTTGTTTCTAGCACAAAGTCACAAAGCTAGTAAAAAACGAAGCCAAAATTCCAAACAGATCTTGGAGTTCTATCCAACTCCCAGCTCTTACTACTTATTTGGAAGGAGGTAAAATTTGAGTCTGAGCCCTTACTATCTAGCACAAGGCCAGCAAATGGTAGGTGTTTAATAAGTGCTTGTTGAACAAATATGAACTCTTCATATACTTTTTGCCAGCATAGAAATTGGGATTTTCCTTTTGTGAGCAGAGAAATGCTGAGAGCTGATTGGGAAGAACAAGAACTCTGACTGCAGGCAAGTTGCGACTTTCAGGTGGAGAGACTTAATGTCACCAAGCCACCAGTTAGGAGCCTGTTCCATGTCCCAGGAAACCCAAGCTGTGTTTAGGCCAACAAGCTAGGAAATTATAAACAGATCTGTAGTACATGGGGCTCTGGTTTTTTTGTTTGTTTGTTTTTTGACAGAGTCTTGCTCTGTCACCCAGGCTGGAGTGCAGTGGCACGATCTCAGCTCACTGCAACCTCTGCCTCCCAGGTTCAAGTGATTCTCCTGCCTCAGCCTCTTGAGCAGCTGGGATTACAGTTGCATGCCACCACGCCTGGCTAAGTTTTTGTATTTTTAGTAGAGACAGGGTTTCACTGTGTTAGCCAGGATGGTCTCAATCTCCTGACCTTGTGATCCTCCCGCCTTGGCTGCCCAAAGTGGTGGGATTAGAGGCATGAGTCACTGTGCCCAGCCACATGGGACTCTCTTTACACTCATAGGGAGGGTTTATGCAGGACCATAGTACTTTTACACACTGTACCAGCAGAAGGAGACTCCATCAAGATGGCAAAAGCACATCCTTATTGTGAGGAACTCCTTCACAATATTATGATGGTCTCCAAAAGAGGAAAGGTAGAGTAAACATTATTTGACTTTAGCATTTGATAATTTATGGGTTTAGAGTGTCAGAACATTAGAGACAACCTTGTAATGCTCAGCACAACTTGACCATACAATTTTTTAAATTCTTGATTATAAATGTCTTATATTAGATAAAGCAATTAAACTAGTGCTGATGAAGCCATGGTGGAGATGGCCATGGGAGAAGTAGGCCTAATTTTCATGAACGGAGCTTGTGAGGAGCACTAGAAGATGCTGGAACCCTTGTCATGGCCCAGGGTTATTGTAGTTGATGCTACATTCATTCTATTTGAATGATGCACCAAGACCCAATCCCCTTCCTTTGGTTCTCCCTGGACAAGAGCCTTGGCAGAGACTCACAAACATCTAAACTTTGGTCCAGGGGGAGTCATTAACACGTCATTTGTCACCCATCACATCTATCCCTAAAGGGAGAGTGCAAGGACTATGAAAATATCCTGTCCTGGGATTAGGGAAATAGGCAGTTGGAGCCATTTCCTTCCTTGTCTGCTGACCTAGGAGAGAGATTCCTTTTTCTATTTATGTTCTGGTTTTAAGAAATGACTAATTTGATCACACTGTGTTCATGGGTAAGAGACAATAAGAAGATGCTGTCTTTAATTTATTTGAATAATTTAATATTCAATCTTAATAGATCTTCCATTATGAAGGACGAAGTAGACAAAAGTTAACTACACGACTTCTGCCTCCATTCTTGGAAAAGACATGCCAGCAATTAGATGCTGGTGGTGAAGGACTCTTTCCACAAATTATGGGATTGCCGTCATTGTTCTTCATACAACACAGGACTTGATGCTGTTTTAACAGTTTTTGTCTGAAAACTATCTTGATTTTGTATTTTGCCTGTATTGTCCTCTTGTAATCATTCAACCTGGCTGGGATTCAGCAATTTCTGTGTTTCAAACCTTTCATCCAACTGCTTGACTTAACCAATTTTAATACCTTTGCTTCTTTCACTTTGATCTTTGAATTAGCTTCCCAGAGATACTCTAAAGGATTTATGATTAAAACTTCTTTCTGGGTAAAAGGTTATTATTAATAGTATTTAATTTTAATGTTTCCCATGTTTGCTATCTGCCCTCTTTTGCTTCACAAGTTTAACATAACTTTTTCCCTTATTCTCACATGTCTAAAACATCTATCCCATCATCAATGGTAAGGTTAGTTTGTTTTGATTATTTTTCCCCAATATGTGCAGATCTGGAGAAATGCTATGTAACTTCAAAGATAATGCTATTATCATCACATTCACAGTGACATAAGAAAGCTGATGACAGTAACTGCTAGAGTGGGTCTATTATCTGTTTCTCACTAAATCTTTACCTGGCTCTTCTTAGATAAGCTATTAGACATGGGCTTTGGGTCACACAGGTCTTGATCCAAATCCTGGCTGCACTACTTACTAGCTTTGTGGCCTTGGGGAGTCTTTTAAGTGCCCTCTATTGGTCCAGGTAGGCCGGCTTATGCTGCAGTAAAAAACAATCTCACAATTTCGATGGATTAAAACAAGAAAGGTTTATTTCTTGCTTAAGCAAAGTCTGATACAGGTCTGGGCAGCTCTCCAGCACAGCTGTTCTCCTCATGATGGCTCAGCATTAACCCTACACGTCTGCACTGGTTTCCTGGATCACCATGGCACAAGAAAGGTTAAGTGGAGAATTAAGCATCAACAACTAAATGTTCCTATCCAGAAAAAAACAACATTACTTCTGCTTCCTTTTCACTGGACAGAATCCATATGACCACAACTAATATCCATATGGCAGAGCATAGTTACTTCCATGTGCACAGAAAGAAGACAGAAGTGGATACCAATGAACAATTATAATGCCGCGTTCCATAACCCTCATTTTCCTCATCAATAAAATGGGGATAATACCTACCGCAAAGGGTTATTATGTCAAGTCAATAAGAAAATGTATATTAAATGCTTAGAATTAAAACTGCAAACACTCAGATAATTGGGAGTTTTTATTATATGTATGTTAAAATGTAATAGCATGGATATGATGTTACTTTCTTTTGCACAAAGGGAAACCAAAAGACATGATATTAAGAGCTCTGCACGGTATTTCCAATAAAAGCACCATCATCTACAACTGCTATTCGAGCCACTTGAGTGCAAGATATAACTCAATGCATCATTCAAAGAAAGAATGAGAAGGACATACATCAAAATATTAGCAATGGTTATCTCTAGTTGTGAAGTTGTAAAAAAATCTAGTTTACCTCTTTGTAAATTTTATTTTTTTCTGGCTTTTCTACCTTGAGTATGTATTATTAAGAATAATAGATTATTACATACCAGTTTCCCATTTTAATTCCCACAATATTTTGTGATTTTGATGTTATCCCAATTTTACACTTAAGGAACCTGGGGCACAGAGGAGATAAGTAACTTGCCCAAGTAATGAATGATAGAGTCAGGATTTGTATATTAATCATAAAAAATAAATATTTTAATAGCACACTATATTTATGACCCCAATATTAAGTGCACAATATGTGCCAGTCACTGTATGAGAGCCTATGGGAGATACCAAGATGGACCTTATTGTATCATTGGGGAGGTAAGCAACGTATATACACAAAAAAGTTTATGATGCAAGTCCATACATCAGAGACAATCATTCAAAGACAGAGACATGGTCTTCATACTCAGGACCTGGCATAGAACAGCTGCTGGATACTAATTTGCTGAATGAATAAATGATTAAATGGAATTTCAGAGCATCTAATTTTACTGATGAGAAGATGGAAGTCCAGAGAGGTTTCTTGGCTTGCTAGAATTGCACAGCTATTTAGTGGGTGGACTGAGAGAGCCTGTTAGTCTCCTGCTGTCTTCTACCAGCTTCTCTAGGGGAGAGAGGACCTTTGGGATGGAGCAGTCTAAGTAAGCTTCTGCTTTGCCATGTCAGACTTGATTTTGTTGCCCTGATTCACTCTGCATCACCAGGGCCTGAAATGTCTCTTCTCAAGATGATCCATGGCCTCCATGTTGCTTCACACACGAGCGCTTGTCTTCTACATGGTACTTGACCTTTCGGCGACATTCAACACAGTGACCAGTTCCTCCTTCTTGAAATACTTTCTCCTCTAGGCTTCTGTGACAGCACAATGACCCATTTCTCTCTTTTTTCATTGTTCATTCTGTCTGGTCTCCTTCACTGACTTCTTTTCTAGCTGACCACTAAATACTTGAGCGCCTCAGGGATTAATCTACTCTACCAACACACTTTACTTAATTCCAACCAGTCCAGCCATTCAACTGTCATCTTTTATGCAAATGAGTTGAAAATCTATATCTTTTCCCTCAGTTCTGGATTCATGTATCTAAATGCTTACTTGGCATTTTCACTTGAATGCCTAATATGCATCTCAAATCAGTTTCAAAACCCAAACCTATTTTCCCCTACTCTTCTACATTTCAATAAATGACATCAGAAATCTCCCAGTTGGTCAAGATAATAACCTAGGAATTATTCTCTTGTGATCCCTTCCTTAAATTGTAACATCCAATCCACCAATAATTCCTCTTTTCTGCCTCCAAAATATGTTCCCAAATTTATTTGCATCATTTCTTTCTCACCTCCTCATTGTAATTCTTGCTTGGATAACTTCAATAACCCCTAAATGGCTACCTGCTTCGTTTATTGCCCATATTCATTCTCCTCATAACAATGAGAATGAGCTTTTAACTGTGTAAATTAGATTTAATCCCATTTCATTTAAAATACCACCCAGCTTCTTATGTGGAAAATCTAGCATTTGCCAGTTTCTCTGACTCTCCACACTCTTCCTTCCCCAATAGCCTATTTCTTATTTCCAATTATCCTGAGCTCCTTCCTGCTGCAGTGTCTTTTCACATGCTCTTCCTCTAGAGACAGGACCAAATGTGTGCCTTTCTTCCCAGCTCTGCATTCAGTAATGTCATGTATGTTAGTGCCTGGAAATTGACTGTTGTAATTTTACACCATGAAAATCAGCAAACTTACAAATTGAGGCTTGCTTTCTTCTCTTTTGAGAGTGAGTTAATCAGGACCCCACTGCTCTTCCTCCAGCTTAACTCAAATGTTACTTTTTCAGTGAAGATTTCTTTGACTACTGTACATGCAAATGCTATCCCCTCCCACCTCTAGTCAATGTCTAGTCTAGTCATTACTTTGCTAACCTCCTTTATAACACACTATCGAAATTATCCATGTTTGCTTACTTGATTGTCTCATCCACTAAAATGTGAGCTTTGTGAAGGCAGGGAAAATCTCTGTTTTGTTTGCTACTATATTTACCATTCACCTAGAACAGTGCCTGGCACATAGTAGGTGCTCAATAAACACAGTTTGAGATTTGAATAATCAACCCCTGTCTTGTTTCCACCAATTATCCTCATACTGACCCTGGTCTGCTCCCTTTGAGTTCCCCCTCAACTATTCTTTTCAAGCTCACTACTCAACCCTAGAGTCTTCTTTCTCCAATGTCATCATTGCTCATCCCACAGAGCATACAGAGCTCATTGGCTGGCTGCCCTCGCCTACCTACATCTATGCACACCATACTATCTCCCTTTCTTCCCACCCTAGAAAATGGTTTCAGCATTCATTAACCACCTGCTGTACAAAGATAAGTACCATACTTCCTTTGTTATCAAGGATATGATGGGCTGATGAGGAACAGAGGTCTCTCTTTTTTCCTTTTGAGCCTTCCTCCTACCTCCTGTTTATTCTTGGGTCTTGTTCTTACCTAATTACCTTCTTCTATTCTGTAATTCCAAATTCTTTTGTTCTCAAATGACTACTTTTTCCCCAGCCTATAACCCTGTGCATATCAAGCCTGTCTTACAAACAAGCAAAGAAATTCCCTGACCTCCTCCCATGTTCAGCCTCTGTCCTCTCTCCCTCAACAGTCAACCTTTGCAAGAATCATCAATACATGCCGTCTCCACTTGCTTACCTCCTAGCCTTTCCTCTGGCCACTGAAATCAGGCTTCTCCTGCTACGTCTTGACAAAAACTTCTTCTAATACGAAGCCCATGAGGTTATTACTTGTCCGAGAAAGTAGCAGAACTTATTTATATTCAGGCAGTTTCACGCTAGAATTTCATCTCCTTATTCAATATGCCTTATTGCATCCCTTTCATTTTCACCCAACGCTGTCTCCCAAGACTTACGGTCTTGGTTTTAATTTCACTTATTATCCTAATTATTCTAAAATCCGTATTGTCAAGGTAACCCTTTCTCCTAACGTCAGCTAACCTACTAAGGTGGAAATCTATTCCACTTACATACAAACAATTTGGACACAACATATCCTGCCAAACAACTTCTTCTATTATATTATCCCACTCTTAATTTATTCATTCACTTAACCAGCATCTATTGAGTATCTACTAACCACCCTGTCTCATCAGTAAGTAATAGGAATATGAAGGTAAATAAAAAAGAGTTAGTCCTTGCCACCAAAGAATCTAAAATCTAATTGGCACAAAAATATATACAAATACGTGATTACAATGCAGCATATTAGTTGCTGTAACAAGCATGAGTATAGTTTGCTATTGAAGCACTTAGGAGGGACATCTAATCCACTTGTGACTGGATTGTTAGTTTGTAGGTCAAGAAAGTGTTGTTGTGATCTGGCATAATTTGAGTAAACCATTTGATAGAATTTCTCTTATATATTTTTGAATAAGACAGATATTTAGCCAGAGATGAGTGGCTGAAGGACCATTAATGGGGTGAGTTGATTAATAAATTGATACAAACTTAAGAGGGATATGAATCTTCGATACCAGATCAAGGAGCTCCATATTGAGTCCAGCATTATGCAATGTTTTCATCCATGGCTTAAATGAAGACATAAAGGCTATGTTTTTCAGCTTTTCAGATGAAACCAAGCTTGAAGGGAAAACTAGTGTTTGCTGATAGAACTGGCAAAAATAACTCTGGACAAATAGGAAGAAAGAAGCAAGATGAGATTTAATTGCAAAGTCCTACATTTTAGATTCAATATTCAAAGAGACAAACTCTAGCTGTAATAATTACTTAACTACATATGAAAAATGTATTTGAAGTGTAAGTTAGTTATATAAGAATTAAAGAAGAAAGGGGGAGGTATGCCTTTCTCTGTATTACTACATTGCTCAGGCCACACCAGGAGTTTCAGGAGCTACATCAAAGGGGAAAATTGACAAATTGATATGGGATTAGATGCAGTTATCAGGATAGTGAGGAACTCCTTAAGGAAATGATAAATCTTCGTTTGAAGAAGACAAAAGAGAAGATGTGAGAAGACTCCTCTGTACTTATTCTGTGTAGGTCCAAAGGGCACTACAAATAGGTGGAAGTTAGATGAAGGAAATCTTTGGCTCAGTTAAAGGAAGCATTTTCTAATAATTGGAGATAAGTGACAATGAAATGGGCTGCCTTTTTGAGGAGCTGAATGTTTTAACACTGAAAGTTGCAAGCAGAGGCTGGAGAATGTTGGGTGCCTGGTTCAGCTGGTAGTCAGGCTTAATAATATCTAAATGCCCTTCTAGACCTCCACATATCTTTGGCTCCTCTGGGAGGACCTGAAAAGAAGGAGGAGAGTCACAAACAACATAGTCTGCTAATAGTGAAGGACAGACTTTGCATACATGTACCTTGGAAGATGGATGTTCTTTGTTCAACCATCTGTGCATACAATTAGCAGCCACTATCAGCGGTGTTATCTTTAAATACAAAACACACCACATGGATAAAATGTGCACAAATACATTTCTGCTTAAGTAGTGAACCAATAAAATAAATGACCGTGAATTAGAATGCCCAAATATATATTTATATGTTTAAATAAGAGACCAGTTCAATTTCAACTCAAGAACACTTTTATAACCTGCTGTGAAAGATGGGGTGATTTTAAAAAATTGTTTGGTCTTTGTGAAGAGAAGAAGGAAATTAAATACATAGCACACTATTTAAACAACATCAAGGCTATGATTCAAGAAAACAAAAGGCAGGAAATACGAAGTTGAGGTGTGATGTGTTCTCCTTCATTCCAGCTGCTATGTCCATTCACAGAGACAGCTGAAAAGAAAATTGGAACACTATGTAGGCACAGTTTTAAAATATATTTACTTAAGAGAAAACATGGCAAAGATCTTTCATTCTATTTATGGGAGAAGGGATTAAACACTGACTCATCAGAGTGTCTTAAAAACATTTTACAAGTTCAGAAAAATTTGCTAATTCCTGTTTTACTTACCATGTGTAAATCAGCTGTGTTATTCAGAGACAGATTTTCTAGAAATTGATTGAGTTAAGTGAACCTGTTCAATTTCTCCTGATTTCTAAGGGATTGTGTCAAAATAAAGTATTTATATCTAGTCCTGTTGAAAGGCCATCTAGATAGAGCAGAAATTTGAAAGAGAAAACAAAACCTGCAGAGAGCATAAAATGCAGGCACAATGCTACCCCTCCTTTTCAGCACTGGTCAAAAGAGAAGGACGTGATGAAGGGATGGGCATATTTGTCTGTTGCCCACTGGATGATGGTATTCTGTTGTAGGATGATGGGTTTCTATTGTGGCTCAAGATTTTGCTATTACTGATGTGACCTGAAATCTCTGTCTTGCTTAACAAAGGGATGAGGGGCATGTTTTTAGAAGCCATGGACAGAAATAACATGGAAGAATAAGAACATGATAGATTTGAAAAGAAAACAAATCAAGAGTCCTGAAACATATGTAAGGATAAGGCCTGAAACAAGGACAAAGAAAGTTTTGGTTTTTCTAAATTAAAACAAAATAGAACAAAACAAAACAAAAAACAAAAAAGGATGCTGTTAACCTGGAAGGACACATGCATCAAGCTGTCCAGTCCTAGGAATTAATTTGCCTTGGTCTATCCACAGCCTCCATGGGATCCATCAAGCCTCCTTAGCATAATGTTCGAGACCACTCTCAAGCCGTCCCAGCCAGCATTTGATGCTCCTTTCCCTCATCCTGCCAGTCCTAACTTACACAACAGTCAAAGTGGACTATGCACGCTTCCAGCCTTGCTTATGTTGCCAACTCTGCCTAAGATGTCCTTCCATCCTCTTCTATCCAACATTTTGTCCTGAGGACCATCTCAAATGCCACAAAACCATCTCTTCTGTCTGCCCCAAGTCCAGGCAGCACATTGCTTTATTGTTACTTAATTCTTTATTGTCTTCACATGGAAAACTATACACTCTAAGAGGACAGGAAGCATGTCTTAGATTATTTGCTCATTCTTACCATATTGTATTTGTTTTCGTATCTTCAATAGTTACTAGAGTGCCCATTGTATAGAAGGAGTGTACCATGCACTTTAGATGAGTAAGTGGAAGATAATGATAACTGAGTTTACTATTCTTTGTAGCACCTAGTTACAAGTAAAACATCGATATTATGTTAAATAGTTTTTGTGTCAAATCATTAAAGCAAGTTTCATAAGACAACAGTTCCTTTTTTTAATTTCAATAAGTTTTGGAGGAACAGGTGGTGTTTAGTTACATGAGCAAGTTTTTTAGTGGTGATTTCTGAGATCTTGGTGCACCCATCACCTGAGCAGTGTACACTGTATCTAATGTGAAGTATTTTATCCCTCACCAGCCTCCCCCACTTTCCCCTGAGTCCCTAAAGTTCATTGTATCATTCTTATGCCTTTGCATTCTCATAGCTTAGCTCCCACTTATGAGTGAGAACATACGATATTTGGTTTTCCATTCCTGAGTTCCTTCACTTAGAATAATGGTCTCCATCCAGGTTTCTGCAAATGCCATTATTTCATTCCTTTTTATGGCTGAGTAGTATTCCATGGTGTGTGTGTGTGTGTGTGTGTGTGTGTGTGTGTGTGTATGTGTGTGTGTGTATGTATATATATATATATGTGTGTGTGTATATATATATCACAGTTTATTTATCCGCTCGTTGATTGATGGGCACTTGGGTGGGTTCCATATTTTTGCAATTGTGCTGCTATAAACATGGATGTGCAAGTATCTTTTTCATATAATGACTTCTTTTCCTCTGGGTACACACCTAGTAGTGGATTGTAGGATCAAATGATAGTTCTTTCAGGTCTTTAAGAAACCTGACCTGTTTTCCATAGTAGTTGCATTAGTTTACATTCCCACCAACAGTAGAAAGGTGTTCCCTTTTCACCACATCCATGCCAACATCTATTAGTTTTTGATTTTTAAATTATGGCCACTCTTGCAGAAGTAAGGTGGTATCACATTGTGGTTTTGATTTGCATTTCGCTGCTCATTAGTGATGTTGAGGATTTTTTCATATACTTGTTAACCACTTGTATATCTTCTTTTGAGAACTGTCTATTCATATCCTTAGCCTGTTTTTGATGGGATTGTTTGTTTCCTGATCATTTGTTTGAGTTCCTTGTAGATTCTGGATATTAGTCCTTTGTTTAAGACAATACTTTCTAGACTTTACTTTTTTAAGTATCAGTATGTCCATTGAAATAATATGTTATAAGCTTTAAAAAAATGAACTCTTGGGAGGAGTAGGGGAAAATTTAGTAACATTGCAGTGCCATGAGGAAGCATTCTAAGAGGGTATACAATGCTGTGGATGCAGAGGAGCACCCCACTTCAAGAGAGATCCCCACTTTGAGGGAAGAACTTCTCAGCCACATGATGTAGTCATCAGGCAGTCTCTAGGTGTCAGCAACTCAGGGCTGCCTCAGCAGCAGAGTTTCCCTGCTAAAGGTCATGCCCTTCCTAGGACAACCCTCAGCTGCTCATTAAGTGAGGTGGGAATATGAAAGCTCTGTTATTTCAGTCACTCTGGTCTGGTGTGCTTTGCTGGGCCATATTTGCTCCAGAGTTCTTCATTGGGTTGACCAAGATTTGTTGGGTCTACAGTGTGGCTTGAGTTCTCCCTCTGCCCAATTCTGCTTTCTCTCCCTTCCTTTCATAGGTGTTAGCTCCCCAAATACTGCCTCAGTAGCTGCTTTCAGAAAGTACAACCTATTACACATAGGAAGACCTGAATTGTCTTTTCCTGGTTAGCCAAGGGAGAATTAAGTCAGGGAGTCTCAATTTAGGCTTAAATGTTCTGACTATTTGTGTCTGGGGTCATACTCACACAAGCTTATATTCCAAAGGATCAGAATATTAGTAATGTATCATTGTGTAGCACAGTCAAATAGAAATAAGTGTTAGGGCAGCATTTCTTTTTTCTTAGTAGGAAAGCATTCAATATTTTTCTGTTTTCATTGTTAGGTGTATTATAGGCTGCAGGCTTTTCCTATATGCCTTTTATCAGATTGAGGACAATCCCTTTTATTCCTATGCTGCTAAAAACTTTTATCATGAAGGGGTGTGGAATTTTATCAAATGCTTTTTCTGCATCTATTGAGATAATGATAGAGTTTTTTCTATTTTGGTCTGTTAATATGATGAGAGTTACACTAATGATTTCTGAATGCTAAGTCAAGCTGACATTGCTGGGATAGAACTAACTTGGTCTTAATTTCTTATCTATTTTATACATTGCTGGATTAGATTTGCTAAAATTTTTGTTAAGAAATTTGACATCTATATTCAAGCAATCTATTGATCTATATAGTTTTATTCTTTTGTAATGTCTTTGTCTCCTTTTAGTATCAGAGTAATGCTAGCCTCAGAAAGTGAGTTAGAAATTCTTTCTCTTTTTTGTGGGATCATTTCTGTAGAAGTGGTTTTAATGCTTTTTTTTTTTTTAGATGGAGTTTTACTCTTGTTGCCCAAGCTGGAGTGCAATGGTGTAATCTCGGCTCACTGCAACCTCTGCCTCCCAGGTTCAAGCAACTCTCTTGTCTCAGCCTCCCGAGTAGCTGGGATACAGGCACCCGCCACCACGCCCAGCTAATTTTTGTATTTTTAGTAGAGATGGGTTTTCACCGTGTTGGCCATGCTGGTCTCAAACTCCTGACCTGAGGTGATCAGTCCGCCTCGGCCTCCCGAAGTGCTGGGATGACAGTTGTGAGCCACTGCTCCTGGCCAGTTTTAATGCTTTTAAAAATGTTTGGCAGACTTTATCAGTGAAATCATCTGGACCTAGAAACTTCTTTGTGAAAAAGCTTAGAACTATAAATTTATTTTAAAATTTTGTTACTATTTTATATAATGAGCTATTCAAATTATCTGTCTTCTTGAGTAAGCTTTGGTATTGTGTTTTTTCTTTCAATAAATTTTACAGTCCATCTAAGTTGTCAAATTTATTGGTATCAAGTTATTTGTAATATTCTTTTATAATCTTTTCAAAGTCGTTAGGATATATATTGATGTCTCTCTTTCAGATATATATTGATATCTCTCTTTCATTCTTGAAATTAGTAATTTGTGTTTTCTTTTTCTCTTTTCTGATAAATCTGGCTACAGTAAAGTGACCAATGCTCCCAGTTTACCCAGGACTGAAAGGCTTCCTGAAATGTGAAATGTTTGGTATTAACACTGAGAAAGTCTCAGGCAAGTCATAATGAATTTGTTAACTTAAACTACAGGCTTATCAATTTTACTGATGTGTTCAAATAACCAACTTTTGGTTTCATAGCTTCTTCTGTTATTACTTGTCCATTTTTTATTTTATTGGTTTCTGCATTTACATTATCAGTGTCCTTCAATTTACTTCAAATTTAATTTAATTTTATTTTCCTTGCTTTTTAAGGTAGAAGTTTAGATAATTGATTTAAGACCCTTTCCCCACTCATATAATCATGTAATGTTGTAAATTACCCTCTAAGCATTGATTTAGCTGAATCCCAGAAATTTTGATATGTTGAGTTTTCATTTTCACTCAGTTCAAAATATTTTCTAATTTCGCCTGTGATTTCTCATTTGGCCCATGGTTTATTTTTACTTCTATGGTTTAATTTCCCAATGTTTGGGGATTTCCCATCTAACTTTCTGTTATTAATTTCTGGTTTGATTCTGCTGCAGTAAAGAATGTACTTTGTATAATTCCAGTTCTCTTGAATTTATTAAGACCTATTTAAGTGTACAGCATATAATCTAGCTGAATATTCTATGCGTACTTGAATATAATGTCTATTCTGCTCTAGTTGGGTGATGTGTTCTATAAATGTTGATTAGGTTGGTTGACCAATAATATTGGTCAAGTCTTCTGTATCCTTAGTGATTCTTTTGTCTACTTGTTCTAGAAATAACTGAGAGAAGAATATTGAAATTTCCAATTAAGATTATGGATGTCTATTTCGACTTTCAGTTTTATCAGTTCTTACTTTAAAAAATTGTTATCAGGTGCATATATATTTAAGATTGCATGTTTGCTTGATCAGTTAATCGCTTTATCATTATGAAATGTTCCTCTTTATACCTGAAACAATTCCTTTTTCTGATATTCTTATATTCACTTCACACTCTTTATTTTTTATTGTTTGTATGGTATACTTTTTCTCATTCTTTTACTTTTAATTTATAAGTGTGTTTATACTACAGTAAGTATTTCATGGATGATGGATAGTTGAATTTTTCTTTTTTAAAGTCAAATCTGACAATCTCTCCATTTTAATTGGAGTGCTTAGATCAGTTACATTTAAAATAATTAGTGATATAGTAATAACCTAACATCTTGTAATTCATTTTCTATTTTCCCCACCAGCCCTTTATTTTAAAACTTGATTAAGTTTTTGTTTATGATTTATGTTTTTTCCACTATTGGAAAGGTAAAGGTTTTAGCTATACCTATTGGTTTCATTACTTTACTGGTTGCTCTAGGGTTTACCATACACATTTGTGGCTTATTTTAGTCAAACAGTATTATACCCTTCATGTACATTATTTAATAGTGTTATAACAGTCATGTATATTATATTAAAAAATTATTTAATAGTGTTATACCCTTCATGTATATTACCATCATTTACTTCCCTTTTACCTCTTTTCTTTATGCTATTGTTGTCCTACTTTTTATTTTTACATACTTTATAAACATTACAATACATTATTGACATTTTTATTATACTTTAAGTTTTAGGAAACATGTGTGCAATGTGCAGGTTCGTTACATAGGTATACATGTGCCATGTTGGTTTGTTGTACCCATCAACTCGTCATTTTCATTAGGTATTTCTCCTAATGCTATCCCTCCTCCAGCTTCCCACCCCTGACAGGCCCTGGTGTATGATGTTACCTGCCCTGTATCCAAGTGTTCTTACTGTTCAATTCCCACCTGTGAGTGAGAATATGAGGTGTTTGGTTTTCTGTCCTTGTGATAGTTTGCTGAGAATGATGGTTTCCAGTTTCATCTATGTCCCTGCAAAGGACATGAGCTCATCCTTTTTATGGCTGCATAGTATTCCGTGGTGTATATGTGCCACATTTTCTTAATCCAGTCTATCATTGATGGACATTTGAGTTGGTTCCAATTGTTTGCTATTGTGAATAGTGCCACAATAGACATATGTGTGCATGTGTCTTTACAGTAGCATGATTTATAATCCTTTGGGTATATACACAGTAACGAGATCTCTGGGTCAAATGGTAGAAATACCATTGACCAAAAATGGTTCTAGATGCTTGAGGAATTGCCACACTGTCTTCCACAATGGTTGAACTAATTTACACTCCTACAAACAGTGTAAAAGCGTTCCTATTTCTCCACATCTGCTCCAGCGTCTGTTATTTCCTGACTCTTTAATGATTGCCATTCTAACTGGCGTGAGATGATAGCTCATTGTGGTTTCGATTTGCATTTCTCTGATGACCAGTGATGATGAGCATTTTTTCATGTGTCTGTTGGCTGTATAAATGTCTTCTTTTGAGAAATGTCTGTTCAGATCCTTTGCCCACTTTTTTATGGGATTGTTTGTTTTCTTCTTGTAAATTTGTTTAGGTTCTTTGTAGATTCTGCATATTAGCTCTTTGTCAGATGGGTAGATTGCAAACATTTTCTCCCATTCTATAGGTTGCCTGTTCACTCTGATGGTAGTNATTTCTCCACATCTGCTCCAGCGTCTGTTATTTCCTGACTCTTTAATGATTGCCATTCTAACTGGCGTGAGATGATAGCTCATTGTGGTTTCGATTTGCATTTCTCTGATGACCAGTGATGATGAGCATTTTTTCATGTGTCTGTTGGCTGTATAAATGTCTTCTTTTGAGAAATGTCTGTTCAGATCCTTTGCCCACTTTTTTATGGGATTGTTTGTTTTCTTCTTGTAAATTTGTTTAGGTTCTTTGTAGATTCTGCATATTAGCTCTTTGTCAGATGGGTAGATTGCAAACATTTTCTCCCATTCTATAGGTTGCCTGTTCACTCTGATGGTAGTTTCTTTTGCCATGCAGAAGCTCTTTAGTTTAATTAGATCCCATTTATCTATTTTGGCTTTTGTTGCCATTGCTTTTAGTGTTTTGGTCATTAAGTCCTTGCCTATGCCTATGTCCTGAATGGTATTGCCTAGATTTTCTTCTAGGGTTTTTATGGTTTTAGGACGAACAGTTAAGTCTTTAATCCATCTTGAATCAATTTTTGTATAAGGTGTAAGGAAGGGATCCAGGTTTAGCTTTCTACATATGGATAGCCAGTTTTCCCAGCACCATTTCTTAAATAGGGAATCCTTTCCCCATTTCATGTTTTTGTCAGAGTTGTCAAAGATTAGATGGTTGTAGATGTGTGGTATTATTTCTGAGGCCTCTGTTATGTTCTATTAGTCTATATATCTGTTTGGGTACCAGTACTGTCCTGTTTTGGTTACTGTGGCCTTGTAGAATAGTTTGAAGTCAGGTAATGGGATTTGTTCTTTTTGCTTAGGATTGTCTTGGCAATGCAGGCTCTTGTTTGGTTCCATATGAACTTTAAAGTAATTTTTCCAATTCTGTGAAGAAAGTCATTGGTAGCTTGATGGGGATGGCATTGAATCTATAAATTACCTGGGCAGTATGGCCATTTTCATGATATTAATTATTCCTATCCATGAGCATGGAAAATTCTTCCATTTGTTTGTGTCCTCTTTCATTTCATTGAGCAGTGGTTTGCAGTTCTTGTTGAAGAGGTCCTTCACATCCCTTGTAAGTTGGAGTCCTAGGTATGTTAATCTCCTTTGTAGCAATTGTGAATGGGAGTTCACTCATGATTTGGTTCTCTGTTTGTCTGTTATTGGTGTATAGGAATGCTTGTGAATTTTGCACATTGATTTTATATCCTCAGACTTTGCTGAAGTTACTTATCAGCTTAAGGAGATTTTGGACTGAGACGATGGGGTTTTCTAAATAGACAATCATGTCATCTGCAAACAGGGACAATTTGACTTCCTCTTTTCCTAATTGAATACCCTTTATTTCTTTCTCTTGCCTGATTGCCCTGACCAGAACTTCCAACACTATGTTGAATAGGAATAGTGAGAGAAGTCATCCTTTGTTGTGCCAGTTTTCAAAGGGAATGCTTCCAGTTTTTGCACATTCAGTATGATATTGGCTGTGGGTTTGTCATAAATCATTCTTATTATTTTGAGGTGTGTTCCATCAATACCTAGTTTATTGAGAGTTTTTAGCATGAAGGGTTGTTGAATTTGTCGAAGGCCTTTTCTGCATCTATTGAGATAATCATGTGGTTTTTGTCATTGGTTCTGTCTATGTGATGGATTACTTTTATTGATTTGCAAATGTTGAAACAGCCTTGCATCCCAGGGAAGAAGCTGACTTGAACATGGTGGATAACCTTTTTGATATGCTGCTGGATTTGGTTTGCCAGTATTTTTTGAGGATTTTCACATCAATGTTCTTTGGGGATATTGGTTTAAAATTCTCTTTTTTTGTTGTGTCTTTGCCAGACTTTGGTATCAGGATAATGTTGGCCTCATAAAATGAGTTAGGGAAGATTCCCTCTTTTTCTATTGATTGGAATAGTTTCAGAAGGAAGGGTACCATCTCTCTTTGTACCTCTGGCAGAATTTGGCTGTGAATCAATCTGGTCCTGGGCCTTTTTTGGTTGGTAGGTTATTAATTATTGCCTCGATTGCAGAGCCTGTTATTGGTCCCTTCACAGATTCAACTTCTTCCTGGTTTAGTCTTGGAAGTGTGTATGTGTCCAGGAATGTATCCATTTTGTTTTTATAGTATTCCCTGATGGTAGTTTGTATTTCTGTGGGATCAGTGGTGATATCCCCTTTATCATTTTTTATTGTGACTATCTGATTCTTCTGTTTTCTTCTTTATGAGTCTTGCTAGCAGTCTATCAGTTTTGTTCATTTTTTCAAAAGACCAGCTCCTGGATTCATTGATTTTTTGAAGGGTTTTTTGTGTCTCTATCTCCTTCAGTTCTGCTCTGATCTTAGTTATTTCTTGCCTTCTGCTAGCTTTTGAATTTCTTTGCTCTTGCATCTCTAGTTCTTTTAATTGTGATATTAGGGTTCAACTTTAGATCTTTACTGCTTCCTCTTGTGGGCATTTAGCGCTATAAATTTCCCTCTACCCACTGTTTTAAATGTGTTCCAGAGATTCTGGTACGTTATGTCTTTGTTTTCATTGGTTTCAAAGAACATCTTTATTTCTGCCTTAATTTCATTATTTACCCAGTAGTCAATCAGGAGCAGGTGTTCGGTTTCTGTGTAGTTGCGCAGTTTTGAGTGAGTTTCTTAATCCTGAGTTCTAATTTGATTGCTATGTGGTCTGAGAGACAGTTTGTCGTAATTTCTGTTCTTTTACATTTGCTGAGGAGTGGCTTTACTTCCAATTATGTGGTCAATTTTAGAATATGTGTTATATAGTGCTGAGAAGAATGTATATTCTGTTGATTTGGGATAGAGAGTTCTGTAGATGTCTATTAGGTCTGCTTGGTCCAGAGCTGAGTTCAAGTCCTGGATATCCTTGTTAACCTTCTGTCTCTTTGATCTAATATTGACAGTGGGGTGTTAAAACCTCCCATTATTATTGTGTGGGAGTCTAAGTCTTTTTGTAGGTCTCTCAGGACTTGCTTTATGAACATGGGTGCTCCTGTATTGAGTGGATATATATTTAGGATAGTTAACTCTTCTTGTTGAATTGATCCCTTTACCATTATGTAATGGCCCTCTTTGTCTCTTTTGATCTTTGTTGGTTTAAAAACCTGTTTTATCAGAAACTAAGATTACAATCCCTATTTTTTTTTTTTTTTTCACTTGCTTGGTAGATCTTCCCTTTATTTTGAGCCTATGTGTGTCTCTGCATGTTGGATGGGTCTCCTGAATACAGCACACTGATGGGTCTTGACCCTTTACCCAATTTGCCAGTCCATGTCTTTTAATTGGGGCTTTTAGCCCATTTACATTTAAGGTTAATATTGTTATGTGTGAATTTGTTCCAGTCATTATGATGTTAGCTGGTTATTTTGTCCATTAATTGATACAGTTTCTTTATAGTGTTGATGGTCTTTACAATTTGGCATGTTTGTGCTGTGGCTGGTACCAGTTGTTCCTTTCCATGTTTAGTGCTTCCTTCCTGAGCTCTTGTAAGGCAGTTCTGGTGGTGACAAAATTTCTCAACACTTGCCTGTCTGCAAAGGCTTTTATTTCTTCTTCACTTATGAAACTTAGTTTGGCTGTATATGAAATTCTTGGTTGAAAATTCTTTTCTTTAAGAATGTTGAATATTGGTCCCCACTCTCTTCTGGCTTGTAGGGTTTCTGCAGAGAGATCCACTGTTAGTCTGATTGGCTTCCCTTTGTGGGTAACCCAACCTTTCTCTCTGGCTGCCCTTAATATTTTTTCCTTCATTTCAACTTTGGTGAATCTGACAATAATGTGTCTTGCTTGAGGTTGCTCTTCTCGAGGAGTATCTTTATGGTGTTCTCTGTATTTCCTGAATTTGAATGTGGGACTGCATGGATAGGTTGGGGATGTTCTCCTGGATAACATCCTGAAAAGTGTTTTCCAACTTGGTTCCATTCTCCCTGTCACTTTCAGGTACACCAATCAAACATAGATTTGGTCTTTTCACATAGTCCTATATTCTTGGAGGCTTTGTTCATTTCTTTTTACTCTTTTTTCTCTAAACTTGTCTTCTTGCTTTATTTCATTAATTTGATCTTCAATCACTGATATCCTTTCTTCCACTTGATCGAGTCAGCTATTGAAGCTTGTGTATGCATCACGAAGTTCTCATGCCATGGTTTTCAGCTTCATCAGATCTTTTAAGGTCTTCTCTACATTGTTTTTTCAGTTAGCCATTTGTCTACCCTTTTTTCAAGGTTTTTAGCTTCCTTGCAATGGGTTAGAACATGCTCCTTTAGCTCGGAGAATTTTGTTATTACCGGCCTTCTGAAGCCTACTTCTGTCAACTCTTCAAAGTCATTCTCCATCCAGCATTGTTCCTTTGCTGGTGAGGAGCTGCGATCCTTTGGAGGAGAAAAGGCGTGCTCTGGTTTTTAGAATTTTCAGCTTTTCTGCTCTGGTTTCTCCCCATCTTTGTGATTTTATCTACTTTGGTCTTTGATGTTGGTGACCTACAGATGGGGTTTTGGTGTGGATGTCCTTTTTGTTGATATCGATGGGATTCCTTTCTGTTTGTTAGTTTTCCTTCTAACAGTCAGGTCCCTCAGCTCCTTGTCTGTTGGCATTTGCTGGAGGTTCACTCTAGACCCTGTTTGCCTGGGTATCACCAGTGGAGGCGGCAGAACAGCAAATATTGCTGCCTGATCCTTCCTCTGGAAGCTTTGTCCCAGAGGGGCACCCACCTATATGAGGTGTCTGTTGGCCCCTACTGTGAGGTGTCTCCCAGTTAGGCTACATGGGGTTCAGGAACTCACTTGAGGAGGCAGTCTGTCCGTTTTCAGAGCTCAAATGTCATGCTGGGAGAACCACTGCTCTCTTCAGAGCTGTCAGACAGGGAAGTTTAAGTCTGCAGAAGTTTCTGCTGCCTTCTGTTCAGCTATGCTCCAACCACAGAGGTGGAGTCTGTAGAGGCAGTAGGTTTTGTTGAGCTGCAGTGGGCTCTGTCCAGTTCAAGCTTCTCAGTCGCTTTGTTTACCTACTTAAACCTCAGCAATGGCAGACGCCTGTCTCTCCTCCCAGTTGCAGCCTCACAGGTCGATCTCAGACTGCTAGGCTAGCAGTGAGCAAGGCTCCGTGGGCATGGGACCCACCCAGCCAGGCATGGGAGAGAATCTGCTGGTCTACCAGTTGCTAAGACCATAGGCAAAGCACAGTACTTGGGCGGAGTGTCCAGTTTTCCCAGGTACAGTCTGTCACGGTTTCCCTTGACTAGGAAAGGGAAATCCCCCTATCCCTTGCACTTCCCAGGTGAGGCGACATCCCACCCTGCTTTGGCTTGCCCTCTGTGGGATGCACCCACTGTCCCAGCAGCCCCAGTGAGATGGATCAGGTGCCTCAATTGGAAATGCAGAAGTCACCTGTCTTCTGCATCAGTCACGCTGGGAACTGCAGACTGGGGCTGTTCCCATTCTGCCATCTTGGAACAGAAGCTCCAGGACCAATACATTATTGATTTTGTTTTAAATCATCCATTGTCTCTTAAATGGATTTTTAAAATCAGAAAATTGTCTGCATATTAAACAGGTGAAATCTTTATTCCTTCAGTCCATAGCAAAGTGCATGTTTATAATGGTTGTTTTAGTGTCTTTCCTGTTAATTTCATCAACACTGCTTTTTCTAATTCTGTGTCTACTAGTTGATTTTTGACCTGGTCGTGGGTCATTTTATTTCATTTTTTTTGTATTTTAGCAACATTAGAGTAGATGCTAGATACAGTGAATTTAATATTTTTGAGTGCTGGATTTTGTCGTATTTTAAACAGTGTTGAATTTTTGTTGGCAGACAATTCAAAGATTGGTTGATTACTTTGGACTGTTTCTATCATGGAAGGGGTAGTGTTTTGTCTTTACTGCAATAGACACTTAAAATGAATATAGATTTGTCTTCCCCGATTGCAATGATTCTGCCAAAACTATCATCCATGGACTTACAGAATGCCTCATCCACCGTCATGTTATTCTACACAGCATTGCTTTTGATCAAGAAGCTCACTTCACAGCTAAAGAAGTGCAGCAGTGGGCACATGCTCATGGAATTTACTGGTGTTACTATGTTCCCAGAATCCTGAAGCAACTGGCTTGATATAATAAAGAAATGGCCTTTTGAAGACTCAGTTACAGTGCCAGTGAGGCGGCAATATTTTGCAGGGCTGGAGCAAGGTTCTCCAGAAGCTGTATATGATCTGAATCAACATCCAATATATGGTACTATTTCTCTGATAGCCGGAACTCACAGATTCATGATCAAGGGATGGAAGTGGGAGTGGCACCACTTACTATTACCACTAGTGAACCACTAGCAAAACTTTTACTTCCTGTTCCTACAACCTTATGCTCTTCTGTCCCAGAAGTCATAGCTTCAGAGCGAGGAATGCTTCCACCAGTAGACAGAACAATGATTCCATTAAACTGGAAGTTAAGACTGCCACCTGGCCACTTTGGGCTCTTCATTCCTCTGAGTAAACAACCCAAGAGGGAAGTTATGGTTTTGGCTGGGGTTATTACTCCGGACTACCCAGGGGAAACTGGACTACTATTCCACAATGGAGTTAAGGAGGAGTATTCTAGAATAGAGGAGAACCTTTAGGGTATCTCTTAGTATTACTATGCCCTGTGATTAAGGTCAATGGAAAACTATGACAGCCTAATCCAGGCAGAACTGTGAATAGCTCAGACTCTCAGTAATTGAAGGTTTATGTTACCCCACCAGGTGAAGAATCATACCCAACTGAGGTGCTTGCTGGAGGTAAAGAAAATACAAAATGGGTAGTAGAAGAAGGTAGTTACAAATACCAGCTACAACCACTTGACCAGTTACAGAAATGAGGATTACAATTGTCATGAATATTTCCACTTAATTTTGTTAGAAATACATTTTGTGTGTATATATACATATGTTAGGCAAATATCTTTCTTTTCTTTACTGTCTTATTTCCATATGATGTAACATAAGACATATTGACTTTGTATCAGTATTTAAGCATTGTTAATTTTATATTTTAGCATTTAAGCTACAGGATATCAGGAGAAGACTAAACACCACTCAAGGACGACTTCCTCTTCTAGGTAAGGAATTAGTGCATTTTTGGCTGTATGAAAAATAGTTGTAACATGTTAGGTGAAGTGATTAATGTTATGTTATTATCTTATCTGGAGATTGAATATGCTTTAAGTAGATGTGGGTGCCATGTTGACAAGGGGCTGCCTTGTGATGATTTATTTTGTGTCAACTTGACTGGGTTAAGGGATACCTAGATAGCTGGTAAAACATTGCTTCTGGGTATATCTGTGAGGTTATTAACAGAACAGATTAGCATTTCAATCAATGGACTGAATAAACAAGATCTGAGCTCCCAATGTGGGCAGGCATTATTCAATATTTTGAGGTCATAGATAGAAAAAATTACAGAAGAGGGGAAAATTCACTCTCTCTTTTACAGCTGGAATAACCATCTTCTGCCCTGAGATGTGAGAGAGGTTTAGGTTCTTGGGCCTTCAGATTGTGGGGCTTACACCAGCATCCCCACTACTCTCTGGTCCTCAGGCCTTTGGCCTCGAATGGAGAGCTACATAATTATCTTACCTGGTTCTTAGGCCTTTGGATTCAGAATGAATTACACCACTGACTTTTCTGGTTCTACAGCTTGAAGATGCCATATCATAGGAATTCTTGGCCTCCACAATCACATGGGCCAATTCCCATAACGAATTTCCTCTTATATATTTATATCCTCTGAATCCTGTGTTCTGGAGATCCCTGACTCATACCTTTAAGTTTTGTTACAATAATACCCATTTTTAGTACCAATGAGTATATAAATTAATGTTTGATCAGAGAAATAATAGCACTTGATTGATATAGAATATGTCATTTATTACAGAGATTTGACCTAATGCAAATTGATCCAGCTAAAGAGGTTTGCTCCCTTCATTTTTGCAAGTTACCCACAACTACTGAATAATAAACCCAAGAACAACTTCAGTGTTTGGTGGCCTGTGGCTAGGCTAGGCAGCCATCTCTCTGCTTTGATATGAGCATTCTGCTTCTGGCTTATCTGTCTGAAACTGCATAGTGCTCTTTGAGAGCACCTTACTGCCAGAGGTGTCACTTGGAGACAGAGTTTGTTTTAAATATAGAAGAGTCATTTCTGACATTGATGTTAGCTACGTTTTAAGCCCTTGACTATTTAATATTACATTAGAGGTTGTAATCAATGTAAATAAGAGAAAGCAATTAGAGGCATAAGAATTGGAAAGAAATAAGTAAAAGTAGCTTTAATTTTAGGTAACATGATTATATATTTGGAAAATATAAAAGAATCAATGGAAAGCTATTAAAATAATAAAATAATTTAGTAAGAAGAAAGTTAAAAAACTAACATGAAATCAAAAGCAAATATATATATATATATGTA
>NW_016804657.1:5831811-5899275 GCF_001698545.2 Rhinopithecus bieti
TATATATATATATGTATATATATATATACAAAAACCAAAGGCATAATGAAAGAGGAGAATGCATTTATGATAACAAATAAGAATATAAAATACTTTGGCATAAAAGCAACAAGAAATGCCCAAAACCTATAAGAGAAAAACTATAAACTTCTCCTGAATGATATAAAAGTAGACCTGAACAGTAAAGACATACCATGTTCTTGCTAGAGAGACTCAAATTTGTAAAGATATCAGTTCTAAGTTCATGTATACATACAATGCAATCCTAATAAAATGCAACCAGATTGTGTTCTGAACATAGACAATTTGATTATAAAGTTCAGTGGGAAAATAAGTAAGCATGGAAAAGAAGAGTATTGAGTTGGTCTTGCCATACTTGACATTAAAATGTAATGGAAAGCCTTTATAATTAAAATAGTTTGATGTTAGTGTGTGAATAGACAGGCAAACTAATAGAACAAATGAAAAAAATCTCAAAATAGATTCAATTGCATATGGATATTTACAATACAATCAGGGCAGCATCTCAAATAAGTAGGAGAAAAGGTCAACTTTTTAAAAAGTGGTGTTAGAATAATTAGATAGCCACATGGAAAAAATAAAATTGAATGGAATCTCTCACATTGTACACCAAGATAAATTCCAAATGCATCATACAAATAAAAGGACCAAAAGAACACATAGCTGGATTCCTCTATAATCTAAAAGCAGTGAAAACTTAATCTAAATCTGATTAAGGAAAAAGATGGAAATTGTGATATTTTAAAATTTTAAATTTTATATGGAAAATACATCATAAGTAAAAAAAAGATAAGGTAAAATAGGAAAAATATTTGCAACTTATATTTATAATAATATAAAGAGTTTATACAAATGCAGAAGAAAAAAATCCAACAATCATATAGAACAATGAGCTAGAAATCTAGACCACTGACCAAAATAGTACAAATAACTCTTAAATTATGAGGAGATGCTCAACCCTAAACATAATAAGAAAATTTAAATTTAACCATGCTATCAGATTGGCAAAAATTCAAGTTTAATAACAAATTCTGTTGGCAATTCTATGGGGAAGTGGGCACTCATAAATTTCTAGTGTATCTACAAAAGGTTGAACCCCTATGGAGGATAGCTTGACATCATCAAGTAAAATTATTTATGCATTTACCCTTTGTCTTTACAATCTGCTTGTAGCTATCTGTCCCAAAGATACCACTACAAAACTATGAAAAGATATATCCACAAAGCAATTCATTATAACACTATTAGTAATAGCAAAGACTGAAAACAACCCGAATATCCATTGCTAAAGAACTGGTTGAATAAACCATGCTATGACCATAAGTGGAACCCTAGGCACCTGTATAAAGGAATGAGGACTCTCCATATACTACCATACTACTTTGGAGTGATCGCCAGAATATATTGTTAAGTAAAGAAAGGCATAGTGAAGAAAAGTTTGTATAATATTTCACCTTTCACGAAGGTGAAATACATATACACACACATACATATATGTTTATATTTAATGCTTTGAAGTATAAACCATAACATTTTTAAAATTTTGGTTACTGGATGGAAATAAGGAATGGATAGAGAAGTTAGACTTTTTTGAAGTTATGTTCTGTGTAAACTTAAGTTTGAAACCTTGTAAATATTTAAAATATTATAAACATGAATTAAATTTTCAAAAGCAATGTCTAATGATGTGCCTCTATTTGGGCACATAAATACACAGAAAGAAACCATATTCCAGGTGACGTTAAAGCACAGTCATGTGCCTATACCCCAAAGCAAAAACGAAACTAATAAAAAACTTTAAAAATTAGATTATTTTCAGTAAGCTATGATGGTAATATTGTTATACTATGTTCATAATGAGGGATAAAGCAAATTAACAATCATGTGGTATCATTGAGAAAAAGATTTTTGCTGTGGGAGAAATGCAAGAGGAGAGAGCAATAAGAATGAGTAGAAACCTTGTAGTCTCGAAGTTGAACTGGAAGTATGTATTAGCCCGTTTTCATGCTGTTGATAAAGGCATATCTGAGACTGGGAAGAAAAAAAGGTTTTATTGGACTTACAGTTCCACAGGGCTGGGGAGGCCTCAGAATCATGGTGGAGGGGAAAGGTACTTCTTATATGGTGCTGGAAAGAGAAAATGAGAAATATGTAAAAGTGGAAACCCCTGATAAACCCATCAGATCTCATGAGACTTATTCACTATCATGAGAATAGCACAGGAAAGACCGGCCCCCATGATTCAATTACCTCCTACTGGGTCCCTTCCACAACATGTGGGAATTCTGGAAGATACAATTCAAGTTGAGATTTTGGTGGGGGCAAAACCAAACCATATCATTCTGCCCTGGCCCCTCACAAATCTCATGTCCTCACATTTCAAAACTAGTCATGCCTTCCCGACAGTCCCCACAAAGTCTTAACTCATTTCAGCATTAACTCAGAAGTTCACAGTCCAACGTCTCATCTGAGACAAAACAAGTCCCTTCTGCCTATGAGCCCGTAAAATCAATAGCAAGTTAGTTACTTCTTAGATACAATGGGGTACAGGCATTGGGTAAAAACAGCCATTCAAAATGGGAGAAATTAGCCAAAACAAAGGGGCTACAGGCCCCATGCAAGTCCGAAATCCAGCAGGGCAGTCAAATCTTAAAGTTCCAAAATGATCTGTTTGACTCCATGTCTTGCATCTGGGTCACGCTGAGCCAAGAGGTGGGTTCCCATGGTCTTGGGCAGCTCTGCCCCTGTGGGTTTGCAGGGTACAGCCTCCCTCCTGGCTGCCATCATGGGCTGGCATTGAGTGTATATGGGTTTTCCTGGTGCATGGTGCAAGCTGTCAGTGGACCTGCTATTCTGGGGTCTGGAGGATGGTGGCCCTCTTTTCACAGCTCCACTAGGCAGTACCCCAGTAGGAACTCTGTGTGGGGGTTCTGACCTCACGTTTCCCTTCCACACTGCCCTAGCAGAGGTTCTTCATGAGCACCCTGCCCCTACAGCAAACTTCCGCCTGGTTATCCAGGTGTTTCCATATATCTTCTGAAATCTAGGTAGAGGTTCCCAAACCTCAATTCTTGATTTCTGTGCACCTGCAGGCTCAACACCACATGGAAGCTGCCAAGGCTTGGGGTTTGCACCCTCTAAAGCCACAGCCTGAGCTGTATCTTGGCCCCTATTAGTCACAGCTGGAGCAGCTGGGATGCAGGAACAAAGTCCCTAGGCTGCACACAGCATGGGAACCCTGGGCTCCACCCATAAAGCCATTTTTTCCTCCTATGCCTCCAGGCCTGTGATGAGAAGGGCTGCCACAAAGACCTCTGACATGCCCTGGAAACATTTTCCCCATTGTCTTGGGGATTAACATTCAGCTCCTTTTTACTTATGCAAATTTCTGCAGCAGGGTTAAATTTCTTCTCAGAAAATGGGGTTTTCTTTTCTATTACATTGTCAGGCTGCAAATTTTTCAAACTTTTATGCTCTACTTCCCTTATAAAATGAAATGCCTTTAACAGCACCCAAGTCACCTCTTGAATGCTTTGCTTTTATAAATTTCTTCTGCCAGATACCTGAAATCCTCTCTCTCAAGTTCAAAGTTCCACAAATCTCTAGGGCAGGGAAAATGCCACCAGTCTCTGCTGAAACATAACAAGAGTCACCGTTGCTCCAGTTCCCACAAGTTTCTCATCTCCATCTGAGACCACCTCAGCCTGNTTATGCAAATTTCTGCAGCAGGGGTAAATTTCTTCTCAGAAAATGGGGTTTTCTTTTCTATTACATTGTCAGGCTGCAAATTTTCAAACTTTTATGCTCTACTTCCCTTATAAAATGAAATGCCTTTAACAGCACCCAAGTCACCTCTTGAATGCTTTGCTTTTATAAATTTCTTCTGCCAGATACCTGAAATCCTCTCTCTCAAGTTCAAAGTTCCACAAATCTCTAGGGCAGGGAAAATGCCACCAGTCTCTGCTGAAACATAACAAGAGTCACCGTTGCTCCAGTTCCCACAAGTTTCTCATCTCCATCTGAGACCACCTCAGCCTGGATCTTATTGTTCATATCACTATCAGCATTTTTGTCAAAGCCATTCAACAAGTCTCTAGGAAGTTCCAAACTTTCTCTCATTTTCCTGTCTTCTTCTGGGCCCTCCAGACTGTTCCAACCTCTGCCTGTTACCCAGTTCCAAAGTCGTTTCCACATTTTCAGGTATCTTTTTAGCAACACCCAACTCCCAGTACCCATTTACTGTATTAGTCTGTTTCCACACTGCTGAGAAAGGCATAACAAAGACTGGGAAGAAAAAGGGGTTTAATTGAACTCACAGTTCCATATTGCTGGGGAGGCCTCAGAATCATGGCAGGAGGCAAAAAGTGCTTCTTACATGGCAGTGGCAAGAGAAAATGGGAAAGAAGCAAAAGTGGAAACACCTGATAAACCCATCAGATCTCATGAGACTTATTCACTAGCACAATAACAGCACTGGAACGACCAGCCCCCTGATTCAATTACCTCCTACTGAGTCCCTCCCACAGCAGTTGGGAATTCTGGAAAATACAGTTCAAGTTGAAATTTTGGTGAAGGCACAGCCAAAGCACATCAAGGTGTCTGGGTAAATTCATTTTTGCTAGCTCACCAAAAAGACCTAGAGGCAATGAGCAGCTCAATAACAATGAGCTCCCCTAGGGCCAAAATGATTATCTCTAAATACTGTTTCCAACCAAAAGAAACCAGGGCTTCTTGGATAAATAAATGGCTGATTCAAGTGTGGGGTAAGAAATGTACAAAATGAGTCTGAAAAATCTTGTCATACCGAAACCCAAAAGTACCCATCAACAACTACTAGTAGAAATGGCTTGGAGCCAATTAAATAGTCTCCCTTTGGGTGAAGGGGAACAATCAAAGCCTCAATGCAGATCATAACCACAATAGAATAAAATACATCAAATGTGTCAAATCCATGCATATGTAATAATAGGTAAAATTATTTTTCATTGATTCCCTCTAAAGGATATTGGAGGACCTACTTAATATTTTTAAAACTGGGAAGTAAAAGAAAACAATAAAGTATTTATTCTGCCATTCCTAAACAAAACTGTAGCTTAAGGTAAATAAATAATAGATGAGGAAAAGTTTGCCTTTTACAAGTATTTCTGTTAATACTTGAAGAAGAAATGATGGAATTAGAATTTCATCAATTTGCAAAACCTAATGAAATAATGCATCTAGGCAACAATCATCAATGATCAAAAACAGGAGACAGCCAGACATCTTGAACCTCCTGGTGGAAACACAGCACCTTCTATACAGTACTTTTTTAAAAATATTAATCTAATCAAGCTTCCAGATCTAACTACCATTTGAAGAATACACAGAGAACAAAGTAACATGTTAACAAAAACCATGAAGATGCAATAGACTATGGGAAACTGTAAGTTAAACAATGTGCTTTTACAACAATAACAAAGTGCAATTAAAAAAAAAAAAAGGAATGGGAAAGGAGCATTTTTTAACATATATTAAAAGAAATTCAAGAGATATATTAATTGACAGTGCTGACTTTATTTAGATGCCATTTCAAACTTCCAACTTAGAAAAGTTTAAAAAATAAAAGAAACATGTATAGAACATTAAAGGACATTTGATAATATTAAGGAATTATGTTGGGTGTGTTTGTGATGATGGTATTGTGATTGTGTTTAATAAGGAATCCTTGTCTTTAGGAAGTATATACTAAATTATACAGAGGAAATTTTTAAAACATACAATAAAATCAGAGCATAAAGTAAAAATATTTTATAGATAAAATTATCCTAGAAAATCCTTTAAATTGTCCAAAAGTACAGAAAAGTCTATCATCTTTAAATAAATCCAATGGTTTTACCTTTACTCTTGGAACAAATGAGTGTTTCTATGTTCCAAACGAAATAGATGGCATATATTTAGGAGCCAAATTGCATAGAAATGTGTATTGTTAAATTCTGAAATCATAAGCAGTGAGGGCATATAGTTGAATTTATAAAAGTTAAATGTGCATCTGATAGGACCCTATCGTAGCAAATGCTAAACAAGGCATTCTACCTTGGCACCGTAGCACATAACTCACGACATACGACAAAGCACTTGTGGCAGGAGGGTGGTAAGTGGGAGGGAGAGGGAGTGGTTAAGGCACTTGACCTGCAAGCTCCAGGCCAGGCAATTAGAGGATCTACTTAATATTTTTAAAACTAGGAAGTAGAAGAAAATAATCAAGGGTGAGAGGCAACATTTGACATCCAGGGCAGAGAGCACGAACAAGTCTCAGCTCGGGCCATCCTGATGAGTAAAGACGTTCATTCATTCACTCATGCACTCATTTTTAAAACTTTTATGGAACACTGTGTGCTAGACACTATTGTACATGATGAGGATACAAAGATGAACACATGATCCCTTTTCTCTCCTTGCTCACAGTCAAGTGTGGAGAAGAGAGAAGTGGATTCGTGATTGCAGTGCAACTTAATGAGTACAGATATGTACACATTATACGATGGCGTACTATACATTATACACATCCACACCTGGGTAGGCTTCCAAGAGGAGGTGATGGTCAAGGTAAGCTTTGGAGCATGAATAGAAACCAATACAGAGGAGAGTTGGGGACAGAGGGAAAAATGAGCATGTATTTGAGAGACTGCACACAGAGAGGCCAAAGGTAATCTGGGAAAAGCAACATCTGAGAAATGCAAACAACTTGCCATCCAGGAAAAAGATAATAGATTTGGGTCCTAAGGGAAATTTCAGTCCTGGGTATTCAAGAGAAAGTAGGAATCCCAGTCCTGATAGTAGATTCTCAAATCAGAGCAATGTCAAAGTCCAGTTATCTAAACTAGGGTTTAGGGCAGGGGAACACTGGCAGAGGCCTGACCTGCACTGCATTATGGAACCAGAGCTGTTCTCCTCCTTCATTCAACAAGTATTTTCTGGGTAGCTACTCTGTGTCAGGCACTGTGCTAAGTGCTGGGAATATAAAAGCGAATGTCGTCCCTGCCTTCGGCTTGAATACCTCTTGCTGCCTGCCATCGGTCATAAAAGCAGATGTCAGGATGAGCTTACTGAGTCTTACTATAGGTCTGATTCTGTTGCCCATGCTAAAAGTATTAAGCACTTGGTATTAAGAGCTTGTGGTTATGGATCAAGTGGATCAGCTTGGGGAAAAGTCAGGGTTAAGACTGGAAGCCCAAAGCTGGCAGGGCCCACCAGAAAGGGATGGGAAAAACTAGAACCTATTGAATTCCCATTTTCACACTGACTTTTGTGCCCAACTTGCGACTGACACAAGTAGGTTCTGGTTCATTTATTGTTAACCATGGATACAAGCAGTACTGGTGATCTGGGCTTTCTGTCAACCTGCTACATAGATGAACAAGTCACTGGTGGAAGAGGCTGGTGCCCAAAGGCATTGAGGTTGTGTTTAGAACCAAAAGCTTCCCTTCTCCTTTCTCTCACTTCTTTTTGGATTCTAGTCTGTCCAGTGGTGGGAGTCTCTACCACCAAGGTTAAAATTGTGGCATTGCTCAGGGCTAAGGGTTGGCCTTGGGTATGTGAATGCTTGCTATATCTTGGCGATTTCCCAGTTTCACAGCCCTGCAGAATGTCCTGAGGAACATGAAGACAGGAACTTTTTCTGATCTGCCCTCTCTCTTCTCCTCTACAGTGGCCTGAAAGTTTGTGTTCCCCCAAAATTCCTGTGTTGAAATCCTAACCCCCAAGGTGATAGTGTTAGGGGGTAGGGCATTTGGAGCGTGATTGATTAGATCATGAAGGTGGAGTCCTCATGATTGGGATTTGTGACCTTGTAAGAGACCCCAGAGAGCTAGCTAACCCCTTCCACTATGTAAGGACATAGCAAGAAGGTGCCATCTCTGAACCAGGAAATTGGCCCTCACCAGACATTGAATATGCTGCTGTCTTGATCTTGGACTTCTCAGCCTCCCAAACTGTGAGCAACAAATTTCTGTTGTTTATAAGCTACTCAGTCAGTGGTGGTTTGTTATAGAAGTCCAAATGAACTAGGACATCATCTATAATATCAAAAGTCTAATGAATTTTCAAAATCACCTCCTCCATGGAACATTTCATAAAAATCATCTGTTTATCATTTAATCATCCTTCCATCTATCCATCCATCCACTCACTTATTCAACAAATATTTATTAAGTATCCACTATGTGGTAAACCTTGATCCCTACTGCAAGGAGCTTAACCCCTCCAGCCTACAGGGGTCTCTTTTTCTGACCTGCTATAGTTCTTTTTGGATAGTTAGTCCCCCATTACCTCCTACTGTGACTCAACTTTTCATAGATTTATGACTTGTCTCCCAGTACAATTATAAGCACAGCCTACGACTGTGTCTGATATTGTTCTGATGTCTATCACAGGGCAAGGGCAGCATCCTGGACTTGATTGAATGCACAGACAGTGTTCAATCCATGCTTTTGAATGAAAGCATGCAGGCACAAATATCTGCCCAGGTAGGAGTGGAAGGTTCCGTTGGTGATTGTACTGCGACTTTGAGACACTGACTCACCCCCTTCCCTAGCAGGTCTGCACTGGCCTGTGGATGGGGACTGAGAAATGAGGTGCTTTGCACAACAATAAGAACTGAGAACAAGGAACACAGAGTTATAATAAAACTTTAAAAAAAGAAAAAAAAGTGAAACCTGGCACAGTAGCTCATGCCTGAAATCCCAGAACTTTGGGAGGCAGAGGTGAGAGGATTGTTTGCATCCAGGAATTTAAGACCAGCCTGGGCAACATAATGAGACTCCTGTCTCTACAAAAAATAAACATAAAATATTAGCTGGTCATGGTGGTGCATACCTGTAGTCCTAGGTATTCAGGAGGCTGAGCTGGGAGGATCACTTGAGCCTGAGAGGCTGAGGCTGCAGTGAGCTGTGATCATGCCACTGCACTCAGCCTGGGCAACAGAGAGAGACCCTCTCTAGAAAAAGGTGAAATCTGACTCTGAACATCTTTACTGAGGATCAGTGACTGTAGCTGTTTTGTCAGAGTGCCATAGGGGCAGGTGACATCCTGCCATGTCATCAGGCTCTTACTGCAATCTGATTGGTTCTAAACCAGAAACTCTCATATGACTACAAGCTGAGGCAGGGGAAAAAGGGTGGGGTGTCTTAGTCTTGGTTATCAAAACCATCAAACTTGTCTGTCTTGCAGTGCTATAGAATCTCACATCTTGGGCACCATTTCTCACTTGTGAATTTCTGTGCCTCTAAACTGTGATAAAGGCTGGTCTTTAGCAAATTCCAAGTAGAATAAGTTGGGATGCCTCAGCCTTTAATTCACTCTTCCGCCCCTCTTTTCACCTTAGCAGCAACCCCTTTTTTAGCCATGGTGCCAGCAGTCTGACAAAAGAATCTGATAAATTTATTTGTACTGCGGTATAAAAGACACCTGCAGGGATGGCTATATTTAGGATGAAACTTTATAATAGAGAAATGAGAATCTACCACTAGAAGCTCAGGTATCATCACTTGGTAGTAGACATGTAAGAAACATTTAGGGAAAACATAAAGTGCCTCTAAAATTACACTAATTGTCAATGAATGGGTATGTCTGATCTTCCATCCCTCCTTACCCTTGATATCAGGCAGCTCATCCTAACCTCAAATCTTTTTAAAAATCAACCCCTTAATTTTTACTATGGAGAAGAGGTGAGTAATATATAAAGGGCACAATTTCAGATACTTCTTTTTCCCAAATGCTTCTGTTTCTAGGGTGTGACCACATGGGTCTTTAACAGAATTGGCTAGAAATGCTGAGGTTGTCAAATTTCAAAACAGAGTTACTTTTGCTGACTTAAAAGATGAACACATGTCATAAAATCAGGAGCTGTTCAGTTATCTAGTGGATTTAGGGTCATTCTAACTGTCTACATTGATAATCAAGGCAGCAAAGTTGTCACAGTATGATTTATACTCATTGGCTGCCAGGATAATTCTGAGCTTACGAGGGGAGTGGTCAATTCTATGAGGACTGGAAATCAGAAAATACTTCTTGATTTGAACTTCTGACCCTGGAAAAGGGCCACTTTTCCCATGAAGTGTTTCCTGACTTCCAATTGACAACTCCCCTCATTGGGACTCTCAACAAGGCCCCTTCCGCTAGCCTGTGAATAATCCCTTAGGCAGCGATTGGGTCATGTATATTTGTGTCCCTCATGCTCACAAAATATTGGCACAAACGGAATACAGCAAAATGTTTGTGAATGAATAAATTCAGCCTCGTTCATTCTGGTAGGTGATCACATCCTTTGTGAATTGAATATAAGTCACAGAAACTTTGACTAAAATCACTGTTATATCTTCACTGGTCTCACCCACTTAAGGTGCTGGATTACAGGTATGTGTAGAGCAAGCTTAAGGGTAGGGACAAGAGTATGCTATCAATTTCAGTTTCCCAGATTACAGGTCAGACAAAGGATCCAGTGTATTTTGACATGCTTGGTTTGCCCAAGAGTTGATCAGAGCTCCAGGAACCTGTAGGGGAACACTCCAGATGCATTTATTTTAGTATTTATCAAGGTAGATAACTCAAATTTAAAGTTGAAGTATTCTGTGCTGTGATTATGCAGAAACCTGGGGCTATACTTTATCTTATTCAAAATAATAGAATTCACTAGCATTGAGATAGTTCCAGTCAAGCAAGGATATTAAAACACCTTCTCCTGCCAAACACAACACACAGCATGAACTCAGAGCCAATATGCTAAGACACTGAAAACAAACATGGGCAGGCAGACAGACAGCAATGTACACTGTATATAGCATAGATCAGCTTGGATAACTTGAGTAATCCAAGCCCTCTACATCTCAGCCAAGTGGGAGAATGTTACAGGATGCTTTTGCCACTTAATCAAATAGGTGGGGCTGCCCATCCTCTCAAGCCATGGACCTGGCCCTTCTTTACTGAGCAGAGCTCAAATCCACTGAAAGCTGCTCCTGTCACACCAAGTGACCTTTGGCCTCAAAGTAGCCAGCTCCTCTGGAATAATCTGAAAGTTGCTCTGGCTGGCCCCCATCTATGGGAAATTCCTTTCCATCAGTCTCAAACTCAGTTTATAGTTGGACTGCCTGTGGTGATGCTGGGGGAGGCAGTGATGGCCACTCCTTTCTCTTCTTCAGTGAAGGAGGAAAGTTGCTGAGAGGGAAGAAGGAGACTCCACTCTGAATAAAAAGGATCTGAGGCTGCTTTGAGTTGCGACCGGAACCACCATTAATGGGTTCTTCTCTGTGCCAGGCACTTTACATCCCTATTTCACTTTATGCTTTAAATAACTGTGTAAGCTAAGTATTATTATTTCCATTCTGCAGATGAGGAGACAGATTCAGAGGCACTAAACAGCCCACCCTACTTACTCAGCTGCTAAGAGGCTAACTTCTGACATCACCGCTTAGCCCACTGCATGGTGCTGTCCCATCTCACTGAGTGCTGTGTTCCAGAGGAAATCTCCCTCCAGACTCAGCTCCTCCATGCCCTCAGGACAACTGAGAATAGAAGAGATACTCCCTGGGCCACTGCTGGCATGGGAAAAAGCCCAGCTCCCGAGCTTGGAGTTCTAGAGGATGACTTCATTCTCCATCTTCATTCCTCTGTTGCACAGCGGGACTTGGCTTAAGATGATGGGAACAAATGATAAGGCTGACCTACCAGCCCTCAGAGCCTGCGATCCTGATAGGGGCTGCCTTCTACACACTCAGAACTCCACTGGAACCAATCTTGTTAAAACATAAAATTTGTTTACCTAACATAAATTGTTATAATAGGGTTTTTCTTTACAGCAACATATCCTTCACTGTGCTAGGGAAGAAAGGGCTCATAGTGGCCATCCTTGGCTCTTAGATATTTTCTGAGGAACTACTTAGTAACTGAAGGAACAATAGCATCATAAAATTAGTCTGTTAACAGTAGCAGCAGTAGTAAATTAACCTTAATCTCATATTTATCCTGGTACAACATCATTTAAACAATATAGAAAGAACCATGCTAGCCACCAGGGCCAGACAAGGACTTAGATAATAAACTATTTCCAAATTCTTATTTCTGCCTTTCGCTGGAACTTTTCTATCCTAATTATCTATATACTTTAGCTGATATTTGATGGTATGAGTGGGTTTTTATTTCAATATCCTCAATGTATTCCCACTAGGAAACTATTTTACTATTTTCTGTAATTGGACTGTTAAAATTTCCTATGCAAGAAAATTAGCATTTTCCCATAGTTTTAAAAAAAGGCAAACCCTGTTTTAATAGGAGACCTCGAAGGAGACACTTAACTTGTGCTTCTGATTTATTATGACTTTTCTGGCTCATTTTAAAATACCCATTACCGAAAGGCCTCTAGTGTATGTCCATGTTAAAAAAGTGGTTAAATTAGTTGTAGTTACTTTTATTCTTATATCTCATTCCAGTTAAGTTACATATCTAAATAGAATTAAATTATGTAAGAAATTATTAAAATAGTTAAATTTCAAAAGCTAAAATAAAATCATCATGAAAGAGAAAAGCCAAATAAATAGTATCAGAGAATCCTTAAGCCCCAGAGCCTGCCTTGTAGGTCAAGAAGCAAGAGGGGAAATGAGCTGATGAGAATCCTCTAAAGACGTCCCTTTGCCTTCCTGAAAAAACCAGCGGGAGCAGGTGACCCGTGGACCTTTAGAGCTCTGGGATGCTGTGCCCAAAGTAAGGATCAACTTGATATCATGGTCTGAGATGCTCAATAAATATTTGTTTATTTTATTTAGAGAGCTGGGTCCTACAACGCTCAGATTCTGAATAATAAACGTCTTGCCTTAGAGCAACAGTTTGAATTGCCCTTGTATTTAGCAAAGGAAATACAGCCTTTAGAGGGCAAGCTAATGTGATGGAGACAGTTGGTAATTAGACCACTTTGAAATAGTTCTTGTTACACAGAGCTCTTGTTTTGACGCAAATCAATGCATCACTCTTACCCTTTAAACTCTCCCCATTTCCTATCAGACAAAATCACAGCATGACCTTTAACAGATTCTCAGTCTGAAATTCCCTCTTCCTTGCTTGGCTGTTCTCTGTTGTGTGGCCACTCTCAGTTACAATAATGTATTGATGTTGGCTCCCAGAATAGTGACTATTTCACAGACCATTGTAACCAAAGAATTACAGACATCCCTTGAAGATACTGCAAGTTCAGTTCCAGACCATCATAATAAAGTAAATATCACAATAAAGTGAGCCACACATTTTTTTTGTTTCTCAGTGCATTTAAAATTTATGTTTACACTGTACTGTAGTCTATTAAGTGTACAATAGCATCATGTCTAAGAGGAGTCATAATTTTTTGCTGGTTGAGGGTCTTGCCTCTATGTTAATAGCTGTTGACTAATCAGGGTGGTGGGTGCTGAAGGTTAGAATGGCTGTGGCAATTTCTTAAAAGAAGACAACAATAAAGTTTGCACCATCTATTGACTCTTCCTTTCATGAAAGATGCCTCTGTACTATGCAATGTTATTTGATGACATTTTACCCACAGTAGAACTTCTTTCAAAATTGGACTTAGACCTCTTAAACCCTGCCACTGCCTCATCAACTAGGTTTATGTAAAATTATAAATCCTTTTGATGTCACTGAAGATGTTCACAGCATCTTCACCAGGAGTAGATTCCATCTCAAAAAACCACTTTCTTTGCTAATCCATAACAAGCAATTGCTCATCTGTTCAAGTTTGATCATGAGATTGCAGCAATTCAGTCTCATTTTCAGGTTCTACTTTCATTCTAATTCTCTTACTATTTGTACCACATCTGCAGTTACTTCCTCCACCGAAGTCTTGAATTCCTCAAAGTCAACCATGAAGGTTGGAATCAACTTCTTCCAAAATCCTGTTAACGTTGATACTTTCACCTCCTCTTATGAATCACAAATGTACGTTGTTATGTGCGTCCATGTGAAAAGACCACCAAACAGGCTTTGTGTGAGCAATAAAGCTTTTTTAATCACCTGGGTGCAGGCGGGCTGAGTCCGAAAACAGAGTCAGTGAAGGGAGATAAGAGTGGGGCCGTTTTATAGGATTTGGGTAGGTAAAGGAAAATTACGGTCAAAGGGGGTTTGTTCTCTAGTGGGCAGGAGTGGGAGTCACAAAGTGCTCAGTGGGGGAGCTTTTTGAGCCAGGATGAGCTAGGAAAAGGAATTTCACAAGATAATGTCATCCCTTAACGCAAAGACCGGCCATTTTCACTTCTTTTGTGGTGGAATGTCATCAATTAAGGCGGGGCAGGGCATTTTCACTTCTTTTGTGGTTCTTCAGTTACTTCAGGCTATCTGCGCTTATAGGTGCAAGTCACAGGGGATGCGATGGCTTGACTTGGGCTCAGAGGTCTGATATACTTCATGGCATCTATAATGGTGAATCCTTTCCATAAGGTTTTGAATTGAGTTTGCTCATCTCCATCAGAGCAATTACTATCTATGGCAGCTATAGCCTTACAAAATGTATTTATTAAATAATAAGTCTTGAAGGCCATCTTTATTTTTTGATCCGTGGGCTACAGAATGAATTCTGTGTTAACAGGCGTGAAAACAACATGAATTGGCTTGTACATCTCCATCAGAGCTCTTGGGTAACCAGGTGCATTGACAATGAGCAGTAATATTTTGAAAAGATCCTTTTTTCTGAGCAGTAGGTCTCAACAGTGGGATGAAAATATTCAGTAAACCATGCTGTAAACAGATGTGCTGTCATCCAGGCTTTGTTCCTCCATTTCTAGAGCACAGGTAGAGCATATTTAGCATAATTCTTAAGGGACCCAGGACTTTTGGAATGGTAAATAAGCATTGGCTTCAACTTGAAGTCACCGTTGCTGCCCCTAACAAGACAGTGATCCTGTCCTTTGAAGCTAGGAGTTGACCTCCTCTCTAGCTATGAAAGCCCTAGATGGCATCTTCTTCCAGTATAAGGCTATTTCATCTACACTGAAAATCTGTAGTTTAGTGTAGGCAACTTCACTAATTGTCTTAGCTAGACCTTCTGGATCACTTGCTGTAGCCTTTAGATAAGCCCTTGCTCCTAAATCATTTTACACTTTCATGTTATAGCAGCAGCGTCTTTCCTTAAACCTCATGAATCAACCTCTTCTACTTCTGACTTTTCTTATACAACTTCCTCACCTCTCTCAGTCTTTACAGAATTGAAGAAAGTTACAGCTTGCTCTGGATTTGGCTTTGGCTTAAGGGAATGTTGTTGCTGGTTTAGTCTTCTATCCAGACCACTAACACTTTCTCCATATCAGAAATGAGGCTGTTTTGCTTTCTTAATCATGTGTTCACTGAAGTGGCACTTTTAATTTCCTTCAAGAACTTTCCCTTTGCATTCACAACTTGATTGTTTGGTGGAAGAGGTCTAGTTTTCCGCCTATTTTGACTTTCAACATATTTCCTCACTAAGCTTAATCACTTTTAGTTTTTGACTTAAAATGAGAGACATATGACTCTTTCACTTGAACACTTAGAAGCCATTGTAAGGTTATTAACTGGCCTAATTTTAATATTATTCCGTCTCAGAGAACAGGGGGGTCCACTGAGAAATGGGAGAATGACTGGTTGGTAGAACAGTCAGAACACACACATTTATCAATTAAGTTTTCTGGCTTATATGGGCACCTCAAAGCAATTACAAAAGTAACGTCAAAGGTCACTGATCACAGATCATTATAAAAGATATTATAATAATTAAAAAGCTTGAAATATTGCAAGAATTACCAAAGTGTGTCACAGATACATAATTGAGCATGTGCTGTTAGAAAAATGGCTCCAATAGACTTGTTTGATGCAGGGTTGCCACAAACCTTCAACTTGTAAAAATGCAGTATCTAAAGCAAAGCATAATAAAATGAGGTATGTTTCTATTTGAAACAACTCTTTCTTGAAAGGAGTTCAGTTGGAAAACCTTCATCCTGATTTGGAACAAGTAGTCCTGAAAGGAGACTATTATATTGAGTCCTGGGAATCATGTAGGCCATTAAGACTCATTGCTATGGCCCCAGATGACCTGTTTGAGGGAGTATTTTTCCCAGTCCACTCCACTACCATGCATGCCACACACAAGTGTGTGCATACACATTGCACACATATGTGCTTAGAATGCAGCCAAAGTTGTTCACCCTTTGCCAAAAATACTTGCCTCTTGCCTTCTTTTGCTGCCTTTCTGTCCAGTCAACCAACACCTACTCATCTTTCTACATTCAAACTCAAGAAATTTTTGCTCTATAAACTCTTCCATGGCCTCCACCATCACCATGCTGGACCTGGCTAGTACTGGCTGTCAAAAGCTGCTTGTGTGCATCTCTTCCCATGTCCTTGTTAGTAATTTCACTTTGGCATCTTGAAATTGACCATGAAAGGAGCATTTATTCCAAGAAAATCAGCAAATGCTACAAATCAGTGCTTTATCTTTCCCCGAAGAGCTAGTTTTCACACATTTACCAGCATCCTACTGGATGCAACCCAGTGTTTGACTTTACAGAGAGAGAAAACCCTCTATGGTAGTGGAACAAGAATTCTAACATGAACTGGAATTCACTGCTAGGATCACTGTGTGCTTCCTTCAAGTCTCAAATAGCTCAGATAAGGACTTTCTCTCCTTTTCTCTCTTCTCTGGTCTTTTCTACTAATTCCAGTCCTCTATTTCTATATTCAGCTGTGGGGTCTTTAAGTTTGAGGGCAACAGCTTCTGTTTGGACAACACTGAGGAGAGGAAATGCATCCTAGAAAAGATGCATTTTGAGGGAGCAAATGGGACAAGCAGATGGTGAAGAAAGACAAAATGGTAGGCTGGGAGGAGTGGCTAAGAGAAAGGGTTGGAGTAGATTGTTGGAAGCCCTGCAGAGCCAAGGTAAGAAAATGCAAATATCTGATGCTTTTACCTCTCTGTAGCTAACAGTCCTAACCCACACAAAGACTATCTCATCTTTCAAGATGGAGGGTTCCTAGTCTGTATTCTGTTATTAGCTTTGCTTCCTTAGCTAAGGGAAGGATTGGGACCAGGACTGAGTCTTGTGTGTTGTGGGGAGCGGCAGGCAGCTGTCAAAGAGGTGCCAGCTAAGCTGTCTGGGAGCTAAGCCATAATTAAGTGATAGGACAAATGTCAAATTTCAACAAGTGAAGCTCAGGAGAATTATCCGGATATGTTTATATCCCACATGAAAACACAGTACTAATCCCTACACAGGGAGTTGATAACAGATACCAGGAACTTACTGAGATTCTCTAACTAAGAAGTTTAAAGCCAAGCTAACACCATTTGAAAGGTGTCGAAAGTTGGGACTTTTATGAAAATTACTTTATTTAAGATGCACAAATTATTGCCAAGTGAACTCTGAGATTTCTCTGAAACCACTAGGTAAAAAAAAAAAAAGGAAAGAGGGACAAAAAACAAGTGAAATTTTGAATATAGTTGAAGATTTATCATTTACAATGCTAGATCTCAAATGAACTCGACATTAGGGTGGGACAGTGATAGTCACTGGGGTTAGTATTTCTAATAAAAGTGAAATTATGTGAGCAATCCATGGCCCTTAGTAGTATTTATTTTTCAAAGCTCAGATAGTTGTTTATATATTTTCCTTTATTCCATGTTCCTAAAGCCAATTAGTCATGAAGTGGTGTCTCCCCACTGTCTTGTTTTGCAGCATGTTTGCCTTCAGTCTGATAGTTGGTGTTCTGGCCCTGGGGAGGAGGTCAGGGGGCAATCTACTTCCCAGAATTAGGTTTAAAATGTTTTCTTCCCCTTGGTTTGTGGCTATCATTAGCAGGGCCAAAGACATGATTATATTTTTGAGAAATGCATTCCTTTCTACCCAAACCGGTGCTACCTATTAAATGTTATTCTCAGCCTGGAAGGAGAGGCCCAAGACATTAAGAGTTCTTGACTGGGGCTCTCAGGAAAAGAGATAAGTCCCAGTGGCTGGCCTTGAGAAGCAGAACTGGAGAATTTCAGCCAGTCCTTTGGGTGCCCGAGCCTCCCCATCTCCTCACCCGGTGAAAGCAGCCCTCCAAAAACAGCTCATGGAGTCAGCAGCCAGCTCCCTCTGCTTGCAATTAGATGATCCCAGGCTACTGGCCCTCAGTGTGTCTAAGGCCTTTATCTCTATGAGCTATTTCTAAAACGTTCTTTCTGCACTCAGCCTGCAACCACAAATGGGTATTATTAAAAACAGAGAAGAGAAGCAGATAAGAAACTTAATATGCCAATTAAAATACCAAGCAGAAACCAGAAGAACCCATTCTCAGACTCACAATTCCCCAGATACAGATAGGCCCAAAGGAACTCAGGCTAAGAGAGCAAAGGAACATCTTGTAGTAATCTCAAGGCCAGGCGCTTACTTGGAGCTGAGATATTTACTTCCTGGTTTGGGAGACGTTTTGCACTAGGTTATTTGGGATTCTCAACTCCCACTTATTGCTAGCTCTATAAATGCTTGTGAATATTCGTAAATAAAAATAGCTACCAGTTACTAAGTCCTTATTTGGACCACAAACTATTAGTGCTTTATATATATTATTTTATTTTATTTTCATAAGAATGTTATAAGACAATTATTAATATTCCCATTATACAGATGAAGAAATTAAAGGTTAAACCATTGAGAATAATGTATTAATTTATTTATGCCGGGTATTCTGGTAACAGCTTTACACAAATGGCTTCATTTTTCTTTATTGACAATGCTTACTGAGTGCCAAGTACTGTTCTAAGTGCTTTGCACATACTAACTTAATTAATCTTCCCAATAGACCTGTGAGGTAGGTGCCATAATTATCTCCATTTTTCAGATGGGGAAGCTGAGGCAGAAAAGTTAAGAACTGGCCCGTGGTAAGTAGCAGAGCCAGGAATTGAACTCAAGCATCTGGTGCCAGAATTCATGCATCTGAACCACTTGGCTGTGCTGTCTTTCATCATTTTTGCCCTATCAGGTGCCCTATACCTATTTTCAGACAAGAATATTTACCCAAAAATCCACAGCCAGTAGAGCAGACTTTTGAAGCCAGGTCTCTGGGATCCCCAAGGCCTTGTTCAAGGGCTCTGCTATCTATCCATATCATGTTTTCCATTAGGCTCAATGAGGTTCATATAATTCAGCCTCATCAATTGAGTTACAATGCTTTGGAGTTACTAAAAGTTTTATTTACTATCTTTTCACTAAAGGACTCTGCTCCTAGTATGTGGTAAGTAAATGTTCTTGGCTAATTGTGGACATTAATAAGATGCTCTTAGTGAGGGGACAGATGTGCACGCATGGTCAAGTGGCCATTGAGATACTTCTTTTGGGTCTTATCCAAATCATAACATTATAGAAATCTTTGCAAAATAAGACTTGTGTAAGTGCAAAGAACATTGTGCCAGATTCTACTTATCCATATTATTTTATTACTGTATGTTATACATTGCAGCTTATATGTTGTTTTTTAATATTGTATATATAGACTTATATATATATAATATATTGATAGACACACACACCAAAACAATATTTTATATATAATATGTATAACATTATATAATATGTAATATATAGTGTATAATGGGAAATATATGCACAACTACATCTTTCAAACTTACTTTGAACTGTCTGGTTCAAAGTGCATGTGAACTTCTCTGAAATTCTTTCCTGAAAATTTTAGTAAAGCAATGTTCATGTGAGGAGCTAAACACGAGTAGAATGCTTAGTTTTACCTAAGGGATGGTGTAAATATACACAGTTTTTGTAAGGCAGAGAATACGTTAGAACATAAAAATGAGTTCAGAAAGATAATTTCTACAAGGCGATTCCCACCTCCTAGTATTCATGCCTTTGTGTGCTCCCCTCCCCTTGAGTGTGGGCTAGACTTACTGACTCACTTCTAAGGAACAGAATATAACAGAAGTGACAGATGTCACTTTCAATTTCAGGTTATAAAAAGACTGTGGCTTCCATCTTAGGTGCCTTCTCTCCCTCTCTTAATTACTCACTCTGGGGGGAGCCAGCCGCCATGTTGTGAGGTGCTCTATGAAGAGGTTCACATGTCAAAAAATTTATGTCTTCAGCACACAGCCAATGAGAAGCTGAGGCCTGCCAACAGCACATGCATGAGCTTGGAAGAGGATCCTCCCTGAGTTGAGCCTTGAGATAGATGAGGCAGCATCAGCTAACACTTTGTTTGAAGACTTGTGGGAAACCCTGAGTTCAAAGCACCCAGCTAAGTCACACCCAATTCCTGACTCATAGAAATTGTGCAACAATAAATGTTTGTTGTTTTAAGCAGCTAAGTCTTGGTAGTAATTTGTTTAGCAGTCATAGATAATCAATAAAGCAAAGGAAAAGAAAGCACAGGCTTTGGAGTCAAGCAGACCTTGGCTAAAGCCTAACTTGACTAAATCAACTGTGCAACAATAGATAGTTTATTTAACCTCTCTAAGCCTCCATTTCCTCAGCTATAAAATCGGGATAACAGTAATCCTTGCAGAATTATTATTGTTATTAAATCAAATAACATATAGTAAGTGACTAGTGAAAGGCTTGAAATATATTGGGTCTAATCTGTGATTTATCTTTCCTCTTCCTTCATATTCCCATTAACCCCTTCTTACATTTGTCACCCTTTCTTGGGGACAGGTATTTGAAATGATAGTGAGGGTGGAAGATTTCAAAATCAGTGGTGCTCAAGGAGACAGGATATAACAGAAGTTTAAAATAGAGGAGAAATTACTTGATCTAGAGGTGGGGAGAGAAGGAAGAGGTACAGTAAAGGAAGAGAAGTCAACCCTAAAGATCCACTTCTTGCCAATATGTTTGTTTTTCTAATTTCATTGCAGAGAGTGAATGTGTATGTGTGTGTGTGTGTGTGTGTGTGTTTGTGTTAGTTACTTTTCCCCCACAAAAATGGATATTCCCAGAATGATGAATGAAAGATGATCTTAATTTGATATGATTTTCCTCATAGTAATAAACACATTGTCTTCTACCAACAGTTTCTAAAGCTAACTAATTTTACTTCTTTTTCAAGGAGAAATAAAACCAAAGGAAAGGGCCCCAAGAAGGCTCAGCAATCTTGGGCAGTTTGTGCGAGATGTGCAGAAGCCCCAGGCTCCCAGCTGAGAGCAGGATCTAGCATTGGAAATAAAACAAAAGCACTTACGAAAGCCAAGAAACTTAGGGCTAGGTAGTGAGGTGCCCTTATTTTACAGATTAGAAAACTGAGAGGTGTTAAATCTCTCAAGGCTGAGAAGGCAGTTGAAGAATGGGTGAACCTCCCCTGAGGGAAGGGCACTTGGATTCTTTTCTTTCTGTGGATGTGAAGAATGTTTACCTAGCCCAGGAAGGATTTACTGGAAGAGACTGGTTTGAGTTGTGAATTGAAAAACTGATGTGAAGAGATAAGATGAGGAACACCCCAGGACAGCAGAGCCCAAATGGGACCATTCAAGGGCCATTTGTAGCCAATGAAAAATGGAAGGCAGATGAAGGAAGAAGAAGAGGAGGAGGGGGAGGTAGGAAAAGAAGAAAGAGGAGGAGAATGAGGAGAAAAAGGAGGAGGAGAAGGAGAAGGAAGACATGAGAGAATAAAGTTTAAACTCCAAGTGGACAATGGTAAGAAAGTCAGTGGAAATGTTTCATGTGAAAAATCAAAGAAAAGAAGGGTAAGACCAAGAAAAGAGCTAAGTTTGCCCGTAATGAGGAAGGTAAGGGGTTTACAGCAGAAGAAAAAGGAGGCTGCAGAGGATTATAAGGGCAGCTAACATTTGCTGGCACTTACCACAAGCCAGGCACTCTTATAAGGCATAGTGTTTACATTTGTATTTATTTGTTTGATTCTCATGACAGATCTATGAGGCTAACAGCAGTCAGATAGTTTCAGGTTCCAAGAATTGGTGAAAATCATGGTTATGAGAAATACAGAATCAATATGTCAATTAAAGAAGAAAAATGTTGTGTTCAAAGCCAGATAGAGTTAAGTTCAAATCCTGGCTCCAACACATCTGCCCAGATATGCCTAGCAGGGTTCATTCAGGAAAACAGCTTAAACTTCCTAAGACCCAATTTCCTTATGTGGAAATAGGGTTAATGATAATGTCTACTCCACAGAGTCACTGTGAAACCAAGGTGACACGGAACATGCATGATGCCTGGCATGGTGACCGACATGTGTGAGTATTAAACAGCAGCCACAAATATGGCTGTTTTTGTTTATGGTAACAAGGTCTTAATGTCTATTGTTGGTGAGTTGCTGGCGTCTTAAGAAAATGCAAATGCAGAGTCATATATTCATCTTAATTGCAAGTTAGTTTACAGTGTGGCATACTCTGAAGAGCATGGGAAAGGGAATGAGGAGAATCACGTTTTAGTCCCCCTCTGACGTCCACTTGCATGTGACCTTGAACTTAGGTATCAATATCTCTGAGATTACAGGAGAGGGAGAAAAGATCTCTGAAATTACTTCTAGTTTAAAAAATGTGGCCAGGCATGATGACTCATGCCTGTAATCCCAGTACTTTGGGAGGCCGAGGCGGGTGGTTTGCCTGAGGTCAGGAGTTAGAGACCAGTCTGGCCAACATGGTGAAACCCCGTCTCTACTAAAAATACAAAACAATTAGCCAGGCGTGGTGGCATGTGCCTGTAACCCCAGCCACTCGGGAGGCTGAGGCAGGGGATTTGTTTGAACCAGGGGGGCAGAGCTTGCAGTGAGCAGAGATGGCACCACTGCACTCCAGCCTGGGCAACAGAGTGAGACTCCATTTAAAAAAAAAANAACCCCGTCTCTACTAAAAATACAAAACAATTAGCCAGGCGTGGTGGCATGTGCCTGTAACCCCAGCCACTCGGGAGGCTGAGGCAGGGGATTTGTTTGAACCAGGGGGGCAGAGCTTGCAGTGAGCAGAGATGGCACCACTGCACTCCAGCCTGGGCAACAGAGTGAGACTCCATTTCAAAAAGCAAAAAAAAAAAAAAAAAAAAAAAAAGCCTATTCTGTAAGTTGTCTGTCCACTCTGTCAGTAGTTCCCTTTGTTGTGCAGAAGCTGTTTAGTTTAATTAGATCCCATTTGTCAACTTTTGCTTTTGTTGCAATTGTTTTTGGTGTCTTTGTTATGAAATCTTTGCTGGTTCCTATGTCCAGAATGGTATTACCTAGACTGTCTTCCATGGGTTTTTACAGTTTCAGGTTTTACATTTAAGTGTTTAATCCATCTTGAGTTGATATTTCAACATGGTGTAAGAAAGTGGTCCAGTGCATATGGCTAACTAGTTTTTCTAGCACTATTTTTCATAATAAGACTATTAAAATATCAACTCCTTGAACTACATGCCTTCACAACTTTGAAAAAAAATTGAAATCAAAATTAAATAAATACATCTCCTCAAAAAACCAAAAACATGAAAACCTAATGGGTGAAAAAGTTGAACCTTTAGTTGACTGTGCAGGCAGAACTTAGATGAGGCTGAAAGCGGATATAGAAGTAAGACCGTGTAAACTTCATAAACCATCATAAGAATTTTAATCTTTATTCTGAGACCTGTGGCAAATCTGTGACATAATTTAGGCAAAAATGTGACACAATTAGATTTGTATTTTGTTTATTTTTATTTTTATTTGAGACAGTCTCGCTCTGTCACCCAAGCTGGAGTGCAGTGGCGTGATCTCGGCTTACTGCAAGCTGTGCTTCCTGGGTTCATGCCATTCTCCTGCCTCAGCCTCCTGAGTAGCTGGGGCTACAGGCACTAACCACCACGGACAGCTAATTTTTTTGTATTTTTAGTAGAGACAGGGTTTCACCGTATTAGCCAGGATGTTCTCAATCTCCTGACCTCGTGATCTGCCCGCCTCGGCCTCCCAAAGTGCTGGGATTAAAGGCGTGAGCCACCGCGCCCAGCCCAGATTTGTATTTTGAAAATAACAATGTGACTCCCTATGAGACCAGGAACTCCATGAGAAGAAGGAGCAGAACAGTTACTGTAACCCTAGCATCTAGAGGCTAGGCATAATAGAAAACAACTTTCATAAGTAACTGATGAGTGAAAGAATTGATGATGGATGGAAGACCATGTCCTTCCCCCATCTCAGTTTCCTCATCTGTATAATGGGGAGAATAAAACTGCTTATTTCCTTGTCTGTCCTCTTTTTGATCTACTGTCAGGAATGTTGAGTAGACAAATGATGTAATAAATATAAAATAACTTGGGCACTTCAGGAAGTACCACTCTTTAAAAGGGTGGCAGCAAACATATTCTAGTAAATTAAGGAGTAGCACATCTGTAAACTAAATTAAATATGACTATCTGCTATAGTTTCTGTTGATAGAAGTATCCTGAATGAAATAGGAAGGGATGGGAAGCCCACCTCAAAACACGAAAGTCTTTGAAGACTTGATTGCTGAAATTCTGTTTCCATTTGCGATTAGAGATGTTTAGAGTGAAATCAGTATCTTCTTTTGAGAAGCACATTATGAATGCAGCCTAGTCGATAAGTCAGGGTGTGTGTGTGTGTGTGTGTGTGCATGTGAGATATATATATATATATATTGCATTTTTATAATGTTAGTTTAGTTTGTAAAAAAAATTATATGAGCAGCAGGAGTTTGTCATGAGCAATAAAATTTTTCATGTGGATTCTTTCCCATTCTTTTCAGGGGAATTTCTCAGAATTTTTCCACAACTGTTTCAGACTCTAGAGAATCCTGAGTGTTGGTTTTTTCCCAGCCATTGCTGTTTTCTTCCCCTTTGCCACAGCACTGGGAGAGATAGACAGGCCATTCCTGGATTACTGTTTGTTGATTAAATGAGAACTTTTGGCATCAGTGGTCTTTTGCAGCTTGGCAGGTCTGGAATAATTGGGAAAAACATTCCTATCCCATATTACTAGTGACTCTGAATTCAGATGATTACAGAACAGAAAAGTTCACAGAAATATTGGCATTCCTCTGGGAGATTACTGTGGAAAGGATCAGTCTCTTACCTGGGAGGCCAGGGATTTATCATGAGGTGCAGTTTGAGGTATGTCAGAGGCCTTCTTTGCCTTACTCCATCTCACTGTGGAAGATGGACCGTTTTCATCAAGTGAGTTAGCACTCTGTCTTTGTGGCCCCCAAATATTCTCACTTTGCTTTGACGCTGCAAGACACTCAAGAATTGAGCAGTTGATTGACTGCAATAGCTCTAGCCTCTCTCTCAGTCTGTCTCATTCTGCCTCACAAATATGAGAAAAATTTTCTCATGCATCAAGTAGAAACAAAATTTCATCAGTGTTTTTACCTAATTAGCAAAGAAACAGAAGAAGTGCAAGACTCATACACTGAAAACTATAAAACATAATTGAAAGAAATTAGAGAAGCCTTAAATAAATGGAAAGCCATCCCATGCTCATGGTCAGAAATTTTAATATTGTTGATATGGCAATACTCCCCACACTGATGTACAGATTCAACATAATCCCTATTGAAATCCTAGCTGCCTTTTTTGGTTTGCAAGAATTACCAAGCTGATCCTAAAATTTATAGGGATATCAAGGAACCTAGAATAACCAAAACAATCTTGAAAAAGAACAAAGTTGGAGGACTCACACTTCCCAATCTCAAAACTTACTACAGTGCGGTAATAATTAAGACAGAGTGATCTGGTATAAGAATGGATAAATAGATTAGTGTAACAGAATTGATAGTCTAGAAATAAATCCTATGCTCATGGTCAACTGATTTTCAGCAAAGACACAATTCAATGTGGAAAGAATCATCTTCAACTAATGAAGCTCTGACAACTGGATATTCACATGCAAATGGATGAAGTTGGATCCCTACTTCAAACCATATGTAAAAACTGACTAGAAATGGATCACAGACCTAAATGTAAGAGTGAAAACTCTAAAACTCTTGGAAAAAAAAAAATAGGCATATCTTTGTGACTTTGGATTATACAATGGTCTTAGACATGACATCCAAAACACAAGCATACACACACAAAAAATTATATTGGGTTTCATCAAAAATTAAAAACTTTTGTGCTTCAAAGGACACCATCAAGAAAGTAAAAGACACCCAAGGAATAGAAAAATATATATATTTACAAATCATATATCTAGTAAGGGACCTGTTCTAGAATATGTGAAAAACATTTATGATTCAACAAATAATCTAATTAAGGAAATGAACTTGAATAGAAGTTTATCCAAAGAAGGTATGCAAATGGTCAATAAACTCATAAAAAGATACCCAACATTATCAGTCATTAAAATAATATAAATTAAAACCACAATGTCATACCACTTCACATCCACTACAATGGTACAACAAAAAAGACAGACAATCCAAATATTGACTAGCATGAAGAGAAAGTGGAACTCCCATACATTGCTTGTGGGTGTCTAATCCAGCAATTCCACATCTAGGCAAATACCCATGAAAACGGAAAACATGTCAACACAAAAACTTGTACACAAATGTTTATATCAACATTATTCATTATACCCAAACAGTGGAAACAGCTCAAATGTCTATTATTTGATGAAGGGTTGAACAAAATTGTATATCCATTCAATGAATATATAATGCAGTAAATCCATACAATAGAATATTATTCAGCCATAAAAAGGAATGAAGCACTAATACATAGATAGACCTTAAAAACATTATACTAAATGAAAAAAAGTCAGAAACAAGAGGCCACACAATCCTGATTTTATTTACATTAAATGTCCTGAATGGCAAATCCATTGAAACAGAAAGTAGGTTAGTGGTTGCCAGGGCCTAGAGAGAGGAGGAAATGAAAAGTGACCACTAAAGGGTATGGAGTTTCTTTCGAGGAGAATAAATTGTTCTGGAATTAGGTAGTAGTGATGATTACAAAATTTTGTGAATATAGTAAAAACCACTAAACTGTACACACTGATATTTTACGGTGTCTAATTATATCTTAAATTTGTAAAGAACACCGTTTCAAAGACAGCTTGCTAGTAACAGCTAACATTTATTAAGTCCTTACTATGTCTGAGGCTAAAACTGATGTTGGCTAAACTCTGTGGAGCAGAATTTGTTACTGGGAAAACTAAGGGAAAATTGCATCTGTCAGACAAATTTACATCTGCAAATTTGACATAAGGAAGAAATCATGAAAAAATAAAAATGACAGAAGCTATAATCAGAAAAAATAAACCAAAACTAATTAGCAAATCAAATGTTTATAAAGTATTTAAATAGAAATACTTAATTTTAATAAAATACTTTCAAAATACAAAATGAATTATGAAATGTTTATAATAGCTTAAGAAACTGTCTTAATAGAGTTTTAATGGAAAATACTTTTCTTATAAAATTGATCAATGCTGCTATAATGCTTACTTTGTATTGAAATCACCCTTGGAGCTAAAACAGCAAAGTCAAACTTACTGTGCCCACTAACTGGACCTGGCATGAGGGTCTTAAATTCCCACTGTTTTCATGCTCCAGGTTAAAGAATAGCATGACACTTACTATTATGGGTTGTTAAAAAGAGACAGACTCACATATTGTCATTTATTAGATAATCGCATTTCAATTCAAACTGTTTCTGTCAAAGAATTGGGACCTGAAAAAGTGAAGGCCAGACAGTTCAACGTCTAATAATGGGGATAGGAAAGATGCAATTTGGGGCATTATTTGGCTGAAGCATCTTAGTAGGAAATTTTGTATAGCCATAGGAAAGCTCCAAAACTAGAAAACTTATTTGTGCATAGGAGCTGGGCATGAATGTGAAAATGCTTAAGAAGAAAAATGGAGCAAATTAAAGGGAATCAAAAGACCCCAGAGAGAATCTTTGCCTGCTTTACATTTTACCTTTGCAATCAGTTCAATTTGACATGTCTAAATTCTTCCTGCTCTGACGAGCATTTTCCCGGGCCTAAGGAGTGTAGTAGCAGTTACCGTCTCCATTGTATTCAATCTCCTCTTTGTTTGTTCTTAGATGTCTTCCAGAAGCCAGCACACAAGTCAGTCTCAGACAGAAATCTGCCACCTGGTGCTGCCATGTAGGCATTCATTAACTTGCCCATGCAACACAACATTTGTTGAGCACCTACTATGTGCCAGACCCAATGTCCACAAACAAATGAATACATACTAAGTATAAGATGATTGAGACACAGTCCATGCACTTAAAAAAGACAGGGCTCAGTGGAGGAAACAGACATGTAAACTGCTAATTGTAGGAAAATAAGATCAAAGCAGGGATACAGCTAAGCACAGGGTATCATGGGTGTATCAAGAAGAGGCACCAGACATGGCCTCATATAGAAAATCTAAAAGCCACTGTTGTCTTTCAGATACTTCCCAGATAGAGGTGTTTAAATTCTGAGATTGCAAGTTTATTTTAGCTAAACTTTTTATTTTGAGTTCATTTTCAACTAGTAGCAAATAATGTAGACAGTTATAGACTTATAATAATGTAAGATATAATATAGACAGAGCCCATGTACCCTTTACCCAGTTTTCCCCAATGGTGACATCCTGGAAATGACAGTACAATATCACAACCAAGATATTGACATTGATATACTCAAGATACAGAATATTTCCATCACCACAGGGTTCCCTCAGGTTGCCCTTTTATAGCCACATTCACTTCTTTCCCACCCTACCCACTCCTTCACCCCTGAAACAACCCCATCTTTTCTCCATTACTGTAATTTTGTCATTTCAAGAATGTTATATAAATGAAATCATGTGGTATGTAACCTGTTTGGGCACTTTTTACTCAGCAAAGTTCTCTGGAGAGTCATCCAGTTTGTTGCATGTCTTAATAATTCATTTCTTTTTTTATTATTGAGTGGTAGTCTGTGGTACGGACGTACCACAATTTGTTTAACCATTAACCTGTTGAAAGGTATCTGGGCTGTTTCCAGATTTTTACTATTATGAATGAAGCTTCTATGAAGATTTGTATACATGCTTTTGTGTGACAGTAAGTTTTCTTCTCTCTGAAGTAAATGCCCAGATTGCAATTGCTGGGCTGTATGGTGGCTCATATTTAGTTTTCTAAGAAACTTCCAAACTGTTTTCCAGAGCAACTGTGCCATTTTATACATTCACCAGTAATGTTTAAGCCACCCAGTTTCTCTATATCCTCATCATCATTTGATGTTGTCATTATTTTTTATTTTAGCCATTTTCATAGGTGTATGGTGGTATCTCATTGTGGTTTTAATTTTCATTTCTCTAATAACTGATGATATTGAACAACTTTTCATGTACTTATTTGTCATCTGTATATCCTTTTCAGTGAAATATCTGTTCGTGTATCTTGCTTATTTTCTAATTGCATTTTTTGTTTTTTACTATTAAATTTTGAGAATTCTTTATATATTCCAAGTTTTGAGAATTCCTTATATATTCTAAGACACTAGTATTTTGTTGGATATGGGGTTTGCAAATATTTTTTCCCAGTCTGCAGCTCATCACTAATTCCCTCTACAGAGTAATTTGCAAAGAAAAGTTTTCTAATATTGATAAAACCCATTTAATCAATTTTCTTGTATGGTTGATGTTTTTAGTGTCAAGTTTAAGAACTTGGCCCAGTCCCAAATCCCAAAGATTTTCTCTTTTTAAAAATAAAAGTTTCATAGTTTTGTGTTTTACATTTAAGAACTTGATACATTTTGAACTTACGTTTGTATAAGTTGTGAGACTTAGGTCAGAGTTCATTATTTTGCCCGTGGATGACCAATTGCCCTGGCATTGTTTAAAAGGCTATCTTTTCTTTATTGGATTGCTTTTGCAACTTTGTCAAAAATCAGTTGGACATGTTAGTGTGGGTCTATTTCTGGGTTTTATTTTCTCATCTGTCGATCTATGTGTCTAATCTCCTACCGACACTTCACAGCCTTGATTAGGCTAGCTATATAATAAGTCATAAAATTGCATAGATGGATTCCTTATATTTTATCCTTTTTGAAAATGGTTTTAGCTATCCCAGTTCCTTTGAATTTCAATATAAATTTTAGAATAATACTCTACATATCTACAAAATTTCTGGCAGATAATTTGATATAAATTATATTAAATGTGTACATCAATTTTGGAAGAACCGACGTCTTTGCTAAGTTGAGTCATTCAGTATGAACACTGTATGTCTCTCCATTTATTTAAATCTTCTTTGCTTTCTTTCATCAGTGTTTTGTAGTTTTTAGCACACAAGTCCTGTACAGGTTTTGGTAGACTTACACCTAAGTATTCCATTTCCTTGAGTGGTTGTACACGATAATGTATTTTTAATTCCAGTATCTACATGTTCACTGTGAGTATACAGAAATGCAGTTAATTTTTTAATGTTTATCTTGTAACCCGTGACCTTGCTGATCACATTTACTGGCTCCAGGAGGTTTGCTTTGTTGATTCCCTAAGACTTTCCACATAGATAATCATGTTATCTGCAAGAGGGACAGTTTTCTTTCTTTTTTCTGATCTGCATGTCTTTTATTTCTTTTTCTTGCCTTTCATTGGCTAGAACTTCCAACAATACGTTGCATAAAAACGATGAGAGAGGACAACCATGACTTGCTCTGGATCATAGAGGGCAAACATTCATTCTTTCTTCATTAAGATTAATGTTAACTATCGATTTTTTTGGAAGTGCTCCTTATCAAAATACAGAAGTTCCTCTCTAGCCTAGTTTTCTTAGAGTTTTTATCATTAATAAGTGTTGAGTATTGTTGAATGCTTTTTCTCTGTCAATTAAGATGCTCATGTGATTCTTCTTCGTTAGCTTATTAAGGTGAATTATGTTGATAGAGTTTCAGATAATGAACCAGCCTTGAATCCCTTAGACAAACCTTACTTGGTCATGGAGGATAATTTTTTATATATATATTGCTGAATTCTATTTGCTAACGTTTTTTAAAGTTTTAGAGGTTAAAGATTTTTGCCTCTAAAATTCATGTGGTATATTGATCTGTTTTTTTTTTTTTTTTTTTTTTTTTTTTTTTTTTTTTTTTGTTTGAGCTGTTTTTTTTTTTTTTTAAAAATTTTTTTTTTTTTTATTTTTTTTTTTTTTTTTTTTTTTTTTTTTTTTTTTTTTTTTTTTGCGCTGTCAGTGTCTGATTTTAGTATCATAGTAATACTATATAAAACACATTAAGAGGTATTTCCTCCTCTTCTATTTTCTGGAAGCCATTTTGTAAAAGTGATTTGATTCTTTTTTAAACAGTTGGTAGAACTCTCTGGTAAAACCATCCGGTTCTGCAGATTCTTTTTTTGTAAAATTTCAAATTATGAATTGGCTTCCTTAGTAGTTATATATTTAATGTTGAGTGAGTTTTGGTGGTTTGTGCTTTTTGAGGAATTGGTCCATTTCACCTCAGTTGTGAGTACATCTGTAGAGATAGAGTTGTTTGTGATATTCCTTTATCATCCTGTGTGCAAGGTTTATAGTGATGCCCCTTGTTTGACTCCTAATATTAGAAGTCTGTGTCTTCTCTTTTTCTTTGTCAGTCCTGCTAGAGGTTTGCCAATTTTATTCCTCTTTTCAAAGAACTAGGTCTTTATTTTGTTGACTACCTCTATTGATTTTCTGTTTTCAGTTTCATTAATATCTCTTCTTATCTTTATTATTTCCTGCCTTCACCTCACTTCCTTTGGGTTGTTTTGCTTTTATTTTTCTAGATTCTTGATGCAGGAACTTAAACTATTTAGTTGAGACTTTTCCTCTTTTTAAATGTAATAGGTGGAGATGAAAGTGCCAGCTCCCTATTTAGCCCTCTCAGGCACACCCCAACAGCAGGTGGGGGAAGCTGGGGTACCTCATTACATCCTAGAGAGGGTGGAAGCCTAGGCTCACCACTTCATCTTTGCTGGTGTTGGTGGGGTTGAGAACCAGTTTTTCCTCTGCTATTTGATTGGAACAGAGCAGTTTCTGACTATAAGCTTTATTGTACCTTTCTAGGTTGCTCTTTTCCTGGTACTTTGGCTACAGAGAGCAGGCTTTTGTTGGGGTTTTTTATGTCTGCACCATTGGTGTTTCCCTGTTGCTGGCTTCTCCAGCATGCAGTCTGGGGTATGTGAGGCAGAAAGAAAGCCCAGGCAACTCACCTCTGTGTCATTTTTCGGATCACAAGGTCCCTAGTCTGTCTGCCTCTTCTCTCACCCTTTTAGGGTCTTTTTTGTTGTTGTTTTACACATAATATCCAGGGTTTTTAGTTGGACCAAGCAAGAGGGATGGAGGAAAATACATTTATTCTCTTCCCAGAATCAGAAGTCTGATTCCAAAATTGTAATGTGTCCAGCTTACTGAAGAGGTTGAATCAGAAAGCAAACTTTACATTCCTTTCACTGCTACCCATCAAATAGACTGTCAGATCCCCCTGCAGTGGATGACGTCATCAGCAGATCCTTGTGCTTTGCAGATCAGTTTCATGTGTGAACATTCTTCATTTTCAGGGATTAAATCCGAAGTAAACCAAAACTTCAACGTACCCACTTCAAACGATTATTTTTTCTTTCTGCCCCATCAGGCTTGACCTCAGTTTGGCAACCCGCATAGAGGAGGACTTCACTTTCCTTTCTGTTTTTCTCTGTCTGCCCTCTAGCTCTCTGTCTATCGCTTCTTTTCCCTCCATGGTTGGGATCAAAAGAGGGGAAAATTAAAGGAAATGGGCAAAGTGTTTTGTTATGGACTGGAGCTGCTGGAATTAGACGTGAGTGCACTCTGCCTGGAAGGTGCCCAGATGCTGGCTCTTGCTCTCAATTGTGGGTCCTTCTGAGACCGTGCTCTGGTGGGGACCACAGATGCTGCAATTGTTATTCTGACATGGGTCATGCAGTCTCTGGCTGGCAAACTCTGTCTCCTGGCAAGCCACTGCCAGCACCAAGTGGTTTGTGCTGGGGTTAATTTGCCCCAGCTGGGCAGACATATGGGCGGGATCCTCTCAAGACAATTCAAGACCAATCATCTTCTGCAGTATCTGTGCTAGCCCCAGGAGAAAGCAACCTTGCTCAGTCACTGTTGAAAGAGTAGCTTGCCTAACCTCAGTGCCTTGTCCACTTTTGACTCTAATAAACGGCACTAGTGGCCTTCTCTCCTTTAGAATTTTCTGGAGGCAATTCAGGCACTGGTGTATTTGCTCTACAAATTCTAAGGGACTCTTCCATCCTGCTCTGCTGTGGTCTTCCAGCAGCACCGGGGCAACAGAATCTCTGTACTGGTTTGAAAAAGGGGAAAGAAAGCACTTTCCCTGAACCCCCATGAAAAGCAAAACTCAGGACACTGATAAGTCACTTCAAGGAAATCTTTACTCCTTAGTATCATTGATCAAACTCCAGCCTTCTTCTATGTATAGGCTAGAGGTGGTTGGTGGGACAAGAACCATAGAACTATGGTTGAACCACCTCTTAGCAACATGGATGGCCTGGCAGTTTCTTTAGAAAGTGGAGTTGTCACCTCAGGAGCTCAGGTGTAACTCAGAAAACACAGGTAAAGTTCCATTTAAAACTCTGTCAGAGTAAGAATGAAACGTCACAGTCCAAAACATGCCCAAGTCTATGGCGTAGTGGTTTTGAGACACATGTCTATCTCCCAAATCACATTTATCTTCATGTGTAGTTTGAGTTTTAGGTTGACACACAGCCCACCCAGTGACTAAGTCATGGCCTTGTTATAACACAACTTCATACGCCCTGTGGAGAAGTGCATTTAGCACAGGCTAAATGCAACTGGATAGAGGAAGCAGGACATTAAAGGGCAAGCCATGTGACAGGACAACTGGAAAGTGACTGCAGCAGAAATGTGAATTGGCGAGAGCCTTCTTCAGCCACAGAAGTTTTGTAAGTCTGTGGGGCAAAAAGATAGAACCTCACATAGCACTGGGTTCTACAACCTAAAGCCTTTGTCCCATGCCTACAGCCGTCTTCCTAAGAGTGCCCACGACAGGCCCATGTTCCTGTATGTATTGCTTCAGCCCTGCTGGTGTTCTTGCTACACATTTCATGGCATCATCCTCAAAATAAAGAATGAGGTATTTGCTTAACATTCCATGTTCTATCGCAGCTGTTCACCATGCTGGTTACTAGAGTCTCCATAAGTGACGCACAGGAATCACCAGGTTTTAACAAGTGTGAATAAATAAAACGCATGCAGCCCTAAGATTATAGGGTGCTCACATGTGTCTTAGGGTCTTGTAGTATTGAAGGATCAATGTTGTGAACATCAATTGCTCTTGGATTGGTAGATTCAAGGAAGGTCAGCTAATAAATTGTCCAATTAAGAGAATAAACTTTTGAGGAAGCCGAGCACCCCGAGAAATCAGGTGGTTTGCCTAATGTCAAGCACCGGGTATGCAAACCTGCAGCTGCCGTGACAGCTTCTGGGTTCCCATTCATTTGCGCTTCCCTCTAGCTGAGGAAAAATAACCACTAACACTGAGGAGACAGCCTCTGAGGTTTAGCTCATGACTGACATGTGGGTCAAGTGTGGGAAACTGAATAGACTCCAACACCATAGCCTGACATTGCTATTCACCCCCTCTACTAAGAACAAACTTCCATCTAGTATGTGACATCTGAAAGGAGGTATCTCAGCCTGCCTGCATGGAGGGCAATTCATTTGGCAATCTCTCGGGGAAAGCGCAGAGCAGAGCTGATTGATGGCACCACCACAAGGTATCACCGCAAGCATCAGGACTAAGTGGAGGAAGCGCCATAGCCCAGCCCAGAGGCCAGCATTCCAGCCTGTGAACAAATCCTGTAGATTGGAATGCTGCTGCTAACCCAATGTGCAGGGACTGCTGGCCCATGCCTCTGACAACACTTTCCTGTGAGAGACCTGGGCTCTGGGGAGGCTGCTTCCTGCTGTGTCACGGTGATGTGACCACGAGGGTGGGAACTGAGCCCAGGAAAACTTCCTTCTGGACGAGGTCGACCCTGGCTTATGCTGAGTGCTTTTCCCTGAGATATCAGGGCCTCTGTCACCCTGTTCAGACCAGCCCCTCTGACCACTGCCCTGCCAGGATCTATCTTATGGCACTCTTGGGACTCTAGGGCTAAGGACCGACCAGATTTAGAAATTTTGATGACTCAGGTACATGGGAATTTGAAGGTCTCTCAAGCTATCAACAAAGCAAACAAATAAAAAAATGAACAAAATTTCTCTTAGAAGACAAAAATGTCAATGGGATTTTTTAGGCAGTAAAATTATGTTGATTTTTCCTCTTTTTATTTTGCTGTATTTTCCAAGCTTTATATTACTTTTATGCTGGAAAAATAAACTTTATTAAGAAAAAAGATCACAATAACATCTAATTGATTTAATTTAATTATCCAAGGGACTCCTATAAATATTATTAGAAAAGCTTTATAACTTAGCAGGCCAGGAGGTCTACTGTTGGGTGGGCAGTTTCCTGGGCCAGGTTCCTCAGATATTGCCTGTTCACCAAACCTTTAGTTGTTACCATGTCACAAAACCCCTACGTTTTCTAACAAGGAAATCTTTGCATAGCTTTCTCATCATCACACAAAATGCAAGACAGACCACCCATGTGATCTTATAAGAAAATCACATGACTTGCATCTGTTCAGAAGGAACAATGATGTAAAGATAGTAGCTGTTTCTTGTGCTTGGCTTCAGTTGCTCTACATAGATCTTTAACCTTTACAACAAGGATTAAGGGGAGGTGATCTAAGGTAAAGGTAACCTACCTTGATCCTTATTGTAAGAATTAAGCTGCTGGGCTCGGATCTTGGCTTGATTATTTTTAAACTCTGTTATTCAGGTGGGTACTTAATTCCTTTAGTCTCAGTTTCATCATCTATAAAATGATGAAAATAGTACTACCTATCTAATAAAGTTTTATGAGGATTAAATGAGGAACTCTGGTAAAACATATAGCATGGTACCTGGTTTAAAGTAAGAATTCCATCTCTGGTGATTATTATGACTACTTTTAAATATATAGTATGGCAGAGTGAGAGAGTACAATTAAATGTATATAATATGGTCTCTGCCCTGGTGGAATTTATTTGAATTATAAATAGATAGGGCTCCAGCAAACTAGTGCCTACATCCCTAAGTTTTCAGACCAACCCACAGTTGAGTGTTCTCTTCCTCCTTAGCTCCTGTGATTGGGAGCTTTGAAGGGAGGGTGTTGGAGAACATCGTTGGCCAGTCAGGTGGAGGACATCTGACGTCTACCCATGACTGTATACACTACAAATCATGAGGCTCACAAGGTGTGTCAACTCAAATCATGGGGTCATCTGTATTACCCCTTAGAATGGCTTAAGTTGTCAGGAAAAACCACAGTCTAATGGAGATGCCCTTTCAAGAAAATTCAAATCTCAAGGTAGATTCTGGTGGAAGAAAGTTCCAGCAAATGCCTTTATTGTTGCTTCTATTGTGGCTTTATATAGTTAAACCCAGAAAAGTCAGAGTTTCTGTTGCGGGAAGTCAGGGACCCCGAAAGGAGGGACTGGCTGAAGCCATGGCAGAAGAACATAAATTGTGAAAATTTCATGGACATGTACCCTTCCCCAATCAATACTCTTGTGATTTCCTATGCCTGTCTTTACTTTAATCTCTTAATCCCATCATCTTCGTAAGCTGAGGATGTATGTCACCTCAGGACCTTGTGATGATTGGGTTAAACGCCTCAGGACCCTGTGATGATTGTGTTAGGTGCATAAATTGTTTGTAGGGTATGTGTGTTTGGACAATATGAAATCTGGGCACCTTAAGAACAGGATAACAACGATTTTCAGGGAACAAGGGAGATAACCTTAAAGTCTGGCTGTCTGTGGGCCGGGCAGAACAGAGCCTTTTTTTCTTATTACCAAAAATGGGTAAGATAAATGTCACTGAATTATTTCCCCAGTAAAGAATATTAATAATTAACAGCTCTGGGAAAAGAATGCTTTCCCAGAGGAGGCCTCTGAAATGGTTGCTCTGGGAGTATCTGCCTTATGCAGATGTAAATAGGGGTGGAACACATCCTAGTCTCCTGCAGTGCCCCCAGGCTTGCTAGGATTAGGAAATTCCAACCTGGCAAACTCTAATCAGACAGGTTCTCCGCTCTTGAACCTTGTTTATCAATGACAATGCGTGCACAGCTGGACATGGAAGTTCATTAGTGATTCTAGTTTTGCCCTGACCTTGTGATCTCGCCATGACCTCCTGCCTTGTGATCTTTTGTCACCCTTGAAACATGTGATCTCTGTGACCCACACCTATTCATGCACTCCCTCCCCTTTGAAAATTGCTAATAAAAACTTGCTGGTTTTACAGCTTGGGGGCATCACGGAACCTGCTGACATGTGATGTCTCCCCTGGACACCCAGCTTTAAAATTTCTCTCTTTCATACTCTTTCGCTTTATTTCTCAGACCAGCTGACACTTAGGGAAAACAGAAAAGGACCCACGTGAAATGTTGGGGGCCAAATTTCCCTGAATAAATTTCCAAATATGAAGCTATAGGAGAGAGGATAAGCAAGAGGAAAGAACAGAACAACCCCTGGAGCATTTGCCACATTATTTCAGGATCCGGGTTGCTAGGTGTCCACATATAATATCTTCACTAGGAAAGGAAGGAAGTTGAACGCACTACATGCTCAAGACTTCTTTCAGCTATTTGTCAAAGTTAGTATCTTAAAGAATGAAAACAGAGGCAAATATAGCACTGTTTGTATTTTATATTCAGAATCCACATAAAACAGAAATATTTGGGCAACCATGGTCTATAGAGTTACTCTTACATTTGAGTCATGAGACTACTCAACCCAAGGGAGGTCCCTGTAGGCCACTGAGATGTCTGAATTGTTCTTTTCACTAGCAATAAGGAGGAATGATTCTGCACTGGATGGGTCAGTGAACACTTCAAAGGGCTCTATCTCTGTATCTCTTCTCACTCTCTACATTCTTCCTAAGTGAAGTCATCCACTCCCTTGGCTTTACCTATCACATATGATATGTTTTGAAAAATGTAGATACCATAGTCAAAGAAAAATTCTGGATAACCCACCAAAATGCCTCTCCTATCTCCAGACCCATTAGATCAGTGAGAAATTCTTTCAGCTGCAAATAAGAAAAATAAAACTTAATTTACAGTTGTGTGACAGAGACTGCTAGTTGTTCACCAAAATACTTCCTTTCGTAGAAGCTGGAACATGGTTTCCTGGTTACCATACATTCCCCAGCTTGCCTTGCAGTTAGATGTGGCCAGTTCTCTCCAATGGAATGTGAGTGGGAGTCATATGTTTGGCCCATAAAACCTCCCAAAAGAGTAGCTCTATCGTCATCTCCCCCTCTGACTAACTGTGACTCTAGGCCCAAGACAACTTTGGGAGCCATGTGTTATGAAGAGCAGGGCCTCCGTTGGCTGTGTCCCTGAGCTTTCCACCACCTGTGACCTGTAACATCCAGCCTCAGTCACTCGAGAACAAGAGATGTGTCTATTGTGTCTGAGCCATTACTTTTGGAGCTATTTATTACCCTCATATTTCCCATCCTTTAAAAAGCAAATGCCTAACCTAACAGACCATTTTTATCTTACTTAACAGGAAGTTCTGAGGCAGTAGATGGTAGCATTTATTCAGGTGCTCAAAGATGCCATCAGGGACCTCGTTCTCCCTTTGTGCTCCACCATCCTAGTGTACTGACTTTGTTCTCTCACTCTTGGCTCATGGTCACAAGTAGGCTGTTGCAAGGAGATATGTTGGATATGAAGGTTATGTCTCCCTTCCATGCAAGTAGAAGGGGAAATGGGCAAAAGTCCCTCTTTATGCTTCATTAGCTGAAACAGATGAGTCACTTGCCCACAATTTGACTAAGTGGCCAAAAGGAATGAGATTAGCACAGCTCATTTAGACCAGTCATAATTCATCCGTTGGAGTTGGGTATATACCCTTCTAATATAAAGTGCTCTCTGCTTTTAATGGAATACTTTGGGGTTCAAGCAGAAGGAAAGTGTCATATGGGAGATGATTGTTGTCTTGGTCCATGCAGGTTGCTATAACAAAATACCGCCGACTGGGTAGCTTACAAGCAACAGAAATTCATTGCTCATAGTGCCTGCAGATTTGGTGTCTGGTGAGGGCCTACTTCCTTCATAGATGGACATCTTCTCACTGTGCCCTCACATGATGGAAGGGGCTAGCTGATTCTCTGCACTATCTTTGTAAGGGGACTCATTCCATTAGTGAAGCCTCTGCCCTCAGGATCACCCCCAAAGGCCCCACCTCTAATATCATTACCTTGGGGATAACACATCAACATATAATTTTGGGGGAGGGGCACAAACATTCAGAATATAACAGTTGTTGTGGAAGCAAAGATCAGAATCTGCCACACTCACACAGTCAGCTGCTTGCTGGGCCTCTCTATACACCAAGAATCATCCTGAACACTTTACTTTCTCTTACCTCCATATCCAACGATCACTGAGGCTGATTCATTTTTATCTTGTGAATATCCCTCTGTTCTGCTCTGTTTCTCCCCTCCCATTCTCTTTCTCCATTCTCTGCTATAGCTGTCTCGAGTCCACTCTCCATTTCTCACACAGTCCCTGGAAGGATCCTGCAAAAACTCAAATTTCACCCCACAACTCCCCTGGCTTAAATTTTTCAGTAGTCACTCACTGGCTACAGACTAAACTCCCGCGTGTGAAATCTAAACCCTTTTATGATGTGACTTCTGTCTTTCATCCACTAACCAGCAAAACCACATTATTGTAAGTTACATACACACACACATACACACACTCTCTCTCTCTTTCTCTCTCTCTCTGCTCTTTCTTTCTTTCTTTATGCCTCTATTCTCCCTTTCCAGACACACTTTCTTTTCCTTTTCATCTGTCCTACCTTAAAACTTAGTTCTGTCTTCAAAACCCCCTTCCCTGCCTATTCCCCAGTTCTGACTTAGACCCTCTCCTATGTCTGCCCCGTAAACTTGTCATGCTTCCACCCACACAAATGTTCTGTTATTCCAGTTCCTTGTCTATGTGTCTGTTTCCCCGTTACCCTGTGTTCTGCCTGAGAACAAGGACCATATCTTGCTCACCTTTGCAAGCCCAGTGTCTCACCCAGTGACTGCCACAAAGTAAATATTCTTGTAAATAAATATAAAATAAAATTCTATATCGGCTCAACATGAGCAATTTGAAATGAGTCTTTAAAAAATCTTTTACATCGGGGATGGCCATAAAATTTCATTAATGTGTTTCATCCAGATTAACCAATAAATGTCTCCCGTCATAGTATGCATTGTTGGCAGATTAACTCATTGTTAAGTTGGGTTTCCAGGGACGCATGATGAGTCACCAACAGAGGACTAAGGCAGCAGATGCTCCTGAGATGAAAGAGCAAGGTGGCAGCATCGAGGCCCTGCACCATCTTCATGACAGCAACAGTAGCTGTTGGATGCTTCCATCGTGACAGCACTTTGTGTACCTTTTTAACTGAATTCTCACTATAACCTCGTGAAGTAGGCATTCCCACTAGCTTCATTCCATGTGTGAGAAGACTAAGGCCGGAGAGTATAAGAGTTTCTTACCTTCATACAGCCAAGAGGGAACAGAGCCAAAACTAAACCCCAGGTTTTCTGATTCCAAAGCCTACACCTCTAGCTGCTCTATTCTCTTAACCTCTCTTTAACTTACCCAGGATTGGGAACTCCTGGAGTGAGAGAGTCTCCAACATCTCAAAAGAGATAGAGATAGAAGTAAAGAGAATAGTCCTGCTAGAGACCTACAAAAATTAAACATTAAATTAAATTCAAAAGAAGAAGTAAAGAGAGAAAGATCGAGATTAGAATTTCAGGGAACACTGAAGTTTAGCCTGAGCAGAATTAGATGTATTCTCCTTCATGAGAACCCCAAGCATGACTGAATGGTGGTTATCAAGCACATGGAGAGTCTCTCTGTGTATGGGAGTGACCATCTGGGGAGTTTTCTACCCGGGGTTTCAAAAAATGCTTTTGAAGAGTGGTAATACTTTAGCTCAGAGCTTCTCAGACTTCATTGTGCACAAGGATTACCTGAGATGGGGATCTTGTTAAAGTGCAGACTGAAGCCCGCTGCGGCAGAGCCCTTGGGAGGGCTCGTCACCACTGACCTGTACAGACCCTCGGCTATGTGTGCCATTCACCCTCCCACGGTGGTGCCTCGGGGGAATGTAGGCTGTCTCAAGTGTTCTGTGCCTGACGGGAGAAGGGACCTGGGCTGCACAAGTGATGCTTAGTTTTCTCCATATCTCCTTCCCTGTAGAAAACAGAAATCTGTGCATTTACCACAGTCATTCTGTGAAATAAGTAAACCCTCAAACCTGATTAGCCCACCGACCTCCAATGCTGGCTTTTACTTCACACTTTCGTCACCCAAGAAAGTCTCCTGAAATAGAGGGGCCTGACAGGTGTTCCCTGAGCTGAAAAGCAGCTGAGTGTGGCATCGGGGCCATGGGGGCAGCACCAGACACCAACGCTGGGCACCCCGGCTCCTGACCAGGGCTCTGCAGCCTCCTCACCCCTGTGCTCCTTCATGCTCCAGGACAGGGCTCTCCTGCCAGGTGCAGCTGGGCCACTGCTCCATTGGATGCACTGTACCCAAGTCCCCAATCTGCTCCTAAGTGTCCCATCCAGGACAAGAACCCTACAGGCTTGCAGTAATGTCAGCCAGCTAATGCCATGCCTTTCCCAGGTACTCCCTTCCACATGGAGTCCTCCATGACCTATGTGGACAGCACTGTTTCTTCTTCAGCTGAGGCTCTTCCTGCTATTGCCTTCTTGTGCAATATCCTCTCCTCCCACACACTGTGTTTCTATTTCCCTCCTTGAAATCTTTGTCCTGGTCTGTTTTGCTTTTCCCTCTTACTTTTCAGTCATCCTTTCTTTAATGATACCAAAGACTGAGCCATCTGGCCACAGGTGACCTATAGTTTGGGGCATAATTTGAGGCTATGGATTTCAAACATTCAGAGATCACAGGACGTTTTGAGGGGAGAAATACTGGATGACTTACATCAAGTAATGGAGGAGGGAAAGACACATTTATTGAGTTCCAACTGCCAACTAGTCTGGGTTGCTAGTTGCTTCCACGAGCTTACCTCTGAGAGGAAAATGGAAGCCCCAGGAGGCACACAGCCTCACTGTGGTGTGCAGGGACTGCCTACAGCCTTTGCTTCAATAACAGTAAATTCATTCTCTTCACTTTAGGCATATACATATGTTCTTGAGGGTTTCTTGGCTACCTGATGACACCAGCATCATGTACCTGCTCTAAGTCTTAGTTTCCTCCTGTGCAAAATGGGGGCAACAATAGTGTCTACTTCACATATTTAGCACAATATGTAGTTTATAATAAACACTTAGTAGTTAGCACCAATTAGTACTATTGGTGCTGCCGCTGTGTCATCATCATTATAACTGGACCTCAAGACAAAATTCATTACTAATAGACTCCATTTGTTCATTCAACAAGTGTTTATCAAGCACCAGATATGCTTAGGCTCTATGTACTCACCCAAATCTCATCTTGAATTGTAATCCCATAGCTCCTATGTGTTGTGGGAGGGACCAAGTGGGAGATAATTTGAATCATAGGGGCAGTTTCCCCCATACTGTACTCATGGTAGTAAGTAAGTCTCACGAGATCTGATGGTTGTATCAGGGGTTTCCGCTTTTGCATCTTCCTCATTTTCTCTTGCCACCACCGTGTAAGAAGTGCCTTTGGCCTCCTGCCATGATTCTGAGGCCTCCCCAGCCATGTGGAACTGTAAGTCCAACTAAACTTCTTTTTCTTGCCAGTCGTGTGTATGTCTTTATCAGCAGTGAGAAAATGGACTAATACAGCACTGAACTCTGTGCCAGGCATTATCTGATGTAGAACACATACACCAGTCATGGAACTTACATTCTAGTCAGTGGGGGGAGAATAAATAAAGAAATGGGGCAATATCTGGAAGTGAAAATCTCTCCAAAGGAACTAAAATTTTCAAAAATGGGCTGAAGAGGCTGGGGCTTGCAGTGGAGAGGGCTGCTTTGGCTTGGGGTCAGGGAAAACATTTCCAAGAAGTATGAGTGAGCCAAGACGTGAATGATGACAAGGAGCCAGGCAAGACAAGACCTAGGGAAGCGCGCTCCAGCAAAGGGAATGGCCAGCGAAAGGTCTTGAGATGGGAATGCACTCAGCATGTCAAATATGTTTCCCTAATTCCAGAAACTTTCTTACATGAAGAAGGAAGAAGTAGTACTTACAGAGGCTACAGGCACAGACTCTGGAGCAAATGCTGCCTGGTTACATCTCCAGATTATGACCTTGAGAGCATTATCCAACCCTCTATGCCTGTTTCCTGGTCTGCAAATTAGGAAGATGATAGTGGATATGAAATTAATTACACATGAAAGTAGTTAGAACTGCTCTTGGCATGTAATAAGCAGAGAAAACTACTGCTGTTACAATTGTGATGAGTGTGTAATGAATAGATATAAATCACTTGAACAATTCCTGGAAATAATAAGCAGTCAACAAGAGTTAGCTGTCGTTATTGGAGCCTAGCACCTCGTGGGTTTTTGACAGGGTACACAGGGAATAAGGGGATTCCTTTGTGTTTTCTCATGATGCCCTTCCATTTTGATCAGTGTAGTGGAAGGATTCAGCATATAATTTTACCACTTAACTTAAAAATGCGTCAATATAATCTCTGTGGTCAGGATGACTTTTATTTATCATTCGGTCTGCCTTTCTGAATGCAAATGATCGTTTAAAAAATAAAAGAAAAAAACCAGAATTACAAAATATAGGGCATTATTTTGAAACCAACCACTTTTGCCCAATGATTAACTACTGTTTCCTTATTGTTAACTTGCAAAGAGTGGATGTAATTTCTTTATTTCCTTCATCATTTCCTGAAGCTACTCATTCCTTTAGGAGGTGAGGTGCTGGGGAGAGAAGGTCAGTTCAAATTCGGTCACCATGGAGTTTGGGCTGGTTTCAACTGCTTCCCATCAATGTTTTTCTGGCTTCCGTAAGTTATTACCTATGGGCTATTGGCCCTGGAGACACCATAGTTCATGGCTGACATGGTTTGTTCCCATGCCAGTCAGAAAGTGCAAATTCTCCCAAACAACCATCAAGAATTGGGTGTTATGGACTCAAGCCAAGAGGGTTTCAGCTGAGGCTACTCTGGTGCAGGTCTACATTAGCAGGAGACCCTGGTGGTGTTCTTCTGCTAAGGGGACCCTTCCCAAGGGTGGAGCCACCAGGCCTGGGCACCAGCACTCGTTGGGCAGCCTCCCATTCCAACTGCTTGGCCCTTCATAGGGAAACTGATTTTACAGTTTCTCTATTTGGGACATCAAGATAGGTTGCCATGGAAAAATGACATCTTCTAATTAAAAACACAGAGAGGTCACAAGTTTCCCAGAACAACTAGGGCACAGATCCTAAAAGGAAAGAAACGAAACATTTGAAAAGAAAAAAAAAAAAAAAGTCAAACAAACCTCCAGGGCTGTGTCAGGCTGTAACTTTCCAAACCTGAATGAGATGCCTTGCATGGATGGGCGATGCTGAGAGGATAGTGTAAGTTCATCACTGATGGATGCTGTTTTCAGCTGGCAAGGGCTCAGCCAGGTGGCAGATCAGGGATGCTCAGGAATATTGACCTAGGATGATTATTCTGAGCTATTGTTTAAACTGTTCATTTCTGGATTTGCCTCCTGAGACATGGGAGGGTACAGGGAAGGACAGAAATGAGAAATCAGAAGGCCACTAGTTCCAAAGGAGCGAAATCCTGTTGCCCTCTGCCAATTTCCCTCCTTTGTGCTCTACTTTGTACGTGTATTGACAATAGCACCTGTGACCTGTGTTGTGCTTAATTGCTGTCTCCCACACTGGACTGTAGACTTCCCCAGGACAGGCACGATATTGTATTATTTCTGTACGGCCAGTGCCTAATATATTGTTTGGCACACAGAACATGTACAGTAAATCCTTGTTGAATGAACATTAATAATAATAAGAAGAGCTGTCAAATACTGAGGGCACTGGGTTTTGGGATATTATTCATCTTCTTTTACAGTAAAGAAACTTTAGTTCAAGGGGGGCAGAGCAACTCTCATTAAGTCCATGGAACTAGTAAATGACAGAGCTGGGACTTAGAATCAGCACTGCAGACTCCAAAGCTCAAGAATAAATGGATCCCTGTGGGGTTCATTTTCTCTCACTCAGAGGCTGATTAACCAACATGTGGTTTGAGGGGCCCTTTGCTGTGGCTCCTTCTCCCTCTCATTGACCACTTGTTGGCACCCTCAAGTCTCCCAGCAAGCCCTGAACTAGAGAAAGCAAGAGAAACAAAAAATCTGCACTTGGCTGCTTGGCCAAGGCTCGTGTGAAAAGGAAGCTCACAATGTCAGTGGATAAGGATGGAAAGCTCAGAGTGGCTTTCTTTCGCCTCTTCCTGCCCATCCCTGTGAGTGCCCCCCTCTCCCATGGAGGAAGGTGTAATCCCACTCCTAGGACAGTGAGGCAACCACAGAGGCTCTAATCAGCTGTGCTGATCGACCCCTTCTCCCTGAGGATTGGATTCAGAGTGGAATCCCACACTAGAAATTCATAACAATGAGATGAGTGTTGTGGTTCTCATTTAGCCAATACCATCGTGCTGCACAGCTCTGGGCACCAGTGCATAGAATATGATGTGGGTAGCACCCCTGAGAGCTGTGTGAGAAAGTTTTTGATGTGATCTTTCAACTTTCAAGTGTATTTTGCATCTTGCGTCATAAGCAGTGGATAATAACGTTAGTGGCCTGTGGTCATTTAGAAAGTCCTTTATGCACATTATTTCATTATTACCCTGTGAGGCAGGTAGCTCTATTAACCCCCTTAGAGATGATGCTGCTGAGGCTTTGAGGGATACATCAGCTTCTCTCTGTCAGAACTACTCAAAGTGTATTTCCACAGGCTGGAAATAGCAATATAAACCAGAAGCGTGTTAGAAATGCAAACGCCCGGGCCTCACCCTGAGCTGACTGAATCTGGGTGACACGTCCCAGGATTTAGCTCTCCAGGTGGTTCCTGGCAGTGCTCAAGTTTCAGAAGCACTGCCCTAGGACACGGAATAATGGTTAGAGGCTGAATTCAAGTTCAACCCTCCCTCTCTCAATCCAAGTTACCCTATGCTGGAGGTACTGAAAAACGTGCAGAGGAAGGCCAAAACCTTGAGTACAAATCATAGGACAACTTTTATTTGTTGAGAGAATGTGAACTAGGCATTTACCTCCTTATTCTTCTAAAAAAGAATAGGCATACTATTTCAATTAACTTTACTGAGCAGTTGTGAAAACCAAATGAATTAATGTATATTAAAGTACCTTGTAAACTGCTAAATACTAAACTGTTAAACACCATAAACTTTTGTTGTTTATTATTATTATTACAGTAAATGTTAGATTATTATTATATTTCAAACAAAAAAAAATAGAAACTGATGGGTAAAGTGAGTTTTAAAGTATCTAATTCCCAGGAAGTTTCCATTGCATAATCCTATTCTGGAAATACAAAATTATTGCCATGGAAAAGAAAATGAAGGTACACGGAGTGAGCCCAAGTTGGTGAACAATGACAACAATCATCACCATAATTGTTTGTGTATGAAGAAGAGGTGCCGTTCTGTCTACCGACAGAAGCGCAACTGACAGAACGGACGGAATATGAGGTCAGACTCAGAACACCTGCATTCTCTCCAGGCTTCTCCACTGACGGGTTATTCGATCTCAGACAAGGTCCTTCACCTCTCAGAGCCTAGTTCCTCTCTTATAAATTTGAAATCATAATAACAACTACATGAGAATAATAACGACTTATTTGATGTGACGCTCAGTTAAGAGAATGTCTGTGAAAGTGCTCTACAAACTGCAATTCACTGCACAAATGTTAATTGTTCTAGTTGCTGTTGTTATTTACAGTAGGAGAGACTAAAAGGCGCTGAGCAGAGAAAACAATGACTCCTAATGGAACTCCTGAGACCTGCTAGCAGTAAGGCTAGGAAAGGAAAAAGACAAGAGGGGAAAAAGCTCTTTAGCTCCCTAGACACTGAGCAGCGCAGGACAGTTCTCTTGGGTGTGAGGGTGGGTGAGGAAGTCCAGAACCCGAAAGGCTGCAGGTGTTGCTTCAGAGAACGTCTCCTCCTGGGGGTCATGCAGCCACCCAATGTCAGAGGATCAGGCATCGGAACTGGGTGCAGCAGACCAGAGCATCTAGTTCAGTGCTATCACAGGCCTGGCCCAACAAGCCAGGACTCACTTTCACAACTTTTGACTTTCATCTCAAACGTAGACTTTGGATGTTATTTTCAAGTGAGCTTATACAGTCACAGAGAAACTGATGGAACAAGATGTTACTCATACAGCCTTAAAAGTATGTATCTGATCATTAAGCTGTGCCACCTGGGCATCACTGGAATTTTTTTTTAAATAAATTCTTGGGCTATATTGTGCATTGTTCAATTATACTTTTAAAATAAAATATTAATTTGTTCATTATATGATGTTTAAAATATACCATAATTTTTATGAATCTGTTCTGACCCATTTTCATTTTTCACTACACCAGGAGCCTCTGAGAAGCCCCAGTCAGGGTCTGCAGCTCTAGTAATCACTCTCCTACGTGGGACGTAGCTGGGAAATTGTCATATATACATAGATATGCTTGGGTTTTACTCGAGTCCTCTTGTAACAACTATTTCTGTTTGTATAACACTTTAAAATTTACAAAGCATTTTTATACACATTCTCTCATTGTTTCATAACAATCTTATTATAAGTAAAGCAGATATTTTTGTCCTTATTGTTCCTACCATCTATTGCTAGGTAGCAAACCACCACCAATTTGTGAACAAAATAAATTTTGTTATTTTGTTACTTTTGTTATTTTAACATTCAAATAACAACAGACTTCCTTTTGTTCATGATATTGGAAGAGACAGCGCATCTCTGCTCCAACTCGGAATGGACTGCTGTGGTTCAAGGGCTGGGGACTAGAATCCCCTTGAGGTTTGCTCACTCACACATCTGGTGCCCAGGCCAAGAGGACAAACAGCTGAGGGCTCAGACAGTCAGGACTCCTCCACCTCTCTCTTCATGGTCAGTTACTGATTGCAGCATAAGATACCGGGCAGCTGAGATTAGGCTGCTCACACAATAGACTCACAGGAAGTGATAAGTACTTATTTTCTAATGCACTTCCTTAGAAAATTTTTGTAAGGTTATTGTTACTGATATGCCTTAATGGAAATTCAAGGACAGATGTGTGGTGTGGTCAGGGTGTGAAAGTCTGGTTGTAGAGGATGTTACCAAAGGAAACATACTCAGTTTCTGGTTTGAATATGGGCATTTCTCATGCTTTTATTTCAGAAGACAGAAATGAACAGCTACACTGAGCTGGTTACCTCCAATCCTATCAAGAACTACTCATTTCTGTCCAGGTGTGATGCCTCACACCTGTAATCCCAACACTTTGGGAGGCCAAGGCAGGCAGATCACCTGAGGTCAGGAGTTTGAGACCAGCCTGGCCAACATGGTGAAACCCTGTCTGACATGGTTTGGTTCTGTGTCTGTACCCAAATCTCATCTTGTAGCACCCATAATTCTCACTTGTTGTGGGAGGGGCCCGTTGGGAGATGATTGAATCATGAGGCGGGTCTTCCCTGTGCTATTCTCGTGATAGTCAGTGGGTCTTATGAGATCTTATGGTCTTTTTTTTTTTTTTTGAGATGGAGTCTCGCTCTGTTGCTCAGAGCTGGAGTGCAGTGGTGTCTTTCTCGGCTCACTGTAACCTCCACCTCCCTGGTTCAAGCAATTCCCCCGCCTCAGCCTCCCCAGTAGCTGGGATTACAGGCGCCCGCCACCACGCCCAGCTAATTTTTTTGTATTTTTAGTAGAGACAGGGTTTCACCATGTTGGCCAGACTGGTCTTGAACTCCTGACCTCAGGCAATCTGCGCGCCTCAGCCTCCCAAAGTGCTGGGATTACAGGTGTGAGCCACCACACCTGGCTGAGATCTTATGGTTTTAAAAACAGGAGTCTCTCTGCACAATCTCTCTTTGCCTGCTACTATCCAAATAAGATGTGACCTTGCTTCTCCTTGCCTCCCGCCATGATTGTGAAGTCTCCCCAGCCATGTGGAATTGTAAGTCCAATAAACCTCTTTCGTTTGTAAATGGCCCAGTCTCAGGTATGTCTTTATCAGCAGCATGAAAACAGACTAATACACCATCTCAACTAAAAATACAAAAATTAGCCGGGCATGGTGGCACATGCCTGTAGTCCCAGTTACTCAGGAGGCTAAGGCAGGAGAATTGCTGGAACCCAGGAGATGGAGGTTGCAGTGAGCCGAGATCATACCACTGCACTCCAGATTGGGCAACAGAGTGAGACTCCAACTCAAAAAAAAAAAAAAAAAAAGAACTTCTCATTCCTGAAACACATCTTTGGAGAAATTGGTTCTGACTAGGTGCACGTGCCTATGTCTGTGTGGGTTGTTTCCAAATTAGCTTGCTTTCCAACTCAAGCTGGGGTTTTAAACTGCATTGTACATCAGCTACCACCTTGACCTATGACTTAACCTCCAGAAACAAGGTGGCAAAAAGTCAAGTGGTTTGGTAAAAAAGCATAAAATGACAAAGCTGCTCTCAGGGGCCTAATCTCCCCTTTGCTTTCTAAAAAGCCAAACACACTTTAATTGGATTTATATATTTCAAAGCTGATACAGTTGTACCAAACTTCAAGAGAAAGAGCTGCAATGTAAAAGTCCACAAAGGATGCTTGTCTTCCTCAGATTTTTAACTGCCGTGACTAATCAGGATGAGGGCTAGATGCATGCGAGGTCTTTTAGAATGCTGATCTATACTTTTGCAAATGCAGAAAATGCCATTCATCTTTGCTTAATAAGAAGGGATCCTTTCTGAAGTATAAAACCCCCACTTTCTGACTAGGACACAGTTTATCTAACAATCTTAAACTGTTCAGCAGTGATAAATTCCTCGTGGATCTGCTGATAAAAGTGGCTCCAGTATGTTCTCTCTAAATAAGACATATTTAAGGGCTTATATAGTAGCATGAACTATGCTGCTTTTTTTTTGTTTTGTTTTGAATTTTCTTTCAAACACATGGAGTTTAAGTTTTGGGCCAAGTTTTGCTGGTCTTGGAGGTATGGTAATAATAATAATGGTTAACATTTGTGTAGCACTGTGTGTCAGACACTAAGTGTTCTATGCATGTTTCCTCAGGTAATCTCCACAATAACACTATGAGGTAGGTACTATTATTATCCTACTCTTGCAGATGAGAAAATTAAGACTCAGAGTAACTTCCCCAAGGTCACACAGCTAGGAAGTAATGGAGTTGAAACTTAAGGCAAAGCAGTTTGTCTACAGAATCCATGCTTACCAAGGACAGGGTCCTGGAAAGCTGGTACATTTAAGGCAGAGACAGAGGTCAAAATGTTTGCAAAGCTTCAAATAGACTGTTAATCACAGGGCACCACCATGAGGTGGACATGTGCCCAGAAGAGCCAATTAGAGTACCTAATTGCTGTAGTTAGGAGTAGGCATATAATCTGAAGTAAGATCAATCAGAGTTCAGAAAAACACAGATTCTAGGAAGCCAGGGCTCTGTCCTTGAGCTGTCAAGAGCCATTTTTATCATCTTGGTGCAAGATCCTTCCTGAGAATAAAATTAATACAGAGAAAACCTAAATGAAGAGTTGGGTTGGGAGAGTTAGAACTGAAGATATTATTTGATCCAACTGGACCTGAAACCCTTCCTGCCTCTGCTCCTTGACCTTCCAGTTAAATGAGCCAGTACATACCCACTTTTGCTGAATCCAGTTTCAAATGGGTCTCTGTTATTTTGCAATAAAGGAATCTGACTGATACAGGGATTTTACCAAAACTTTTCAGAGGAGCAGTCAGGTCAGGGCAGAGCTAGGAGCACCAAGGGTAACTTATATGGAAGCAGATTTGGTTCAACCTAAGTCTATATTCAGCAACTGACATTGTAAGTGCTTAAAAACAAACAGAAAACAAACCTCAGTTGAATGAAATACTGAAGCCAAATGTTTCTAGGCCAGTCTGTGGGTAACGGGTATGAATAATGTCACAGTCATAGTAATAACTCAAGTTTCACTGGCCTATCACATCCACATACCTAGGTCAGATCCTCTCGTCCCCCAAACTCATTCCCAAGTGCCCTTCTGGGCCTGGCTGCTCCTGCACTGGGCACTCATGTCTAAAGTGGTGGACCCCTCAGGACCAACACTTCAGGCTGGGAAGTGGTTGGAGGTGAGGTGAAGATGGATGTCTTCTCCCTTCAGAGTGGCATTGTCTGTTATGCTGCTTCTGTCTCCAGATCTGACAGAGTTTTAAATGCAGCAGCTTGTTTGGGTTTTGTTTTCAGTTCCTCTGTTCTTTCTAAAACTCAGATCTCATAGAGGACATCTGCCCCAGTGGCAATGATAAGGTGCCTCTCCAGGGACACTTGGACAATGGACATGTACAAGGGAGCTAGAGAGGAAGAATCCTTGCCCCTCAGAGGACACTTGGTGAACCCCCAAGTAACTGGGGAGGCTTTCACACAAGAACAAAGTAGTATGAAGGGAAATGAGTCAACCACAATTCAGGATTAAATCATGGCTGGTAATCTATAGTGACATTCTGGTTTCACATGTGCCCCTCAGGGAATTTCTATGTAATTACACAATATGCTCTCTGAAAACTGACAAGCAGATTTGACATTTTGTCAATACTCAAGGCTTAGAATGTGTTCATTAAACCTACTATGGTGTTAAAACTTTTTGATTATTTGGCATTCTGTATCAAGATCTTGAAAATGTTTTTTACCCTTTGACCAAGAAATTCCATTATGGGCCTCTATCCTAAGGAAACAATATGAAAAATAGGATTAAAGTAAAACGTTACAAACAATGATGTTTATAAGCATATTATTTATAATAGGGAACGTTTTTTCATCTATAAGGGGATAGTCAAACTCCTCATCAGTATAAATAGTGGAGAAATATGCACAAATTCCCATAACCTGAGGATGAGAAAAATCTATGTCTTTAATGAAAGGAAATATTGATAAATTCAACAACATCAAAAGGAAAAAAATGCATGGCAAAACAGCATTCCCAGATATTGAAAAAAGTACCCACAATCTAATAGAAGAATTAGCCAAAGACATGAACAAGCAGGACTCATAAAATGGTCTTTAAACATATTAAAATAGTCTTTAAATATATTAACATAGTCTTTAAACCATAAAATGGTCTTTAAACATGTTAACGTTGCTCAAGCACACTCATAATTAGAGAAACGCAGACCAATAGTACACGAAGATACCATTTCTCACCTATCAGATTGGCAAAAGCCCCAAAGTCTGATAACAGGTTTTGACGACAAGACTATGAGGAATCAGCATTTCCTTCATCGCTCCTAGGAATGCAGAAAATAGCAGAGTCCCCACAGAGAGAACTGACTACATCAAGCAAAATTACACACGCGTGGACCTTGGATATGGCAATCCTAGTTCTGATAATCTATCCCAAAGTGACTGTAGCCCTGATATAAAATAACATTTGTAATAAAAGGATTGGAATTAACCGACTCTCCATCATCAGGGAACTGATTAAACTATCGTAAACCTACACAATGGAGTATATGTAACCATAAAAAAGTTGAGAAAAAATTTTGTGGAGTGTTTTTCAGGATATATTCTTAGGTGAAAAAAGCAAGATGCAGGAAAACAAAATATGCTATTTTGTGTAAGGAGAGGTGAAAGTATGAGTATAAATCCACACGTTTATACAGGTACATAATAGTTTCTTATATTTGTGAAAAGAAACGCTGGAAGCCTAAATCAAGATCTAATAAAAATGGTTACCTAAAGGATGAGAAGAATGGAATAAAGGCATCATGAGAAAGCAAAATTTATCTGAGTATTCTTTGAACATGGTTCATCTACTATACAAGCTTAGTGTGATTTATCTGAAGGACAGAAAAAAAAAAAAACAACCAAGCGTAACAACAATAAAAAACTTCGAAGGAATATTAACTTATATTGTTTGACATTGTTAGAAGTAATGTTATTATTGTCATTTTGAAACTATTTGTGTCATCTATGATAGCTTTATAGTGTAAGATTTATATTGTAATTAATGTAAGAAAAGACATAAAAGTATAAAATCAAATATATTAGGTAAAAATCCTATAATATTTAAATTTGAATTATAAATATTAGTATACATTTAAAATTATAAAGACACACACACATATACATATATATACATACATTTTTTGAGAAAGAACTTGTCTTTGCACTGTCCATTGAAAAGCTGTGGAAGCCAAGCCTCCCATGTACTAATGAACATCCTTAGTGTTCAGTTTTGGTTTCTAAATATCAATATTCTAAATATCAATAGAAAGGACTTCCTAGGTGCAATGGCTAATTCCAGGAATAGAGCAGGGGATATACATGAGCCTGACTCATCTTGTTATGCCAGAAAGCAATGAAGCTATCAAAGGTTAATGACATATTGTCAAAAAGACAAGGAAGCCAGCTTGCAAGGGCTCCCATGAGCCAAAGTTGGGATAATCTGTGTATTAAAAAGAATAAATTGAAGCATATTAAATATTTTTTAAAAATCAATGTGTTACTAATGTTAGTCAAAAGTGAGAAAGCCTCACACTCACCTCTCAGAGAAACACCCTAATCTGATACAATTCAGGGTTCTACTTCAGTGGTTTCTTACTCAGAATATTGACGGCTAAATGGAGAGAATCAGACATTTATTTTCCTGTTATGTAGGAACTGCCTTTCAGGATGTGGCAGACTGCATCTTCTAGAGACGGCCACAGTGCTCCCCATCCCACATGCTCTTTCACAGGGTGACTGTTCTGCCCTAACATCAAGAAGTGGGCTCTGTGTCACCTCCTCTTGAATCTGGGCAGGCTGGTGATGGTTTCAACTAACAACAGACTATCATGAGAGTAATTCTTTGTGATTTTTGAGGATCGGTCTTGAAAGGCAATTCAGCTTCTGTCATGTCTGCTGGGATATTCATTCTGGAGTTCTGAGCGTCTACATAAAAAGGTCCACTTCCCCTGAGGCCACCATGCTGTGAGGAAGCCCAAGTCACATGGATAGTCCACATGTAGGACCTCTGGTTAGCAGTCTCAGCTGAGCTCAGTGTTCAAATCATTCTGGCCCAAGAGAGACTATGCATAAAGGAGTCTCCAGATCATTCAAATGTCCAGTTGTTGAGTCACTGTAGCCCTTGAGTCTTTCCAGCTGAGGCCCAGACATCACAGAACAGATCCCCATTGTGCCCTGTCTGAATTCCTCACCCACAGAATCCACAAACATAATAAAATTCTTATTTTACACCATTAAGTCTGAGGTGGTTTCCTACACAGCAATATTACCTGAAATTCAGGGTCACTAAATAGCCCTAGCTAATAAAAGAAAGTTCTTCTTTTGAAAATAATCTCATTAGTAAACATAGAAAGAAAAAGAATCTCAGTAAAATTTAATCAAATAAATATAGACGTGATAGAAATAGAAACTGACATTTTACAATCCCTTAAGAGATATTTGATTTAGGCGATATTCAACAATGACACTAAAATCAATAGGGGAAAGATTGAATGGTAGCTAGATACTTGCAGGATGCTAAAACATTACCTTGGTTGATTATTTGTTAACCTAAAGGGAAAATAAATACAACTTTAGGATGGACAGATCAGTCTGCCACTATTTAAAGTCCCTAGTGAAGTAATCTTATCATCACATTTGGTAGAACAACTTTATATTAGGTGCATTCTGATGCAGTATGAAATACAGTCCCCTATAAAGTACTTTTACCAAAAATGTGATTAAGATTCAAGTATCAATTTAAATGCAAGGATTAGGAGAACATGTTTAAAAATGTTCCAGGAAGCAATCCAGAAGGCAGAAAATTCTAACTGAAAACTGATCCAGTTTCCTCAAGTCAATGGAAGGGAAAAAGATTGGGGACAGTTAAAAGCGACTCAAGAGCCATGACAAATGCAATGGATGGACCTTGTTTGAGTTTAGGTTTGAGCAAAACTGGTAAGAAGACATTTGCAGAGACAACTAGGTACTTCTAATATTGGCCAGGTATTAGGTGATATTAAGGAATAAATATTAATTTTGTTAGAACTGATATTGATATTGGCATTAAATGCCCTTATTGTTTAGAGATGCAAACTGAAGTACTTAGTGGTGACATATTATGATATCTGTAATATATTTTTAAACACTTTAGCAAAATAAGTACAAAATTATAAATGTTAATTATTATTAAATATAGGTAATGAGTTTTCGGGGTTCATCATTACATTTTCTCTGTTTGAAATTTTCATTGCATAAAGTCAAAATTTGTATGATTAATTACAATTATAAAGATGTTTTCGAGAGTCTAAGTGTTCAACTATAAAGGAATATCTGATTCAGTTATAGTGCATCTTCTAGATGGAATATTTAGTCATGTAAGATGATCATTACAAAGATTATAAAAAAGTAGTGGTGCAAGTCTATAGTTCCAGCTACTCGGCAGGCTGAGGCATGAGGATGACTTGAACCTGGCAGACAGGGGCTGCAGTGAGCCAAGATTTCACCACTGAACTCCAGTCTGTGTGACAGAGCGATATTCTGTCTCAAAAAAAAAAAAAAAAAAAAAGAAGAAGAATTGTGATTTATAAGTTAAATATGAGTATACAAAATTAAAATTTCATAGTGACTTCAGTTTTACTTGAAGGAATGTGTGTGTGTGCATCCTCTTAAAACTCACATCAAGTCTATATCATTTCTCATTTTCTTGCTTATTGGTCTTACGGATGGCTTGTCTGAAGTAATCAAGGCTGATGCCTGCCTGTGCCAGGCACTCTGAGGGGATGGTAATCCCTAGCACAGCATTGAACATCACTTTGGAGAAGACTCTAACCGTTCATAAGGAATCCAGATTATCTCTTTTACACCTTATTATGGGAAAACACAGTATTCTTGTGGGGTTCCCATTTTAAATATTATATAACTAAGGGAGGGAGACTGCCAAAGTTAGGAAGAAAGCCATGGTGAGATTTTAGGTCATTTATTAATAAAAGTTGACAGTGGCCGACTCTTCTTTTCCTGCTCTAAAGACCTTAATAAAAGCAGTGCTGGGCATAGGCTCAGACCCTAGAAGGATGTGGGAAAGGAGGAAGGCTATCTGATGAGCTTACGTTTCTTCCTGTCACCTGGTTCTGGCTTCGTGAGTATCTCCAACTCCAACTCGCTTGCCTCTCCCCATCTCAACTTTTCTCCTCATTCCCATGCCTGTCCCCAGAGTGGGCTCCTATGTGTGGCTCCATGAGTACTCTGGCAAAGCTTCCTTGCCAATCATCATTCCCATGAAGGTGTATTCATACTAACAGTTTATGGCGTTGGATATTTAAGGCAGATTTGCATCCCAATAGCAGTCAAAACCTGAAATACAGAGTGGGTTATTCTGGCCAGGAAGCTTCTAGGTAACCAGTTGGTCAAATTTGATTTTAAAGTAATTATGTCTTTTAAGAGCTCCTGGATTCATACTACATTGATGGTTGTTTCCTCTTCTTTCAGGTAAGGTCATCCAGGCTAGAAAATACAGAAAACAAAATCAAAAAAGACACTTGTAGAGAATTATTGAAGTTACTGATGAGAAGGTGATATAGGAAACCACAAAAGTAGGAAGGAATTTTCTTATAGTTTACTCATTCCTTTGACATTCAATAACCTTTCACTGTGTGCCTATGATAAGCTAAGTGCTGTGCCAGGCCCCAGAGACACAAAGATGATTGTATTATCTACCATCTTGGAAGAGAGATATATAAATGGATCATTTATTATATAATGTGGTAAATAATAGAAATATGCACAAAGTGTTATGGCAACAAAAAGCAAAAAGCAGCTAACTCTGACAGGTGTGTCTAGAAATGTCTCACACAGAAAATGACATCTGAGCTGGGTGACCTGGGACAATTTATTTAACCTCCTTGTGCCTCAATTCCTCCTCTATGAAATGTAAATAATAGTACTCTAATCACATAGCTGTAAGAATCAAATGATTTATTACATGAGGTAAAGTGTTTAGTGCCTGAAATGTAGGAGTTATTCAAGAAATATTAACTAACAAGAAATATTAGCTAACAGGAAGAGGAAGAGCTGGTAAAAGGAGAAACAGGAGGAGGAGGAAGAAAACCTTGCCACTAAGGGAGTAAGAACATTCATATTAGAAGAAACAGCGTGGGCAAAATGCAAGGTCATAAAAGAACTTGGCATGTTAGGAGAATACAAAGCAGCTCAGAGCAGCCAGAGCATATAGTGTTCAGAGGGGGAAGTAGGTTTAGGGCCAAAAAAGGAGTAGTCTTCCCTGCAGGGTTGGTTCAATTCAGCCACTCTGGCACAACCTTATCCTTTGGTTGGTTGGTTGGTGCTCCTGCCATATCATTTATTAAAACCATCACCCCTGCTTTCTTTATATTAATTATAAAGGGTAGAGAAAGCAGGTGGGAGTTGATTTTAAACAGAAAATGGTGAAATAATCATGCATTTTAATAGAAGGAATATAACTCTGGAGCAGTGAAGAGAATGCATTAGAATCAGGTAGATTGGTGCCCTGGAGAAGAAACAGTAGGCTTCAGTAGTCTGTGCATGACCCTCTGGTTAGGTGAGTGTTTTGTTTTGGTCTCATCTCCCCTGTTACATGTGAGCAGTTGAAGGACAAGCACCATCCTTCTATCTTTAGCACCTACGTTATCACTTGCTTTGGAGTGGGTGTTCAATAATTACTCATTGAAGAAATCAATAAATGGAGAATGAGATGAGATGTCGAAACCCTGTGCTAGACGATAGTGGTGCAGAGGGAGAGAAGCAGCCAGGTGTGGAAGATATTTCTGAAGTAGAAACAACAGGACTCAGAGGAGGATCTAGGTGTGGTAAACCAGGGTAACAAAGCACCAGTCATATCCCTTGGTCTGTAAATTAGGCTCTGAGTGCCTTCATGTCTTCCTGAGATTGCCCACGCAGGAGACAGACACGTTTGAAGGAAAGTTGAGGTGCATGCTTTGTAAAGATACAGCACTGGCCTTGGTCAGGGTGGGTCACTTGAGGGGTGTGAGTTGAAAGGCATCAAGAAGAGAGTTGTTACCCCCATCAGTCCTTCATATCCTCTGTCCTACAGAAGTGTTGTCTAGGCATATTCTACCTATTGAAAGACTTCATTTCATACAGATACAGGATCTACTTGTAACTTTTGACAAGGTTCTAGAAAATTGAATGTGAGAAAAGGCAATTTCCAGTTAGGGCCACAAAAAAGCACAGGCCAGCCCTTCCCTTCCTGTCTCCCCTTCCTTCTGGTTGCAGCATGGATGTGGTGGCTGGAGCTTAGGCAGCTTCTGGGACAACGAGGTGGAAGTTGCATTCTTAGGATGGCAAAGCAGTAAGAAAGATCCTGAGTGCTGGACAGCGTGGACTATCATATTAGTCCTCATTGCCTATCTTTGAATTATATATGAGAAAGAAATAAATCTCCACCTCGATTAAGTCACTACCACTTTGACCTTTGTTAAAATAAGAAAACCAAATATTTTGTTTTTTTGTTTTTTTTTTTGAGACAGAGTCTCGCTCTGTCACCCAGGCTGGAGTGCAACCTCACTGCAAACTCCGCCTCCCATGTTCAAGCAATTCTCCTGCCTCAGCCTCCCGAGTAGCTGGGACTACAGGCACGCGCCAGCAAGCCTGGCTAATTTTGTATTTTAGTAGAGACAGGGTTTCACCATGTTGGCCAGGCTGGTCTCGAACTCCTGACCTCAGGTGATCCACCCACCTTGGCCTCCCAAAGTGCTGGGATTACAGGCGTGGGCTACCACACCCAGCCCCAAACCAGTATTCTAACTAATGTACCTCCCCAGCCAAAATAATTAGAGATAAAAAGGTAAATATCCTGGAAATAGTAATCAAATTATTTTTTAATCCTAACTTAGGTACCTATAATCTTTAGCATAGAATATTAGCTGCTCTGAGATACATTATCAAATAAGTGAGTTGATTGAGAGTTGGAAGGAGACTAAGAAGGAACATCAGGTGAAGGGGAGATAGGAGGGCCATAGAAAGAGAGACTGGCAATGCCCAAAGACACCCTTCTCCTCAGCTCCAGTCTTGTCTAGGGTCTTTCCTGGTACACAGAGAAGATTCAATGTTGATTAGATCAGTAGGGAAGGCTTTGTAGAGGGGATGGGATGGCTGCAAAGAGAGAGAGGCAAGACTGCTTCAAACTGACATTCTTGGATAATGAAAGCAATAGATGTCACAGTATAATTTTTAAACTGGAGAGGAAGCCAAAAGTTCCCTCTCTGCCTCTCTCTTTTTTTCTTTATCTATATTTGGGTGCCAATTATACCCAATAAAGACAAACTCAGTTTGTTTAATGTCAGACTGTAGATATTTGTGATCTGGCAAAGGGCAATCCCTTTGCAATTTTGGAGCCTGTCATCAGGATTAATGGACCTAGAGAAAAATGTCTGGAGCAATGTTTGGTCCTTCAAAGACCCTTAGGTCCAGATCCATCATGGCTGGGCAACCTCCCAGAGCTGCTCAAGCACATCCTATGATTCCCTATTGCTTGGTGGACTGCCAAGCCTGCTGCTCCCTTTACCCTCCCCAGCTCCACAGAAAAGTTCAGAAAGTGCAGGCTACTCCCACGGGTCACCTGGCAGATGCCCAATCCTTCTGTGGAAGAGGCTGACCCTGCAACCAGGGAGAGCAGCGTTCCCTGAAATGACTTAATGGGTCTTCTCTTTGCAATCTAAGAAGCTGCCAGTGGGGTGCTAACCCCTGATGCAGAGAGGGCTACCTCTTTTAAGTCACTGGTAGCATCCTCTTTTCTTGGACCACTCATTTGCTGTGTGCCTTGAAACACCCTTGGAGCAGTGGATGTCATGGAGAACAAAATAGTCATCTAGAGGAAAGGCCCAGGCTCCCTCAGAACCTCACACATATCCCTGCAGCTATGTGAGTATTGTTTACCTCCCTCACTAGGAGGAGAGAAGTTCCAGTCACTCTTAGCAAAATCCTGCTATACCGGCTATCACAATGGACGTCAAGTTTCTGACGAGATATGGAGATACATGTTATTCAGCTTTGTACCCATCTCCGCTCTTCGTCTTAAGAGCTAATCATACTCCTCAGCAATTTAATGCTTTTGCAATAATTCTCAACTTTTGGTGCATCTCTGATTTTTTGTGAAGCTTTAGAAAATTATACATGCCCATACCCCATGAATGGATGCCCGTTATGTAGGTGTGGGACAGGCGCTCTGCTGTGAACAACTGCTGTTTTTAATCTGCTCAGCATTTTCTACCAGTTAAGGTGAAATCACCTCATTCTTTCCCTGGGAAACAATACCCCAGCACCACACACTGCTTGGAAGGGGTGTTAGTGAAGATATCTCCATAGGACCTCGACAAGTATGGGCATGAGACCGAGCAAGGCCATTGTTTTAGTTCAGGCTGCTACAACAAAGTTCCACACCCAGGTGGTTTATAAGGAACAGAAATCGATTTCTTGCAGGTTCTGGAGGCTGGAAGTCTGAAATCAGGATTCCAGCATGGTCAGGTTCTGGTGAGGGCCCTCTATCAGGTGGTAGACTGCTAACTTCTCATCGTATACTCATATGCAGAAGAGAACAAGCCGCGTGACCTAATCACCTCCCGAAGGCCCCACGTCCAAATGCCATCACACTGGGGATTCGATTTCAGCATATGAATTTGTGGGGGACACAAACACTCAGTCCATAACCCAGTCTCTCCCAGAATGAGAACCCTGGATGAAGAAAAGCAAGAATGGACATTTATTGGAGTGGATTGCTCTGGCGAGGCCTCACCAAGTCCATTCTGCCCATGGTAATGCCCAGCTCCACCCTGCCTCGTCCGTTCCCAGGCCTGGTTCCTCAGCTTCCCCTTCCTTCTGTGAGCACTCTGTCTTCCTGGTAAATTTCTTGCTCGTTTAATGTTAGCCGAAGTAAGTTTCATGTTTACAACCAAGTAACCCTGACTGCCACTGGGACACAGGTGATTTTTAAAAGCTCTGCAGGTGCACTGGCCTACGGAGTTGAGCTGGGAAGCACTAGCCACCTATGCGTAGGGCTCTGTGCTAAGAGTTCCATGTACACTTTTCTCATTTAACACTCACAAAAATCCAACAAGTGAGGAAACTGAGGTATCCAGTTAGTAAATGATCATTCTGAGATTTGAAAACATTTACTCCCAAAACCTCTCAACCCCACTGATAACTGTTTTCCAGTGGCAATGATATCTCATTCTCTTGGTTTCCCATGGTTCTTGGACTCTTTTTAACTTTTCATTTGCTACCTTTTATTATACTTATCATGTGTATCTAGTAATCCGCATTACTGGACTATAAGCTCCTTGAGGACTGTTTAAAAGTAGGGCAGCTCTTAACCCTTAATATGGTACCTTTCGTGCTGCTATACTACATATAAAGATTCCCCTGTATTTGTTGAATAAGTGAATGATGGTAACTGGTTACCACACAGCGTGAATTAGTGAATAACCAGCCACTGATGAGTTCATCCTGAAGCAGAGAGAGCAGGAAGTGTTGGCATGGGCTGACATAAACATATGGTCACGAAGGCATTTCTTGGTCTAAAGAATCATCAATTAAGGACTTTCTCCAACCCTGGAAATTCTTTTTCCTGCTCCCTGGCACAATGCCCAACCTGAGCTACCCTTTCCCAAACATCTTACTTTCCTGCCTGTTCAAGTCTAACAAACAGTGGAGGAGAGCCAGATAGGATGACTTGTCCTCAAGCACAGAGAACATCGTAATTTCTCTTGGTCATCCAAATATAGAATCTCCATGGGCTAGAGCAATAAGCTGGACACAAAGAAGTTAACACAGTCTTAGGATTTCCTGGGTTTTACAAGCTTGCCCACTTAAGGAAATGCTACTAACTCTTCCGGGATAGTGATTTGTAATTTGCTGCATAAATATTCTTAGTTTGCCTCCTACCTGCCACTTAAGTGAACTGAAAGAGAATCCAGATCATGATGTCTGGCCACAGGGCTTTGGTTCAGACTTGAAACCAGTCTATCTGTCCATCTATCCATTCACAAAGTATTATTGAGTACCAGCTTCCTCCCAGGCACTGGGCTCTGCTGTCTTAAAAAGACAGGGTTCCAATTATTAAGGATCTTATAGCAAGTAGTGGAGACCAACCTGTAAATAGGCTAGGCTATTTGAACATGGTGTGGCAAGGGCTAAATTGAGATAAGCATAGCTTGGGAGTGGATAAGAAAGACAGAAACCCAGCCTTGTCACATGGAGTGGAGCTGCCTGCAGAGTGCTTTTGACAAGATCTTTCCTTACGCAGAGTTTTACTTAAACCAACCCTCTCTAGACTTTTACCTAAACCAACTCCAGGAGAATCCTTTCGTCTCAATTATTCCCTACCCAAAACACTGCTTTATCATGATTGGTGCCAGGTTGTAAGTGACCACAGGATAGGTAGGCTAGTTAAGACGGGATAAGATTGAGATATCAGGAGGTCAGGCTTATTTGAGCCAACATTAATCGAGCACTTACTACATGCCCAACAGTATACTATGAAATTCATCAAAGTATCTCATTAAAGCCTCACCATAAACTGATTTCATAATATAGGTATTCTGACTACTATTTTCTACATGAGTACACTGAGCCTCACATAGATTCAGGAACTTGCCTAATATCTCACTGGAGTGAAGCCAAACTTCAAAGATCTCTGGCTCTATAGCATATAGAGTCACTATTGCACCTGCTTCCCGAGGGTAGGCCTGTGGCATATACTTTTTTGATAAAGATTTCACCCTAAAAAGGACTTTACAAATTCGTTATGGAAACAAATGCAATTTTGAGTTTTGTTGTAAAATAAAATATCTACCTGCCCCAACTAAATTCTTAAAGTTGCACAAACATGTTCAATATTTTATAAGTTCAATGGAGATTCTCGTAATTATAATTGACAGTAAGTTAAGGGCAATTTCCAATGTGCAAGGTGAAGCCCCTGGGCCTAAACTTCTCCATGGCCCTCTCCTTCTGAAAGACTTCCCAAATCCCCTCCATAAAGATAATTCTCTCCCACTCACTTGGCCTGACTTGTGCCTCTCTCTCCTGAGAATCTGCAAGCTGTGGAGACCAAGCCAAGTTTTTATTATTGTCTTTTGTATCTCCCTTGCAGCCAGATCAGTGCTAAACCCATAGTAAGTCCCCGAGATATGTTCCGTAAGAGTAACTTGTATTGAAAATTTTGGAAACAATGGCTCACTCTCAACATAAGCAATTGCATTCCTTGCTACTCTGTCCTTTAAATGGTTTCCTAAAATATGAACCGAAAGAGCCCACCACCCAGGACTCTCTGTGTTTCTCATAATACACTTTGCAACATGCTTCTATATACATTTTTCTGAGAATAAATGAGTAGTACTCAAAAAGACTTTTAGCTATGATTTGAGACATACATTATGATCAGGCACAAACTTTGTTACTCTGTTATTTTGAAATTAGAAAATTAAGTTGCAGTCACACACACACATTTAGTTCAAAGGCCTTGTTTATTTCCTGAGTCTCACAAAGATGTTAGTTTGTAAAATAACCTGAAAAATCACCTATGGCAAATTCTTGCCAGACTTGGATCTCAGAAATGCTGCCTTCCTCAAAAGTCTGTTAGAAAGTCTGTGGTGTGTAATTAAATCAAAGCTGTTTGTTATTACTCTCTTCAAAGCTTTGAGCCTGGGTATATCAGCCTCTACAGCCAAACCATTTCACCAGACACTCGGCACTTGTTTACTCCAGCTGCCTCCAGGAGTTCCCTCTGGACGGCCTCCCAAGCTGCCGCCAGGACTCTTCCCTCACCTTCATTCATCTAAATGTGTCCAGATGGCTCTGGCTTGGTCTGGGTTGCAGAGCCTCATAGAGAAAGCCTAGGACATTTGGGGGTGCAGTTGTGAATGCTCACTATGAAACCCAATTTGGGATCTTTAAAATTTTGCTATATCTTTTCATTGACAGCCACAGGCAGTTGGTGGAAACACATCCTGGGAGAGAAATTTGAAGCCACTCTGGAAATGCTCCGTGTTTCAGCTGAGAGACTAATACTCGACCAGACAGGACTATAAGCTCCACAGGGCTAAAAGCCACATCTATCTTGTCACTGTTGTATCCCCAGCGTCTAGACATGGTACCGAGACATAACAGGTACCCCACAAATGTTTGTAAAATGACTGAAGAGTTGAAAAGGAAATTTTATAATAAGCTAGCAATGTCATCACTGCTACAGACGATGTTTACGAACCTGTTTAATTTCTTTTCCCCCACCAAACTGACTAACCAGATGGACTGGCTGTCGAGGTATTTGTCACATAAACCTTGAGCTTTGCCGCTTGGGTTTGACTTTGTCCCATCTTTTCAGCACACACAGGAGAACCACTGTCAAATTCCTGAGTAACACATTTGTGAATAGAATTTATTTTCTCTTGAGCACTATTCAGTGGAACTTTCTGTGATGATGACAATGTTCTATTTAAATAGCCTCATGTAAACTAGTGGCTGCCATGTTAGACAGCAGAGATCTAGATATTCTAGATTAACTTGTCAAGTTTCCCAAGAAGGAGGCTGGGAATGACTGGTCCATACCTTGCTAACCACAAACTTTCAGATCATCAGGCTGGTGGAGAGGACTTCAGTTTCTTACTGTGACAAGCCCAGTGGGCTAAAGCAAGAGTCCCAGAGTCATGTCCTGAGCACTTGTGACCATGATATACATGTCCTTTGAGTTTTATTTGTGCAGTTTGGGGAGGACATGATGACGTTGAGTCCTGCTCTGTACAGCCAATGGCATTTCTCAGGTCCACAGCCCCAGTATGTCACTTAGTCCCTGGCCAAGCAGGGGTGAGGCTGGGAATAGGAGTAAGCCCATGGCAGAGGGTCTCAACATCTAGAATCTGCTTTTCTAACAAGCACTCCAGTGGAGTCTGGCATAATCGGGCCCCAGATCACACTGAGCAGCAGTGTCAGTGGACGGGTCACTACCTCGTGTCTCTGGCTGAACAGTAATCCTCAGTAGGTCACTATTTCCTGGAAAACTGCCTATACCTCACCAATCCTGACATGCCCCTTCCCTACAAGGTTCTCCTTTCCTGCTCCTCTGGGCAGAATCCACAACAACCTTCAGAATACTGCCCTATGCCATTTCCTTAGGGAAGCCTCTCCACCCACATCACCATTTGTCACTCAGTCACAGCATATAAGTTGGCCATGGACACACGCAGGGTAGAAAGTAGACTAACTCATCTCGGCATACCCAGTGCCAAACCCCAATGCTTGGCCCAGTACAGGCATTTATTACCCATACTTCTTGTTCAAATTTCTCCAAGTTCTCTTTTTAAAGAGGAGTGAGTGCCTGTGACGATGGCGACTCATCCCTCAGACATTAATGTCATACCAGGCACACAAAGCAAATGAGAGGATAAGATGGGAGAAATGCGAGTGGCTTAGACATGGGTGAAAGGCTTTAGGCTGCTCATGCTAGGGGTTTGTTTCAGTTGAAATCCAACTGCATATCTTAATCAAAAGCCCAAGGCAGGACAAGGGGGTGGGAAGGGCCACCGAGTGGACTGTCGTTAACTCTGGACTGTGCCCACATGCCTCTTTCCCACAGTGAGCCAGGACACTGAGGAGCAGGGCTCAGAGCCAACCCTCCCGCCCCTCAACACACACACATCCAAACCAGGCCGCATTTCACTCATCTCTTGCCATGACTGGCTGGGGTTATTGTCTACTCAGAGCTACTTGCCCTGTTATACTGTGGAAATTTTAAATAACTTATTGAGCCTTGCATGTAATGTATCTTCCAAATTAGCCTAACAGGGTTAACAACCCTAAGTAGGAAGGGAGGAAATTCCACCAGGAGTAGGGAAGGGGAGGTGGTGTAGGTGACCTAGATCATTTCTGCTCTTCACTGAGTCTCCGTATAGCTTACGAGGGAGTTCACAGCCATTGCTATCAGATAGTGGATTTGGATCATAGGTGGGTGAAGGCACATTGGACTTAGCTCCGCTTTCTGGATTTCTGTTACAACAAGCTATTATTCATTTGCTTTTATATATTTAACAAGCATTTTCTGAAGTCCTGCCATATGCAAAACACTGTTTGGTCACCCAGGCTGGAGTGCAGTGGTGCGATCTGCGCTCACGGCAAGCTCCGCTGCCTCCTGGGTTAACGCCATTCTCCTGCCTCAGCCTCCCTAGAAGCTGGGACTACAGGCGTCCGCCACCACACCCAGCTAATTTTTTTGTATTTTCAGTAGAGACGGGGTTTCACTGTGTTCGCCAGGATGGTCTCGATCTCCTGACCTCGTGATCCGCCAGCCTCGGCCTCCCAAAGTGCTGGGATTACAGGCATAAGCCACCGCGCCCTGCCTGCAAGACACTGTTTCAAGCACTCTGAGATACAGAGATGAGTGAACATGGCCTCCACCTTCCCCAAGGAACTTGCCGTCAGTGGGGAGCCTGATCCACAGGCTCAAGAGAGGAGCTGGGCAGAGAGCCAAGAAGGGGGCAGAACTGGACAACTAACAAATTCTTTAGTGTTTGTTATTTCCAAGTGATACCCTGTTTGTCCTCTAAAAGAAAGCAATTTAATATAAAATGTATTTAAGATAACACCGGTAAACGTTGTAACTCAAAGCCATGTTGAAGGAGGGGCTAACAACCTAAGCTAAAATGGTCCTGCTGGCTACACAGCACTCAGCCCTGAGCATCACAGAAGTCAAGGAACAAGAAAGGGCTGGTGCAGTGGCTCACATTTGTAATTCCAGCATTTCGGGAGGCTGAGGTAGAAGGATTGCTTGAGCCCAGGAGTTCAAGACCAGTCTGACAACATAACAAGAACCTGAGATCCCATCTCTACAAAAAATTTAAAAATTAGCCAGGCATGGTTGCACATACCTGTAGTCCCAGCTACATAGAAGGCTGAGCCAGGAGGATCACTTGAACCCAAAAGGTCCAGCCTGGCAGTGAGCCATTGTTAAGCCACTGTACTCCAGCCTGGGCAACAGGGAAGCACAGGATGGGCTTGTGAATAGGTGTTCCAAAGTCACCTTTCTCAGCCCCCTGAGCTCATTGCTGCCTGCCCTAGCTGCATCCCTTCCTTGCTCTCTTGTCTCAGGCCAGAGATTGGATTCCTGGTCCTCATGGTCCTCCTGGCCTCCTATGAACAGAACCCTCCATCTGGGCTGAGGAAGTCCGCCTGTCCTGGCTGCTGGAAGTGCCAGAATGAGCAGTTATTGGGGAGATAGGGGATGGGT
>NW_016804657.1:5899459-5904327 GCF_001698545.2 Rhinopithecus bieti
AGAAAACTAAAATTTTATAAAACAACTAAGGGTATGGCCATATTGGATGCCGCTTGGATGTTTCAGCAATGCCAAATTTCTAAAATATTTTCTGGACTTCCTTTTAATTCCTGTATTTATCTCATGGCTGTCCAGAAACAAGCATTTTACAGAGAGGCATGGCCACAGCCCATACTTTAAGTAGCACTGATCTGGACCAAAGGTGGGCAAACCAGTTAAATACCTTCTCTTTTCCCAGGAAACTTACCAGCCAGCTAGCTCACTCTGGAAGATGAGGCCAGCCACCCCCAGAAGCTATCCTGTCTGGAAAGGCTTAAATATTATCCTCCCTCACAGTCAGATCTCTGCTGGAGTAGTAAGACACTGACGCCCCACTTCACATGCAAGATAATCAACAGTGGACTCAGCCATCCACCCTCCTACGTGGAAGCCCAGGATGAGTTCAACACTTTTCATATGTCATTTCACTTTATCCGCATAGCAGCGCAAGGAGTTGGGCATGTGTTCCCCCTCTAGACAGGTGAGAACCTGAGCTTCAGAAAGATAATAACTCATAGCACACAGCCAGTGAGTGGCAAGTCTAATACCGGCCCCTAGGGCTCCTGACACTAGGGCTTGTCTCCCTCGTTGCACGGTGATGCCTCTATGAGATGGCAGGATTTCCATGGGAGTCAGCCCTGGTGGAGATCAAGAAGACCTTTGTGGCCCAGGGGATGCTAATTAGACACCCTTGGGAGCCCCAGTAGCTGGAGAGTTGGAATTACTGTAGGAATTGCTGTAGGAGGAGCAGAACTTGGCAGTAGGGACACCCCAGGAAATCTGCCCTCCCCCAACACGCACACAAGAAAACATAGCCCTACTTGAGAGCTGCTTGGTCCGGGATGGAAATGTTCCTTTCCAGAGGGACTGTGGGGCCCACCACCATGTTGTGAAGCCCCGTAGTGTTACACCCATAACAGAAACCAGGATTCCATGGGATGGAGGCAGATCTGTGCTGCTCTGGCAAAAGACAGGCCACCATGGGAATGTGACAACTTGCCTAACCCTATCTCTACCTGTGAACGTCCCTCCAGGACCTCTCCACTTATCCTTACCATGGTGAGCTCATGTGAGAGCAGGGGATGACAGAGGTGATACTGTTGATATTTGGAGAGAGCATTTCATTCCCAAACAGCCAGGGTGTGTCTCTCTGCACCTCTGAGTGAGGAATCACAAACTCAACCGTTAATCTATAAAGAGAGTCATTCTCCTAGCCCCTGGAACATGCCTTTCTCTGATGATGGCTGTGGGTAGGAAGAGGCTGATGGTTCTAGGCCTGTCTGTGTATGAGCAAGTATATGGGGATAAGGATAAAAGTGTGAGAATCCACATGTGTGTTCATGGTCATGTGCCCCTGTGACCTTGCGGGTGCTATGGGCCCCTGTAACCACACTTCAGGCCTTGTCATCTTCCACTGCAACGCAGGGGCCCCCAAGATCTAGCACTGCAGAGGCCCCACTGCGGAAGACAGTCAGAACAGAGCAGGCCCGCCTGTCCCATGCTTCTTGCCCCAAGACTACTGCCTGGGAGACTCTGGGCTTTGCAGTTCTTGGCCACATGCCTTGAGAAGGGATGGGAGTCTCTGCAGGGCAAAAGATGCCTTCTGCCTCACGTGGCCCCAGCCAGACTGTAAAGTAGGTAGGGAGAAGGCATGGAGCAAATTGGAGACTCTGACGGGGGATAGATATTACTTGCTTCAAGGGCTCTCATCTCCCTTTCTGGGTGGGCTCAGAAAGCTGGGTACCAAGGGGCACTTAAACCCACTTCCTTCTGGCATCTCTGAAAAGTACCCAAGATGTGAGAAACTAGGAGGGCCTGAGCATCATCTGATAGGAGAAGAGGAAGGGGGAGGGTCTTTTCACAGGTCCCACCCCTTTTGGTGTGTCCATGACAATAGTAGAGGGATGGCTTTCTATGACTATGGAAAGGAATAGGAGTGAGGGTGGGGGATGAGGGAGATTCAGGGGAACCTGGACTAGAGTCAGTCTGGATATTTTAACAGGTGACTTTCAAGTGTCTACAGTGTGTCAAGTGCAGAGTTGCCTCATTTCACCCTCACAGCAACTGTATGAGGGGAACACATTATCCCCATTTTACAGAAGAGAAACCTAGGCTTAGAGAGTTAAGCAGTGTGTCCAAGGCCACAGAGCTGAAGAGTTTGAGCCAAGAGTTGAACTCCCACATTCCAACTCTAAATGCTGTCATCTTCCGACACACTACAGTCTCTTATTCTTCGTCAACCCCACCCTTTTAAGCACCTCTGGTGGCAGAGCCAACGCTTTCCCTGAGCGATTTGTTTCGGGAAGCAGGCGTGGCAGTCAGCATAACTCTCCCTAGCTCCTCTCCAGACTCCTTCCGTAACAGCAGAGGCGGAGCCGCCATCCCCAGAGCAGGCCTTCCCGCCTCAAGCCTCTGGTGGCAGTCAGGCACCTAGCTCCTGCACCCCTACCCAAGTACACCCCTGCCTCCTTCTCCCTCTGTCAGCAGCTTCCTGAGGGCAAGGCTTGGTTGCAGGTGGTGAGGGACATTGAGTCTGAGGAGTGCTAGTGTGCCCTTCTTCACCTTTAGTGCCTCCTGCCATTTTAAAAGACATCAGAGTCCAACATGGCCCCATGCTTGGCTCAGAGAGGGGATCCTGCAGCAGGGCTTGCTTTTGGTTGTTGATGGAGCCAGGACATAATGAACAGCCCTGACTTTTGCCACCCTTTTAGATTTTGTTTTTCTATAGTTTCTCTAACGTCAACCCAATATGGTCTTAACAACTGTCCCTTCAACACATTATCTTCATAAAATGTTAAAAAAAAAAAAGTCACTTTGACACATTTGTGCCTGTCTTCTCTCTAAGTCCCTTAAAAGACTTAGGGAATAAAAGAATAAGAAATATATTTCTTATTTAGCAAAGGAATAAGAAAAATATAAACTCTCATGGACAAAGAGAAGGAAGAGAAAACCATTGCTGAGCAGAGCTGGCAAAGCGTTATATGAAGGAGATATGATGATCTCACCCCTAGGACCAAGTCTTGGGACTTACATGTGTCTGGTAGAGCTGAAGCCTGCACTGAAAACAGGAGACTGGCTGGAAATGTGTACATGGAGGAGTTATACCTCCTGGGTCCCCTCTCCCAGCCAGCACAGCCAGGCTCTCACGCCACCCCGCAAGGAAGAGGCTGGAGGCTTCCTGTCTTGAGGATTGCAGTAGACATTCCAGTCATGGGGGCACCAAATACAGTCACCCCACTGGCCATGGCAAGTCACAGTCTTGTCAAGGCCTACTGGTGGAAAGGAGATACGTCACCCTCCCTGGATTCATAACTGACTGTCCACCAGCAGAGGGGTGAGGTGAGCCAAGATGAGATTCTGGGCCACACACCGACTACCTGGGCAGTTATACCCACATGTGACACAGGTTGTGAGGCAGGGAGATTCATGTGCTGCCTCTGCCACTTACCGGTTGGGAGTTAGAACACAAGATTTACCCTCTAACGTCTTGGTTTCTCTGTATTATGGAGATTCATGTCTTCCAGGGCTGACGTGGACAATGGGAGAAGACGCTCCTCCTGCAGGCGCGTACTTCTTTGCCTTGGGTCCTCTTCCCTGACAGACTGCTGTCATCACTGGACCTCCAGTTCCTACCATGTCATTGATCAAAGACGTTGGCTCTGGACTCACATATTTCCTCTACCCTCACCTCCCTACGATTCCCCTGGATGACAGCACATGGACATTGACCTGCCAGCATGCTAGCTCCCCAGTTTCTTGAGTGCATTCCTTCCAGTGGCCTTCACCCCTACTCCACTTCCACCATTCACTCCCTTGTCCTCCTCCTCTGGAGGGTCATCACTCATAATTGTTCTGCTTCCAAAAAGATGATCTCGACATCCCACTCTTGCTCCACCAGCTCCTCACCTTCCTGCGAGATGGTTCAACTCTTCTTACCATCATTGTTCTTTCTTCTCTCCCCTCTGTAGTCCTCCCTGCTTGCTCTGAGCTCACCCATCCTGTTCTATCTTGACTTCTCTCTTGTATCCAGCTTATATTCCATAGTCCACCATTCAGTAACTTTTTTTTTTTTTTTTTTTTTTTTTTTTTTTTTTTTTTTTTTTTTTTTTTTTTTTTTTTTTTTTTTTTTTTTTTTTTGCCAAGGCTCTAAATTCCTTTGTCCCTCATAGTTAATCACCACTTTTGGCAAAACCTCAGCCCTGGATGAAGCCAGTCACACTTGTCTCCACATCTGTATCCAAGCAGCTGAGCACTTAGTGGCGGTAGAGGAAGTCAGAGAACAGGGCAGACTGGCTTCCTCTAAAGTCATGATCTCCAGCCATTATATATGCTCTTAATTCCTCCCAGAAACCCTCTTGGTTTCCCTTGTCATCTCCTTCCTGCTTTCTGTGATTATTTCAAACCTTCTCCATTTTTCTCATGCCTGCAAACTTCTTCTCATCTCCAGCTCTCAGCAGAGGTCTTTGTTTCCTACTTGTCAGATAAGATAAGAACCACTGGACAGGAAGTCCCTCAGCTTCTAATAGCAAGCATATAAACTACTGACACCTGCATACATCCTGACTTCCTTTACCTGCTCCAGTGGAGGGGCTGCCTGCCCCCCAGCTTATCCTACTCTTTGCGTTCCTACCCTCTTGGGAATCTCACTGTATTGATTATCCTTTCCTCTTGACTGTGTCCTTTCTAAGCCTTTAAATATATGCAACGCCCTCCCATTATTAAAAAGGAAGAGAGAAAACAGAAGGAAAAGAAGGAAGAAGGGAAGAGAAGGAAACAAGGAATGAAAGAAGGAAGGAAGGAAGGAAGGAAGGAAGGAAGGAAAGAAGGGG
>NW_016804657.1:5904583-5923010 GCF_001698545.2 Rhinopithecus bieti
AAGAAGGAAGGAAGGAAGGAAGGAAGGAAGGAAGGAAGGAAGGAAGGAAGGAAGGAAGGAAGGAAGGAAAGAAAGAAAGAAGGGGCAAAATAGGAGGAAGAGGAAGAAGAGAGAAAGAGGAAATCCTCACTTGGTCCTCATTTCTCCCTAGTTATCACCTTCTTTCCCCTCCTTTACAGCCCCAATTCTCAAAATACCTGTCTTCATCTCCTGGCCCCAATAATGACTCAATCCATCCCGGTCTGGATTCCCACCCCTCTGCTCCACCAAAATACCCACTACCAACAGCATCAAGGGCTGCATGTCTATATTTAGTCCATGTCTTACTTGACCTTGCAGCCACAGCCACCATTGCCCCTCACTCTCCTGTGGCTTCAGGGACACCTGCTGGTTTTCTCTGGCCACTCCCTTTTGAGCTCCTCCACAGAATTTTTCTCCACTCATGGCCTATTAAAGCTTGGAGTCCTGGACCTTCTTGTACTATGCTTTCTCCCTGGCTAATTTTATTCATACCCACAGTATTAATTATCAATTGCAAATAATGCATGAATCTGCCATCAAGATCCCTATGTCCATCTACCATTTAACTTCATCCCTGGAATATCTCATAAGAACTTTATGTTCCACAGGTCCTCAAACTCATGATCTCCTCAAGCTCTCTTCGTTTTCTGGAACCTGTTTCTCTTCCACCACTCCCTATGTATCACCAGCCATCCAAAAACTTCCCTCTCCTTCACTCCCTATGTTCCATTCATCATCAAGTCCTGTGAATTTTCTTTCCTATATTTCTCTCAATTCAATCTAATCTCTAGCTCTAGCATAACTACTTACCACAGTCCAAGCTTCCATTGTAACTTTCAAGTTCAAATGCTGTGGCACCCCAACTAGTTTATGCTAGACTGTTCTAGGCCTATTTGGATCCTTTGCTAGTCCATATTGCAGTCAGAGTTATCTTTGCCAAACACCTCTAATTACATCATCCCCTGCATAACCTATCAATAGCTTCCCATTGATTTTAGAGTAAACATAGAACTATTTAATATGAGGCTTAAGTGCCTTTATGACTTAACACTCAAGTCAACTATGTAGTGAGTTCTGGGTCACATGGCCTAAATTCACAGCCAGGCTCTACCACTATTGCCAGTGTGATACTGGCCAAGTTACTTTCTGAATCCCCTCATACCTCAGTTTTCTTATCTGTAAAATGATAATATTGGTTGCTAATAATGGTATCTATCTCATAAGGTTGTGGTAATCCCATTATTGGGTATATACCCAAAAGAATATAAATCACTGTATTATAAAGATACATGCACACATATGTTCATTGCAGCACTATTCACAATAGCAAAGACATGGAATCAATACAAACACCCATCAATGATAGACTGGATAAAGAAAATGTGGCACATGTACACCATGGAATACTATGCAGCCATAAAAAGGAATGAGGGCATGTCCTTTGCAAGGACATGGATGGAGCTGAAAGTCATTATCCTCAGCAAACTATTGCAGGAACAGAAAACAAAAAACAGCATGTTGTCAGTTACAAGTGGGAGCCGAATGATGAGAACACGTGAACACGTGATGGGGAACATCCACACTGGGGCCTGTGAGGGGGGTGAAGGAGGGAGGGAGAACATCATGAAGAATAGCTAATGGATGCCAGGCTTAATAACTAGATGATGGGTTGATCCGTGCAGCAAACCACCATGGCACATATTTACCTATGTAACAGCCCTGCACATCCTGCACATGTACCCAGGAACTTAAAATAAAAATTGATGAAAAAAATAAAGATAAATGTGTTAAGCACTTAGAGTGGTGCCTGGCACATAGTAAGCACTCATTAGGCCTCAGCCCTCATGACCCCTGCCTCCCCAGCCTCATCTCTCCCCTCACATCTGCTCATCAGTCTGTTTTAGCCGGGCTGGCTCCCTCTCGGGCCCTTGTTCTCACCACGCTCCCTCTTTCCACATGGCTTTTGCATACGCCATTCCCTTTGGGCTTCTATTTTCTTCCCTGGAAGAAGGCACCATCCTGGAGGCACAGAACTCAGGGCGCTAGAGTACTTGACCTGAAAGTCACCTTAGGAGCCATCTAGCCATCTCCTCAATATACAGATTGGGAAATTGAGGCCCAGAGTGGGGAAGGGACAGGTCCAGCATCACACAGCAAGTTCACAGTAGAGCCAGGACTAGAACTTGGGTCCCTGACAATGAGCCCAGAACTCTTTGTGCTGCCCATCACAGCTCACTAGTTCAGTCGCTTAATACATATTAAGCTTCACTTTGTGCTGGGCCACAGGCAGATGCACACATACAGAAATAACTCTGATTCAAGGACAGTTGAGGCCAGAGTTTTTGAAAAAGAGTTTGTATCTGGACTGTGGGAGTCCACCGCAGAGAACAGTCAATGCCAGGCTGACTCAGGCCTGCCCATGGGGAAGGTGGGAGGTAATGATATCAGAAGTGGGCCCTGAAGAAGGAGCAGGGTGAAGCTGGGAGAGGGCATCCAAGGCTTAAAAAATATTACACATTCTGAGACTTATGGGATGGATGTGTGTTGGGGGAGCTTCCCTAGACTAGTTGAAAACCTGAAGGAAAAGGGAAAGTGCCAGAGAGAAGAGATCCAAAGGGGAATTGGGGTCAAGGAAAAAGAGAAGCTGGAAGACGAGCAGACCTGCCTCACTCTTCCGCAGAAGCCTCCCCAAGCCCCCGAGGGCTGCCTTTCCTCCCTCTCTTACTAGGTCAACTGATGATAGATATAGCACCCTCTATCTCACTCCCAGCTCCCCACTTTCAGAATGTTACCTGGTGCCTCTTCCCCAGCCAGGCTGTGGTAGACTTTCCCATAAATAGCCACTACTAACAGAAGCTTGGAGGGAGGCAGCATTGAGAGCCCTGGGTCTGACTCTGTCAGGAAACAAGCCTGGAGGGTTCACCCATGCTCTAGATGTAATCAGGATGTAATGTGGAGGAAGCCAGTCAGGAGCAAAGCCAAGGTTAATACCAAGGATGGAGTTTCAAGGAGTTAGAAGGCAGGGTCGGGGCTGGGGGAGCTGGAAACCTAGGTTAAATGTCTGTCCCAGCCCTGACTATCCCTAGGCAGTGCTGTTCCTCATCAGCCTCTGCCCCTCTGGCAGCCCAGAGCCAGGCTGAGACAGGGCTGGGGACAGTGTTCCTCTCCCACAGCCCTCCTTCCTCCAGCTCCCTGGTCCTGATCTGAAAACCCAGTCACCCTTCACTCACCTAGCTAGGTATCAAGGATAGGACTTATTACCCACTGCCCTGCCATCTGCCCCAGGGTAGTAAATGAAGGCAGAGGAAAACTGCAACCTCCCCACGTTAAATGTATAAAAGGAAAAAGACTCTGGGGCCACAAGGCTTGAGTGGATCACAGGGAGCGAGCCCCAGACTGAGGGGAGGCAGGGGGCGGTGGAGGAAACTCCTTGCTGGGGACTCCTGCTGGAGCTCTGCGGCCCCTGCACTTTCTGTCCCAATGCAGACACTGGTGCTTTCAGATAATGACTTAGGCAGAGAGGGGGTGGCAGGGGTTCAAGGGTTCCCACCTTCCTAACATCCCCAGTTTTTGGATATGTGATGTCATCCAATCCTCATGACCAAACAGACAAGGAGGATCCCATTCCAAAAGGTCAAGTGCCAAAGCCACACAGCAAATAGATCAGTGGCAGGGAGGCCTAACAGCTGTGACTTGATTTCTATCTTGAGGCCCTGCTAGGCACCCCTTGTTAGGCATTGTGGGAAAACTCAGAGATGTTTGAGACATGCCCCTTGCCCTCAAGGAGTCTGCAGCTTCACTAGTAAAAAGGGCACACTCAGGATGGTAGCATCCACTCCTGCCTGTGAGAGCCTCCAGCCTGCCAGCCTGCCCTATGGATTTTGGATTTGTCAGTGCCCACATCTCACAAGCCCATTTCTTGAAACAAAGAAAGGAAAGGGAGGCAGGGCATGGGCACAGTTAGCTCTACCAGGGAAGCAGCACAATACAGTGGTTAAAAGTAAGGCTTGTAGAGTTCCGTGTTCTTGGTTTAAACGTCATTCCACTAGCAGAACTAATGAGGTCTGGAACCATGGGTAAGTTCCTTAACTGCTCAAGTCTCAGTTCATTTATTTCCAAAACAAGGATATTGGCAGCACCTGCTCCACGGGTTGCTTTGAAGATGTAATGAGATAATGTATGTAAAGCCCTTAGCGTGCTGCCGCGAACATTGTAAGAACTCTGCTGTCATTAGTACTAAGGGCAGATTATCATAAATGTTAAGATGTAAAAGGCAGCAAAAAGGCAAAAGAAAGGATTAAGGCAGGCTAAAGGAAGAAGAAAAATTATCTATCCTGTGCCAAGTCCTATGGGAACAAGCAATTCATTAAGACTGGAGGAAGGAAGGAGGCAGGGTTGGGAGAAGATCTCAGAGAGAAAGGGGATTTCAGTACGGGGAGTGCAAACAGGATAAGAAGACCTGAAGGTAAGTAAACAGGCAGGTTTTATAGTAGTCATGGTTGCTAAGCCTGTAAAATGCTCTGGATTTCACGGATCTTTTCTCATGTCTGATCTCCAATCATCCTCCCAACAATCCAACATTCCTGTTTTCCAGATGAGGATACTGAGGCTCAGGGAAGTTGAACAGCAAACCTTGGGTCATAAGTAAGAATCTGAGCCTGAAAGCACACCTGACCTATTGTTTCCAAAGCCTCTTTTCCCTGCCTCAGGTCCCCGGGGAAAACTGTTAGGCTGGGGTAGGGTGAGGGGTGGGTGAGCACAGGCCCAGGGCACTCCCACCTCCTTGTAAAGGTATAGGGAGATGGAAAATGTCCTTCCTTGTTCTCTTCCAAAAGAAAAGAGTCAGAAGAATATTGGGCCGGGGTGGAAGGGGAGTCAGGCTTTTGAAACACAGTTATAGAAATCTATCAGCTGTCACATGCAGAGCATGATGTAGGGCGCTTTTTGAGATCTGCTTCCATGAACGCATTCTCAGGGTGCACTCGTTGCCTTATGCACACTCAATTTACATTGACTGAGCAGCAGGCAGCTCATTTAATCTGCACAGGGACCCTCTGAGGTAGGTGCAAATATTAAGCCCATTTTCATAGAGTTGCTTAGAAGAGGTCTAGACAGGTTAAGTTGGTCAGAATCCCACAGGTAGTAAGAGGAGGTACCTGGATTCACATGTGCCCTCCTGCCCACTACTACGTTCTCCACACCATATGGCACCACCTCCACAAGCCTCAGGCTTTGTAGTGCCAGCTGTGGGGCCCCAGGAAAAAACAGAGCAGGAGCAAAGGGAAAGGGGAGGCCAGTGTGGACAGGAATTCTTGAGGCAAGCTTCCTAGACGAGGTGCACATGCAGGGCTTTGAAGGGTTAAAGACCTGGGAGGAAAACAGGAATTGGAGAAGGAAGTGATTTTCTGAAAGAGGAATTGGCAAAAGTAAAGTTTCTGGGCAAAAGGCTGTTTGGAGTAAATAGTGGGGAATGCATCATCTTTGGGGTAAAGCCTTCTCTGACCTTCCATAAGAGGAGAATAATGAAATTACCTGCCTCATGGGAAGGGTGAGAATCAAATAAGATCTTAATTGTGAAAATACTTTCTGTTTTGTTTTTTTTGTTCTGAGACAGGGCCTCGCTCTGGCACCTAGACTGGAATGCAGCGGCACAATAACGACTCACTACAGCCTTGATCTCCTGGGATCAAGTGATCCTCCTGCCTCAGCCTCCCAAGTAGCTGGGACTGTAAGCACATGCCACCACGCCCAGCTAATTTTTTATTTTTTGTAGAGATAGAGTCTTGCTATGTTGTCCAGGCTGGTCTCGAACTCCTGCCCTCAAGCAATCCTCCCACCTCAGACTCCCAAAGTGCTGGGATTACAGGCATGAGCCACCATACTCGGCTGAAAATACTTTCTGAATATTAAACTGCTGTATAATTATGCCAAGTCATTTTGATTATAACCTTATGCTGACAGGCAAGAAAGTCGTGTTCATATTGTGGGGCATAATGGTGAGACAGTAAATAGAATGTGCAGGGTAAGAGAAAGAAACAGTAGTAGAACTGAAGGAGGACCCACAGCCAAGAAGGAAGGGAAAGTCCCCATAGGCCTGGGGAAAGCCTACTTGGCAAAGCTAAGTTTGCCTGGGGCCTCTTGAACAACAGCTGAAGACAACTTCCTCCGGGCTTCTTTAAATAATCTTCATGTCGGTGAAGCCCAGGAGGTCTTTATGGAAATATGTCAGGCCCTTCATCAATTCTGAGCCACCTTCATTCCATTGAGCCTCAGTTTCCACATCTATAAAATGGGGATAACTCAGCTAGTTTGCTGAGTTGCTGTAGGGGATGCATGGGGGGTGTGCAGTGTTTGACATGCACTGAGAACAGCTCAGTATGCTGGGAGTTTTCCGGGTCTCTTTTTCAACTCTGCTTCCCAAAGGTGAGAGGATGGTATCTGGACAAAAAGCTGAGGAACTGGGACTGGGCCCAACCTCATCTTTCTAAGGACAAGGTGCACAGGTGCTCTGGCGATGCTGACTTCTCTCCTTGCCCAATCCAGTTTAATCCGACCACCTTACCCGCTATCCCCTGACTGAGTACCTGCCCCCAGGTGTCCCAGGGCCCCAGCAGGCTGTGGTGGGCTTCTGCTGCCACCTATAGGCCCCATGTGGCACTGCCTCCCCCTGTCCAGCATTGAGCCCAGCATTCCCAGCCTTCACCTCGTTAAAGGGGATGCCATTGCATGTTTCCTCATCTGTCTGTCTGCCTGCCTGCTGCTGTGCCTTAAAGGCAGTGTTTATCTGCTTTACTTATATCTCCACTATACAGCACAGTGCAAGCGCAGAGTAGGTGTTCAACACGTGCAGAATGAATGAATGAGCAAATGGTCTTGCAGGGATGGAGATCACAGAAAAAACAAGAGAAACTTAATTGGGGGTTATTTAATGCCAGCACAGGTGACTCAGAGAGGCTTGTAAATTTCCCTTCAGAGGTTTTAGGAAACAAAGTGATTCTGAAGTGCCTGCGTTAAGGTTAGGGCAATTGTGCTAGAAGCAGGGGGTGATTCAGGGATTCTGCCATGTGGGAAAGTACAGGTCTCTTCTATTTTTGTTTCTCTTCTTTGGGCCAGGACCTCCCCTAAAAAATGTCCGCAGTCCAGGAAAACCTGAAGGAGGGAGTCACAAATGTGGCCTGGCTCAGTACCGAGTGGAGACAGTTCAATGAGGCTCCCCTTTGGCAACCACACCGTGGCCCTTACCAACGACCCGGATGTGAGTGCCTGACTCGGCCCCTCCTTCCTCCCTATCTCTTTTACTTCTTGGACCCAAGGCTTTCTTTGCCTGTAAGGCCCGCTCTTTCTCAATTGTCTTTATGAAAACAGATTTAGGGGGTAAAAGTGCAGTTTTGTTACATGGATATATTGTGTAGTTGCAAAGTGTGGGCTTTTAGCTTAGCTATCACCTGAATAGATGGTGTACATTGTACCCAGTAAGCAATTTCTCATCCCTCACCCACCTCCCACCCTTCCAAGTCTCCAGTGTTGACTACTCTATTCTCTACGTCCAGGTGTACCATTTATTCAGCGCCCACTTACAAGTGAGAACCCGTGATATTTGACTTTCTGCTTCTGAGTTGTTCCACTTAAAATAATGGCCTCCAGTACCATCTATGTTGCTGTGAAAGACATGATTTCTTTCTCTTTATGGCTGAGTAGTAGTCTACGGTGTACACACACACACACACACACACACACACACATACACGTCATGTTTTCTTTATCCAGTCATTCATTGATGGACATGTAGGTGGCTTCCGTATCTTTGCTATTGTGAATAGTGCTGCGATTTTTTAATGTTCTCCACTGTCTTTGACTGAGGAGCTGAGAAGCATATGAACACCCTAGAAAATTCCCATTTTACAGCTAGAAAGCCTGAGACACATAAGGCAAGAAGGATCTCAGAAACCAGAGTCAGGATCAGGTTTATAATCAGGCATCCAGGATCTGGGCCTCAAGCCCAAGTGTCACTGATGGATGGGGAGGGGAACGAGATCTCAGGCAGGGTTTTCTGTGACTGGCTGAGCACACCTTGGCCTCTTACACACTAGTGGCTACTTAAGGGTCTGGACACCTTTCAGTTTCCTTTTCAATGTCTTTATTTTGCCCCCTTGTCTCACCAAGGCTCCCACTTTCTAGGAAGTCATAAGACAGGGCTAAGCCTCCACCCCAGTCCTTGCTGGAAAATGGAAACCCAGAGCACCTATATGATCTGCTGAATCCCACCCTGAGAGCCAAGGGTGAAGCCAGGTGAGACCCCAAAGCCGGAGGCTTCTGCACTCCCTTGAGCAGCCCTCTTCCTTTTACCCCGACAAACCCGGCCCTATGGCAGGAGAGGCACTGGCATCTGCTATGGTCTGAATGTTAATGTCTCCCAAAATTCATGTGTTGGGACCTAATAAACAGTGTGATGGCATTACAAAGTCAGGCCTTCAGGAAATGATTAGGTCATGAGAGCCCCACCATCAAGAATGGGATTAGTGCCCTTATCAAAGAGGCTCAAGCAAGCTCCCTGGCCTCTTCAGTCATGTGGGCACACCACAGCAAGATGAAAATAGAGCACCCTCACCAGATACTGAATCTACCAGCACCTTGATCTTGGACTTCCCAGCCTTCAGAACTATGAGCAGTAAGTTTCTGTTGTTCACCCAGTCTAATGTATTTTGTTACAGCAGCCCAAACAGACTAAGACAGCATCCCACTCCAGACCTTCAAAGCTGCCTTTGTCATGGGTTCAGCCAACGTCTGGGTGTCCTCCACCCAGTGCAGCCCTTACACTGTTTGTGCTGAGCCACAGGACCTTTGGTGCCTCTCCCTAAGTGTCCTGCCCTGCCATGGTTGGGCAGTGCTGCCTCATACCCAGCTGAATTCCTCCTGCTACCATTGCAATTTCTTCCTCCCTGCCTCTGCTCCCATTGGCCCTGAGAGGAAAGAGAAAGGTGTCTCCTAATTTCTAAATATGGCCACCAAAGTCAAAACCATTCCAGGAGCCCCTGGTTCCACCCAGGAGCCCATATCTCAGTCTTTCTGAGATTGAGACAGGATTGAATTTTCAAACCCACTGCAAGCTGGTACCTCCATTCCCGTCCTTAGTCAACAATCTCATGAGTGTTCAGTCTGTGTGCGGAATCCTCTTCCCATTCTGGTGGTAGCAATTATTTTAAAAATATGATTTGAGACAAAATTGTCAGAGGTGTAGTCACATAAATAGGAGCTGAAAAACACAGTCTTTGATTGGTGAAATAGTTTGTCCAAGTGCCTGACCCCAGGACCAACCTATCCTTATACCTAAGCTAAGTCTGCAACCATATTGGCCAGACCTACACACAGCCTGCCTCAGAGCCCCACTGCCAGGGCCTCACCTGAATAGACCTGAGCCTATGCCTCTCTGCCAGAGACTCAGAACAACTAGGACTCCTTGGGATCCACCAGCTACATGGGGAATGGGACAGAATTTGCTATCCACTACAGTTAAGGGGAAAGTCAAAGGCTTCCTGAGCCAGGACATGGTGACTGTGAATGGGGCCACCCCAGGCCATCTGACCTCTGCTCTTCTTGTCCCAGGGCTCCTCTTCCCTTTCAGGCTCATGCCTGGGGGAAGGTGCACTCTGGCCCACCCTAGAGCCTTCAGCATTGAGGAACACCCTGCTCTGCTGGAGCTGCAAAGAAGCAGAGTCTGTGATGGAGCAAACAAGAGCTATTAGCTAAAAGCTGGGGGGCTAAAAAGGGGTTTGCCTCTCACTTGCGAGTAGGGAAAGTGACACGGAGACCACCCCCGTGAAGAGCAATAACTCCTCACACAGAGATGGCCAACTTCATTCATTCATTCATTCATTCATTCATTCATTTCTTCATTTGTTTGCTTGTTCATTCATGGAGTCAATAAATATTGGGTGCTTTTGTGCCAAGCATTGTAGTGCTAGGCTCTTGGGGGTACAGCAATGAACTCAGCAAACAAGACAGAGTTGCTACCCTCATAGAATTACTGTCTAATAAGGAAGACATGAACCATTACGATGAGATAAGTGTTACAGGCATACTAGGAGCACAGGGATTAAAACCATAGATGCTTTCCAATTCTAGGCAGAGCTTGTATGCTGGGTGACTTGAGGGCACTGTTGTCAGCTTTTAAGAAGGTTTGTGACCTGCTCCAGGCTGCTGGGTTTAGAAAGATGGTATGAGTTGGAGACAAGGTACATAAGGGTAAGAAGGTGAAGCCAGCAGCAGAGAGGATAAAGACAGATAGGGTCAGAGTTGGGGAAATCTCATAGGTAAAACGGAGAGAAGTCTCTCGTTGGTGAGAGGAAGGGAGGCAGTGAGAAAAAGCCACCACCAGCAGCTGGCAGCTCTGCAGTCCAGTATGGTCTTGGGAAAAACCATTTTAAAGGATGGGGATGTGGAGTAAGGGCAGATGGCAAGCAGCTAAGAGATAGATGTTGGTGTCGGGAAGTAGAGGTTTCAAATATAGGCTGCCCTGAGAAAGCCAACGGGAAAGCGAATGTGGTGGGTAGGAGGTTGGGAGTGAGATCCAGAGAGAAGCAGGGTAAGGAAGGGTGAGTGTTTTTAAATGCTAGGAGAGCCTGAGTATGCTTATAGGTGGGAGAAGAAGCCAGTGGAAAAAGAAAGACTGAAAATAAGGAAAAAAGAGGAGATAATTAAGAGGAGAGGAACCTGGAGGCTCTGGGAGGGATGCAGAGCCAACAAGCAGGAGGAACACAGGCTTCCTTGAGGAGGGGACTTGCCTCTTTATCCCAAGGAAAAGGAATGAATGTGAGATCCTGAGTTATGAAGAGGGAATGGGAGAAACTTGTGCTAACACATGCACATATGTATTGAAGTTGCACACTTGCAATCATACTTGCACAAAATAACATGGGTCACCTACACACACATGCACATATGGGTGCATGTATGCATGCCGCCTATCACAAATGCTGGGAAATCACATCACACACACATGCACACCCTGGAAACCAGGCCTGAGGTAGCCCCTGAGCTGTGGGAGGCATCTTGCAGTGTGGAGGGGAGGAAAGCCAGGAGAATCCGTTTCAGACCCGGCACCAGGAGCCACGGCTCCAGGCTTTCACTTTTCCACACACAGCCTGGCTGACTTCAGGGAAACGACTTCACTTCTGGTGACTTTGTTGTCTGAAGGCTGAAAGAGGGTGAATCATACCCACCTTGCCAAAAACAGGGCTAGTGAGACTCACCTGAAAGAAAAGCTTCCTTCCTTCTGTCTCTTCCTCTGCGAAATTCCCAGTAAGGAGATGAGCACCCAGGAGGCCCTAGACACTCCAATACCCCCTGACCACATGACCCACAGCATTCACCCAAAACTTATTGCAATAGGTCCAGGTTCTGCTGATGCCAAAGTTCTCAGTCTCTTCCTGCTGTCTTCATGCCCCCACCCACCCCTCACCCAAAAGCCTTCCCAGAGTCCCCTCCCAAGCACCTACTCAACCAGCAGCAACCCAAACCCAGGTGGCAGTGGGGCCAGTTTGTGCCTTGTTTGCATTTCACCACTGGCGTTGTTTCTCTTCTGTGACCTCTCTGAGGATGCTTTGTTGGGTACACCTAGACTACCCTGGAAAAATCTCTAGTCAGGCTTGGCAAAGGCAAAGAAAGGTGGAGCACATGCTATGGACAGCTTCTAAGCCTTACCACCTGTCCCACCTTCCTCCAACCCCAGAGCCCTCTGCCCTGCCCCACCCCCTTGTCCACATTCCCTGGTTGTTTGGATCACTGGGTCTCTGAGGTTACACAGGTCTCCAAGAGTTTCTGATCTTTCCTTTAGAAATTTCCACTTGCTGGGGAGAGATTGGGCTGGGAGGCAGCAACCCTCAGTGTTACCAAGGGAATGTCCGCTACCCGAGCATCAGCAAGACCGGCTCCTGGTAGAACACAGGGAGGGGTGCGGAATCCTAAACTCTCCCCACACTGCAAAAGGTTGCTGTCACTGGGGTTTGGGTAGGTCAATATCCTGCCCTGTCCCCAAATGCAGCCACTTCTCAAGGCACAGCCAGTGTTTGCTCTCTGCCTGTTTTGTCCAGGGATGGGAAACATGGAGATATGAGGAATGTGAAGGGTGGTGGTGGGAACTAATGAGAGGCAGGAAAGTGTCACCAAGCCACGTACTAAGGGTAGGGGATGGCATCACTTCTCCTCCTTACTCCTTTGCCAATGCATCCATGACAACCACCAGTATGGCCTCCAACCCCTCAGACTCACTCAAAAAATACTTGCAGCCCGGTTGTGCTCCATTGGCCTCTGTCTGCCTGTCTGCCTGTGCCCTTTCCCAGCATGTCTGTGGGGTCTGTCCCCTTGCTCTGTGAGGAGGGTTGCACAACAGTGACGGGAATGGCTTGTCTTGTATCTTAGGTCCTTCTGCCTCCCCAAGGCTGCTCATGGAGAACTTGGGCACCGAGGAGCTTAGCACAGATGAGGTAAGATACCCACATCGAAGCTGAAGGCATGGTGCTCAGGCTAGCAGGGAGCCACCTGGTCCAGGCCACAGAATCACCCTGCATAGCATCAGGTCCCAAATGAGACCACTTCAGGTCCTTGCCTCCTTATCTCCTACACACCCTTCACATGTGTGGCTTGGTCCCCGAGGGAGATAGAGCACTGCACTCAGCCCTCTCCAGGGGAGGGGTCAGGCCACAAGCTCAGGTTCTGTGTCTGCCCAGAGGGCCTGCAGGCTCAACTGGGCTCCCTTGCCCACCTCCTCCTGTGTGTCATAGACTGGAAGCAGGAGCCCACACTGCACAACGTCTCCTTCCACCTCGAAGGCAGGGACTGCCCTCTCACCAGTGCAGATGACCTACAACAGGCAAGGCTCAAGTGTGTGGCAGGGAGGAAGGCTGGGCAGGGCCCTCTAAGAGGAATGAGTCATTATGCACAGGTTACATGCCAAGCTAGTGGTTCTCAAACCCGGTTGCACATTAGAGTCATCTGGGGAGCTTTTAAAATTCCCAATACCTAGGCCTCATCCCATACCTATAAGATACACAGCATCATCACAGAAGTTCTGTTGGACAGATCTGGATTCTGGACAGCAATAACAAAAGGACTCTTGAGTTTGAGTGGTTCCCAAATACACCAAAGGGACAACTTGGGGAAACAGAAAAGGGCCTCTTCTCTGAAGGTACTTTTCTGGTTGGAGCAGTGAGAGATCTGGTCTCTTAAGAAGGCTTCCCTCTAAGGAAGTGGTGACCAATGAGGTCCTTGAGGCAGACGAGAGCGTGGACAACTGAGGCTGGCTGTGGCCAAGAAGGCTGACAGCCTACAGAGCCCTGCTTAGGAGGTGACAGAGTGATCAGAGAGTCCAGCTAGCAAAGAAAGTCCCCCTAACTTGGCCTGACCTCTCTTCATGTCTCCTTTCCCCACAGAAACTCTTCCTCAGGACACCTATTCTCCCAACCTCTAACATGCATGCATGTGCATGCACACACACACACATCCCACCACCACCACCACCACCATCACCAGCTCATTGTACTTTGGCCCTATAGTTATGCCAGGCCTTTATCTCCCCTCCACAAGGGCAAGCACAGGGGCTGCCCTACCTCCTTGCCTCTAATGCCCAGCAAAGTGTGAGGCTCAGGGAAACCTGCTTGCCTAGGACCTGCCTTCAGTCAGGCTCTCAGGATGGGTTAGGGGAGGGGGAGGCTTTAAGAATTATTTAGTGACTCAAACTCTGTCCTGCTCAAAATCCTGGCCTAAAGGGTGTTTAAATACTCCCATGCCTGGAAATACTCAGTGACCTGTCAGGCACAATACCCCCCACCCACCCACCTACGCACACGGGCACCCACACTTTTCACACACTCACACACATCATCATCAAATGTCATCTCTCCATCAAGTGCGTGTTGGAGTTGGAGAGGGGTGCTTGTCAGGCTCCCAGGAGGGAGGGCCTTTGAGATGCAGCAGGGCCCTCTCCTACAGAGCCTTTCCCAGGGGTCCGGGGACTGGAAGCAGGGAGCAAGAATACGCAGGAAGAGCCCGCCACTGCCTGCGTCCCAGGCTGCCGGGGTGGAGGGGGGAGCGACCCAGCCTGGGTGCGAAGGGACTGGATGAGAAGGGAGAAGCCACCTCCCTGCTCCAGGAGCGGCCCGGCAGGGACCTGGACGGGTGTGGGTGCGGGTGCGGCATCCCGGGTTTCCGCGCGCCGTCACTCTCTCCGGGCGTTCCAGGTAGCTGGAGGCAGTGGCAGGCCGCACTCCCAAGCGGCCTGTGGGCCAGGGGAGGGCTGGTAGGAGGCGTTCCCGCGGCTGCCGGCCAGGCTTGGCAATCCATGGATCTGAATGACGTTATCCAGGAGCTGCAGCCACATTGGAAGCCGGAACAAATTGGCAGCAAGGTAGCAAAGCAGGCACCAGGAAGGATGGAGCCCTGCAGGGCTGGAACCAGGACGCGGTGTACATCTGTTCATGCATTTTTCCAGTTGTGAGTCCCACAGGTGCGTACGTGCCAGTACCCCTCGCTGTGCAGAAGCCAGCCTTGAACCTTCAGGAGACAGGAACCTTTGAGGGACCTCCATATTCACATATACACCGCTGTCCCTTCTCTACCCATGGTGGCAGCAAAGCCTCCAGGCTCAGAGCTACCCCAGCCTGGCCCGTGAGCCACCCTTTGGAATTCCCTGCGCTGGATGGAAGCTCTCACCATCACTGCAGACCCACAGAGGGAGCCTTCCCCACCCCTAGCTGAATGCATTCTCCTGGACTCAGATGTGGGCAGAGCCTCTAGGCTGATGCCCCAGCTGAATGCTGTATTATAGTCCGTTTTCACACTTCTATAAAGAACTATCTCAAACTGGGTAATTTATAAAGGGAAAAGGTTTAATTGACTTACAGTTCTGTGTGGCTGGGGAGGCCTCAGAAACTTACAATCATGGTGGAAGGTAAAAGAAAAACAAGCACCTTCTTTACAGGATGCGGGGGAAGGGAGGGAAGAACCGCCATATGCTTTTAAACCATGAAAGAACTCACTCACTATCACAAGAACAGCATGGGGGAAACCTTCCCCATGATCCAATCACCTTCACCAGGCCCCTCCCTTGACACATGGGGATTACAATTCGAGATGAGATTTGGATGGGGACACAGAGTCAAACCCTGTCACCTACCTGGCAGGAAGAGAGGATGCTAGTTGGGATGTACTTGTCCTCGGCCACTCCTGCTCCTCCCTGGAGGAGGCCAAGGTGGGCGGATCACCTGAGGTTGTGAGTTTGAGACCAACCTGACCAACATGGAGAAACCCTGTCTCTATTAAAAATACAAAATTAGCTGGACGTGGTGGCGCATGCCTGTAATCCCAGCTACTCAAGAGGCTGAGGCAGGAGAATCACTTGAACCCAGGAGGTGGAGGTTGTGGTGAGCTGAGATCACGCCATTGCACTCCAGCCTGGGCAACAAGAGTGAAATTCTGTCTCAAAAAAAAAAAAGAAAGAAAAAAAAGAAATGCAGAATGTTTTTGTTGGGCTCATTAGTAGACTAGACATGGCCAAGTAAAGAATCAATGAACCTGAAGAAATGTCAATAGAAATTTCCAACATGGAAATGCAAAAAGAAAAGTTAATGAAAAATACAATATTCAAGAAATATGTGGCAATTACAAAAGATGCACATCATGGGAATGCAAGAAGGAGAAAAAAGAGAGAAAAGAACAGAGGAAATATTTAAAGCAATAATGACAGAATTTCTCAAGGTTAATGTCAGACACCAAATCACAGATACAGAAAGCTCAGAGAAAACCTAAAAGTATAAATGCCCCAAAAAATCTACACCTAGGGATGTCATATTAAACAGAAGAAAAACCAAAGGCAAAGAAAAAGTTTTTAAAGAAGCCAGAGGGAGAAAAGTTTCATTGCCTATAGAGGTGCATGGATGAGAATACACTGAACTTCTCCTCAGAAACTGTGCAACAAGAAGAGAGTGGAGTGAAAAACTTTAAGTGTTGAAAGAAATCCTCCCCAAAACAAGAATTCTGTGTCCAGATAAATTATCTCTCAACAGTCAGGAAGAGGCCAGGCACAGTGGCTAATGCTTATAATCTCAGCACTTTGGGAGGCCAAGGTGGGCAAATCACTTGAGGCCAGGAGTTTGAGATCAGCCTGGCCAACACTGCAAAACCCCATCTCTACTAAAAATGCAAAAAAGTAGCCAAATGTGGTGACACACACCTGTAATCCCAGCTACTAGGGAAGCTGAGGCATGAGAATTGATTGAACCCAAGAGGCAGAGGTTGCAGTGAGCTGAGGTCCTGCCACTGCACTCTGTTTTGAAAAAAAAGGCAGGGAGAAATAAAGACTTTCTCAGACAAACAAAAAGTGAAAAAATTTGTCACCATACACCTGCCTTGCAAAAAATGCTAAATAAAGTTCTTCAGAGAGAAGGAAAATAATAAGTCATAAACTCAAATCTATATTTAAAAAGGAAAAAGTATTAGAGAGGGAATAAATTAAAGTAAAATAAAAGCTTTCATTTTCATTCTTAATTGATTTAACAGATAATCCTTTGTTCAAAAGAACAATAGTAACAATGCTTTCAGTGATTATACCTGGTATATAAGTGAAATAAATGACAGTAATATTATATGAGACTGGAAAGATACTCTACGATGTTAGGTTGATGCAAAAGTGATTGCAGTTTTTGCCATTAAAAGTAATGCAAAAACTGCAATCACTTTTGCACCAACCTAATACTTGCACTACCCATGAGGTGTTATAGTGTTATTTGGACATGGACATGGATTATACTGTACACTCTGGAGCAACCACTGAAAAAAGCTTAAAAATATATACTTGATACTAAGAGAGGAGAAAATATGGAATCATATAAAGTCCTCAGTTAAAAAAAGAGAAGGCAGAAAAAGAGTGAGGACAAAAAATGAAATGAAGAACAAGAGCAATAATAAAAAACAGTAACAAATGTGGTAAATAGTAATTCAACCATATCAATAATCATTTTAAATATTAATGGTATAGATACACCAATTAAAAGACAGAGACTGTCAGAATAAACAAGAAAACAAGATACAGTAATATCTCTACAAGAAACCCATTTTGCATATAAAGACACAGATAAAATAAAAATAAAGGAATGGAGAATTGTATAACAGGCTAGCAATAATCAAAAAGAAAAATGGAATAGTTATATTGATTTTACACACAGCATACTTTAGAGAAAAGATAATTATCAAGAATAAAGAGGGGCATTATATAGGTATAAAGGGATATTAATCTGCTTGGGCTGCCATAACAATATAAGATAAAATAAATAACACAAATTTTTTCTCACAGTTCTTTTTCCTGTAACATCCAAGATTATGTTTCTAGGTAATTTGGTTCCCAGTGAAGACTCTTCCTGGCTTGTAGACAGCCACCTTCTTGCTGTACTCACACATGGACTTTTTCTATGTGCTTATGTGGGGTTGTTGGGGGAAGTGTGGGGGGAGGAGAGATCAATCCCTAGTGTCTCTTCTTCGAAGGATACTAATCCTAGTGAGACAGGGACCCTGCTCTTACGACCTGATTTAACCCGATTATAGAGTCTAAAGACTCTATTTCCACATATAGTCACATTAGGGGTTCAACATATGAATTGGGAGGGGGCAGGTAGTGGGGTCAGTTCTCCAAGAAGTCATAACAATATTTAATATGTAAGCAAGCAATTAATAAAAAGCACCAAAATATGTGTGGCAAAAATTAATAGAACTGCAAGGAGAAATAAATGAATCTGTTATTATAGTTGGGGACTTCCAATACTCCTCTATCAGTAATTGACAGAACCAGCAGGCAGAAAATCAATAAGAACATAGCCGAACTAAACAGCACCATCAACCAACTGGGTCTAATCAACACTTATAGATTACTGTATCCCACAACACTAAAATACACATTCTTCTCGAGTTCACATGGAACATTCACAAGGAAGATCAAATTATTATGTGCCATAAAATTCACCATAACAAGTTTAGAAGCCTAGAAATCATATAGAAGATTATCTCAGATTACAATGGGATTAAACTAGAAATAAACAACAGAAAGATAGCTAGAACATCCCCTAAAAATATTTGAAGATTAAATAACACAACTCTAAATAACATATGGGTCAAAGAATAAATCTCAAGAGAAATTTTGAAAATAGTTTGAACTAAATGAAAATAAAAATCTAATTTATTAAAATTTGTAGCATACAGTGAAAACAGTGCTTAAAGGGAAACTTATAACATTGAATGCACGTAGTAGAAAAGAAGGAAGACCTAAAATCAATAGTCTAAGCTAAGCATTCACCTTAGGAAACCAGAAAAAGAAGAGCAAATTAAATCTAAAGTAAGCAGAATTAAAAAAAAAAAAAAAAAA
>NW_016804657.1:5923235-6006917 GCF_001698545.2 Rhinopithecus bieti
AAAAAAAAAAAAAAAAAAAAAACAGTAAAAATTAGAGCAGAAAATAATTAAGACAGCAAATTAATAGAAATGATCAACAAAACCAAAAGCCGTTCTTTGAAAAGATAAGTAAAACTGATGTACTAATACTGGAAATGAAAGAGAGGCCATCACTATGGAGCCCATGGAGATTTTAAGGATAATAAAGAAATATTATGAACACCTTTATGCCCACAAATTTGACAACCTACATGAAATGGATCAATTCCTTGAAAGACACAATCTATCAAAACTCACACAAGAAGAAACAAATTATCCAACAGGTCTGTATTTATTTTAATAATTAAAACAAGTCTATACTTATTTTAAAAATTGAATGGATAACTGATAATAGTAACTGATAATGTTTCAAAACAGAAAGCCCCAGGTCCAGATGAATTCATTGGTGAATGCAACCACAATCATTCAAGGAAAAAAAATACGAATTCTCTACAATTTCTTCTGGCAAATAGAAGTAGAGGGAATACTTTCTAACTAATTGTATGAGGACAACACTACCCTAATACCAAAAACAAACAAAGATATAAAAGAAAGAAAAAACTACAGACCAATATCTCTCATGAACACACAGACGCAAAAATCAACAAAATATTAGGAAGTTGAATCCAACAATGCATTAAAAAGTTATACACCATAACCAAGTAAGATTTAGTCCAAGTGTGCAAGGCTAGTTCACAATTCAAAAACTGACATAAGGATGGATTAATGTAATCTGTCACATCTAAAAGGTAAACAAGAAAAATTGCATGATCATATCAACAGATACAGACAAGCTTATGACAAAATCCAACACCCATTCTAATAAAACCTCTCAGCAAATTAGGAATGGGGGAAACTTCCTCAACTAGATGGAGAAAATCTATAAAAATCCTACAGCTAACATCATATTTAATGATAAGAAACTATATGCCTGAGTGAGACTCAGTCTCAAAAAACAAACAAAAAATATATGCTTTCCTGCTAAGATCAGGAACAAGGCAAGGATATCCTCTATCACCACTCCTATTCAACATTGTATTGAAATTCTAGCTAATGTAATAAGACAAAAAAAAAAAAAAAAAAAAAGGAAATAAATGGCATACAGATAATAAGGAGAAAAAAGAAACAAAACTGTCTTTAGTTGCAGATGACAAATTTTAAAAACCTGTGGAACTAATAGGTGATTATAGCAAGGTTGCAGGATACAAGATAAATGTTCAAAAGTTCACTGCTTTCTTATATACCAATAGTGAACAATCACAATTTGAAATTAAAAACATAATACCATTGATATTAACACCAAAAAAGAGAAATATTTAGGTGCAAATCTAACAACATATGTTAGATCTGTATGAAGAAAACCACAAAAGTCAGATGAAATAAACTGAACATCTAAGTAAGTGCAGAGACATTACAGGTTCATGAATAGAAAGACTCAATATTAGGCCAGGCGTGGTGGCTCATGTCTATAATCCCAGCACTTTGGGATGCTGAGGTGGGGGGATCACGAAGTCAGGAGATCGAGAGCATCCTGGCTAACACGGTGAAACCCTTTCTCTACTAAAAATACAAAAAATTAGCCAGGCGTGGTGGTGGGCGCCTGTAGTCACAGCTACTCGGGAGACTGAGGCAGGAGAATGGCGTGAACCCAGGAGGCGGAGCTTGCAGTGAGCCGAGATGGTGCCACTGCACTCCAGCCTGGGCGACAGAGCGAGACTCCATCTCAAAACACACACACACACACACACACACACACACAGAAAGACTCAATATTGTTAAAATGTCAGTTCTTCCCAGCTAGAGCTATAGATTCAACACAATCCAAATAAAAATCCCAGTATGTTATTTATGAATATTAACAAACATTCGAAAGTTTATCTGAGAGGGAAAAGACCCAGAATAGCCAGCACAATATTGAAGGAGAAGAATGAAGTCAGAGGATGACCCTACCCAACTTCAATACTTCCTGTAAAGCTACGGTAATTGAGTATGGCAATGGTGAAATAATAGACAAACAGGTCAACAGAACAGAATAGAGCACCCAGAAGCAGACCCATACAATGTAGTCAACTGATCTTTGACAAAGGAGGAAAGGCAATTAAATGGAAAAAAGTCAACAAATAATGCTGGAACAACTGGGCATCCACATGCCAAAAAAAAAAAAAAAAAAAAAAAAGAATCTAGGCATAGACTCTATGTCTTTCACAAAAAGCATCTCAAAATGGACTATAGACCTACATGTAAAACGTAAAAGTATAAACCTCCCAGAAATGAACACAGAAAAAAGTTTAGGTGACCTTGGGTTTGGCATCACAAAAAGCAGTATCCATGAAAGAAAAAGTTGATAAATTTGACCTTATTAGCATTTCTCTGTGAAAGACATTGTTAAGATAATAAAAAGACAAACTACAGACTGGGAGAAAATCTTTGCAAAACACATATGTGATAAAGCACTGTTGTCCAAAATATACAAAGAACTCTTAAAACAACTAAGATGTCCTTCAGTAGGCAAATGGATAAGCAAACTGTGGTACATCCATACAATGGAATATTATTCAGCACTAAAAAGGAATGAGCTATCAAGCCATGAAATGGAGGAACTGTAAGTGTACATTGCTAAATGAAAGAAGCCAGTCTGAAAAGGTCACATATGCTTCTGATTATACAACATTTTGGAAAAGGCAAAACTATGAAGAAAGTAAAAAGATCCACGGTTGCTAGGTGTTTAGAAGGGAGCACAGGAAATTTTTGGGGCCATGAAACTCTTCTATGTGAAATTGTAAATGTGTATATATGTCATTACACATTTGCCAAAACTCATAGAATGTACAACACAAAGAACTAACCCTAATGCAAACTATGGACTTTGGGGTAATAATTATGTCCATATAAGGCCATCAATTGTAACAAATGTACAACTCTGATGTGGGATGTTGTTAATGGTAGAGGGGAGGCTGTGTATGAGGGAGGATGAAGGGATGTGTGGTAACTCTGTACTTTCCCCTCAATTTTTTTATGAATCTATAATTATTTTAAAGGTCTATCCTTTTAAAAAATTAGAAAAGCTTATTCTGTTTTTTATTTTTAATAGAAAAGTCTAGAGAAGCCTGGGCTCAACATTTGGCATTCCCAGAGTGTGGCAATTTTGTGACTATTGAGCTGATGGGTCCATCTAAGGAAACCAGATGTTGTTAGTTGGCTGTTTCTGAGCCCAGTGGAGCCAAAGATTATATACAGTCAATTCTCATTATTTGCAGTAGTTTTGTTCTATAAAGCTGCAGTGAACACTGAATTAGTGAATATTGAACCAGTGTTCCTAGGGGAAATAAGTGTGTGTGTGTATCTATATCTTACATAGATTATAGTCTTAAATCCTAAAACAGTTCACTCTGGTAGGTTCCATTTTCTTTATTTTACATTCCCTAATACTCTCTCAAATGCAGATGGAGTATTGACTGCCCTATACAATATGCTTTTATGTTTTGTTTTTTTAACAGTAGAGCTAAAAGATAAATATTTTATATATCCACATATCTGTCAAAATATGAAAAACAAATAATGGGCTGAAAGGATGAGTGATTTTAAGGGGAAGATTTCCTCATACTAGCTAGAGCCTCTCGTCTCGTCTGGCCCCTGTGAGCCTCTGAATGTGTGCTCCCTGGCTGAGCAGCTGATACACCCGGCTGGCTCTGCCTGGGCTGCGCCCCATGGCTGCCTCCCGTCCTACCATTGCACTGGCTGAGACGTGTAGAGAAGTTGAGCCAGAACAGGATCCTGGGGAATAGTTTCCTATGGTCATGCCAGACTCAGAGCTGGAGCAGCAGATGCTCATAGCTCACCTGTCTGCCTGGGCAAGCATGCAAAGATGTGATCCAGGGAGGCCTGGATTCCAATGCGGACACATAGCAACTTACGGGTACACATGAGTCCTGGCTCTGCTGCTCAACCAGCTGAGTGGCCTTGGACAAGTTACTTAGTCTCTCTGCCACCTCAATTTCCTCATCTATAAAACAGGGATGATATGGATCCCTACCTCATAGGACTCTCATAAGGATTGGAAGTTGTTATTCTCAGTGTTTAGAACAGATCATGGCTCTTGTAAGGGCAGTGGTGTTTGTTGAAGCGCTGCTGTCCACTGTATGATGAAAGGACCTGCTGCCTTGGCATGGCCCAGGGCCTCAGAGAGCCAAAGTCATGGGTCCCACCTACAAATCAGAATCTCTGAGGTGGGCCCAGCAATCTGTTGTAGCAAGCCTTGCAGGTGCTTCTGATACACGTTAGCTTCAGAAGCACTGTTAAAAACATCTTTACATGGGAAATACTTGTTTGGAAGAGATGTAAGGCAAAAATCAGGTGTAGTTACAGAGCCATATATGAGAGCACAGTATTTGTAAGTAAATAACTGAAGATAATTATAGTTTAGTAAAGTGTGTGTGTGTGATATGATTCCACCCTACAGGTCAGGCCAGACCAGACTCTCCAGCCCATCACTTTCAAACGGCAGGGTGCCCTGGGGATTGGCATGGAACCCAGGACAGGCTATTGCAGGACAAGGAGAGAGGCGCACACGTGACTCTAAGAACGTCAGTCCCTTCCCACCTAGATAAGGAGAAAAGAAGGGACTCCAGCCCAGCTGGCCCTGGGGCTTTGGAGTCTATCTCCCAGGTCTTCTTTCCACTTCCCAGGAGCCTGGACAGCTTCGGAAAAAGCAGGAGGCTCAGCCCATTCATTCCTGGACAAGGACAGGGAGGAGCACACCAGAGCTCCCAAAGGTAGGGTTCGGGGAGAGGTACGGAGAAGGTATTACCCCGAAGTTAGGCCAGCAGTTTCCTAACAAACAAACTCGGGGCTCAAGCTGTGAATTAATCAAAACTTTGAAAAGAAAACCTTCCCTTCAGAAGCTTCAGACACAAGGAATGAAAACAACCAGGCTGGCTGCAAAATGAAAGCAACACTGAAAGTGGGGGCGAAAGGAAGCCAGACACTCAGGGGTTGGATAAAACCAGTAAGACCAAAGAAATTGTGCTGAGGGGCACTATGGGCCTGTGGGCCTCTGATCCCAAGTGTCTTGACCTCCTCTGTCCTACACCCCTGTTCCACACCCACTCTCCCACTGGCCGTGGGCATGATCACGTCACCAGTGGCCTCCTTGCTCCAGACTTGGGACTCAATCTGGCTTCTTTTCCATCCTGTCCCTACTTTATGGCCTTCCAGCTCCCACCTCAACCACCTTTTTCCCCAATGCAGTCCAGAGATCCCTGCAGCAGCCACAGGGAGCATGGGCAGATCAGCAAGGACTGGGCTGCTACCCTCCCAGGCCAAAACAGCAAATGTCCACCTGGGAGCTGACTGCGGAGGCAGGGGAGGTGATTATCTGTTCTGACTCACTCCGGGCCTGCACTGCCCAGCACTGTAGCCACTGTCACATGTGGCTACTCAGCACCTGAAACACAGTCAGTCCAAGCAGAAATATGCTGCAAGTCCAGTAGGAACCAGACCTGGCATGGTGACTCATGCCTGTAATCCCAGCACTTTGGGAGACTGAGGGGGGCGGATTGGTTGAGGCCAGGAGTTCGAGACCAGCCTGACCAATAGGGTGAAACCCCATCTCTACCAAAAAATACAAAACTTAGCTGGATATGGTGGTGTGTGCACCTGTAGACTCAGCTACTCGGGAGGCTGAGGCAGGAGAATTGCTTGAACCCTGGAGGCAGAGGTTGCAATGAGTTGAGATCGTGCCACTGCACTCCAGCCTGGGTGACAGAGTGAGACCTTATCTCTAAATAAATAAATGTTTAAAAAGTAGAATTAATCTTACTGTTTTTTTTTAACTTTTTAATATGACTATATTTTTTAAAATGAAAGATTTAAAACCACACATGTGGTTTGCATTATATGTCTATGGGACGATGTGGCACTAGAACATCTCCCTTTGAGCTTTGCCGGCCATTTCTACCCACACTCATCCCCTAGCAGTACCTCCTGCTGGGCACTGGGACTTAACTATCTTGGGGAGCATGCCTCCTGAGGCCCCCAAAGGCTCATCCTAGGCTCCAGGTCTGTGCCAATTAGCAAAGAAAATGACTCCTGGTGACCAGCCAAGCTGGATGGGAGGTGTCACTTGGTTCACCAGGGCCTAATACCCACCAGATAACCCTGCTAGGGCCTGCTGGCCAGACAGGGCCCGTCCAGTCTCACAGGCATTTGACTCAACTACGGGCATCTTCTCTAGGCCTACTTGTTGCTGGAGAGGTAACAGTTCAGGTATGAGGGTCCCTTCCAGAGCAGGGGCAAGGGTCCTGGGGTACCTCTGTGCCTCCCTCTTCCGCTCCCTAAGCATAGGCCTGTTTGAGAGAGCAGCTCCTGCCCCTGTCCCTGCCCTTCACAGCCTTGAGGGAGCCAAGGTTCCACCTTGCCATAGCTCACTTGGATGGAGGTCTCTCTGCCAAGCATGTCAACACCAGGCTTAGAACCCTGGCATCCCAGTTGTCTGTCCCAGAGCAGGAAGCAGAAGCCACATGTGATGAATGAAATAAAAGGAAAAGGGGAAGCAGGGGGAGAGTAGGGGGCTGTTTTGCAGCCCCTGCTGTGTCACTGGGCAGTCAGGTGCCCCTGCACACGTTCCTTCACCTCTGCAGCTTTGGCTGTAAAATGAGGAGTATTGGCATGTCGACGGAGCAGAATTTGGAAAATTCACAGGCTTTTAGGACCAACAAATTTGGGTTCAAATTCCTGCCTTGTCACTGACTGATGTGTGTGACCTTGGGCAAGTTAATTAACCTGTCTGAGCCTCTGTCTCCTCATCTGTACAGCTGGCACAATAACCTATAACTCACAGGTGTCCCTAGGATTAAATAACAAAGGGTCAGCATCCAGTAAGTAGTTGCCCTAAGAGTCCTGGGAACTAAAGAACAGCAGATCAGGGCTGGCCTATGTCCTGGGCTCTAACTTGGCCTGGGAAGGCCACCCTCCAGGGTTCTCCAGCATCACAATGATGATGGCTCACACTCCCAGGGTGGCTCTCCATTTCACAGCCAACCCTCCAAGCACACCCCAAAGCACAGCCTGAGGCCCCACATAAGAGAGGTAGGGTCTTCTCTCCCCCTCAGGATCCATTTGCCCTCTTCATGTTGCTTTCCATGGGCTCCCAAGTCTCCTGCCTGTACCCCCTCATCACAGACCCACAGACTGAGGGCTCAGTCTCCTGCTCACAAATACATGCTCATGCCGCAAATGTGGATGACCACAAAATGCTTGAATATATGTGCACCTTTACATGTATGCACATCAGCAGTCACAGGTTTTCTCATGACACAGCACTTTAGGTGGGCTATACACACATGTGTGCAAACACACACACAAAGCCATGCTGTGCCCTTAGCAGACCTGGCACCAGTTTTATCTGAAGAGCTGCCCCCAGGTGTGCTGGTCCTCGCAGGGCCTGGGAAAGGGGCTGTGTGCTCCTGGCAGGGTGTTGTAGGTGTGGAAGGGACAGGCTGGGAGAGAGCTGACGGTCTGAGGAAACACAGAGAGAGGGCTTACAGGTCTTTGCTCCAAGACAGGGCAGGAAAAGTAAAGTGTCAAGACTGGAAGGCTTGCAAATCACACCAAGATAAAACAGACTGTCTTATTCTTTCCATAGCCTCTGAACTGGGTCTCTATAGTCAGGTGGCTGGAAGAAAAGTCTCTGGGATCAGACAGACCTATGAATGCTCCCTCTGCCCATTAACACAATCTTGGGCAAATGACTTAACTTCTCTGAGCCTCAATTTCCTCCTCAGTGAAATAGGAATAAGAAAACCTAATATGTAGCAAATGAGTCTTCCTAACATCCCTGAGCCTATCAGATGCGCCTGTTTCACATTCTCATGGCGTTTGTACATTCTCGCACACATTTACATGCATAATTTATTCTGACTCACCCATTAGCCTGAGCTCCCACCCCACTCCACCCACGGCACTGTGGAAGTAGATCTGTTTTGCTCATCATTATAACCCCAGAGTCTAGCACAGTTCCTGGAGCATAGTAGGTGCTCATGGACCAAGAGAGTAGCATATAATTCAGCAGCATAGCACAAGACAGACCTGGGTGCAGTCAGTGATGGCTGCTATTATTGCCATTATTACAAAGGTGCTGCTCTCTGAGAATTATTTCCACACCCTTACCTCCCACAATCAGTTCTCCTCGACTGCCTCTTCCTTGCATCTAAGCTCTTCCTATGGGTGACCCAAATCCCCCCAGTAGCAAAGCTAGCCCACTTCCTTTCATTTTTGCCCTGGGACAGATGAGGAGCAGTTTCTACACTTTGGGGGCTTAAAGACCCCATTGAGGTCCTCCCTAAGTCTCTTTCTTTCCAGAGATAAAAACTTCTCAAACTATTTTATTCCTTCCTTACAAAACATGTCCCATGCTTCTTCAGTTACCCTGTGGTTTCTCCAGAGGTTTTAAGATCAGTAGCCATAAGCTCCCCTCTCCCCAGGTGTCCAGAAACCAAAGGGCCTTCAGCCCACAGGAGATGTGTTATTGGGCTCCCCTAGTTTCCAACCTAGTCTGATGCTCCTGGTTCTGTCCAGAGGCCACAAGCCCACAGGACACCCCAGCCCACCTGCAGCTTATTGGAAGTGCTCCTATGCCCCCACCTGCTCAGTCTGGTCCCCACTCTTAAGGCAGAGTGGCTAGAGTTGTATGAGACCAAATCAGACAATCTTAGAGCCAAAACAGACCAACCTCACTCCTTTTATAAACTGAGAAACTGAGACCCACAGATATCAAGTTCATGGGACTAGTTTTGGCAGTGCTGCTTCAGGAGTGGAGAGATGGAGGCCTCAACCAGTTGGGACACAGAACAGCCTGGAGGCCCTGCCGCCAGCTCTGCCCTCCCTTCCTGCTTGAACCCATCTCACAGACCCTCTATCTCTCTGCTTTCTTCTTGGCCTTATCTCACCTGGACCTCAGTAAGAGGTGAAGGCCCCTAAGGGGAAGGGCTCTGACCATCTTCATCCTTGATTTGATGTCTGGTTGTGTCCACAGGGTCCTGAGTCTTTGAGGCCCTGGGATGCCCTAAATCCAGTGCCTAAGACAATGTAGAGAGAGGAGGCTGCCCTCCATAGAGGGCCAGTGATGCTGACTCTTACATGACAAAGACTGTGGTGCTGGCCCTCTCCCTTTCCACCTCCCCCAACCAACCCTCTCCCAGGCCCTCTGACCCCATGCACCCACCCATCCACAGGAGCACATCCACTGTGCCTGTTTCTACCCAAAACAAATCATCAGCTCCTTCCTCTCCTAACCAGTCATTAGGCCTGTTGGTTGGAAATAGAGTTTCACCTTCAGCACTGCCCCCCCTCAAAAAAACATCTAGATCCAGATAAAGATAAATTTCAGTCACTGAAGCATAACAAGTGACTCAGACTCAAGGGGATGGGCAGACACTCCAATCACCCAGGAAATTCCAAGGGTTTAGTTACCTCCCAGGAACTGGACAGAGGCCGGTAAAGTTAATTCTGCTCTATACGGGGCACTCCCAGCCTTTGGACATGGTTCTTATATATGCCTAAGATTTGGAGGAGCCAGTGTGGGGGAGGGACAGGAGACTTAACTTGATTTCCCAATACGTTTGACCATTAATATCAGCCAATAGAATCTTCATAACAACGCTGGTGTTCTACCGTATTGCAGTATGGTGGGTGTCACCTAAAAAATAAGAGTCTAGATATGAACACATTACTAGAGTTTCATTCAGTCATTAATAACTAGTCCAGTCTATCATCATATCATATGACCCAAATGTCTCCCATAACAAGGCCACTCAGGTTTGCAGGCTTCCATTCAGCCTCATCAGAATCCAAAAAAAGGAGTGGTCTCCACAAGTACATGGCTTCACCTTTTCAGGCACCTGGAATAACTGACCTAAGAGACAGTACCGCCTCTTGCTCTAGCATTCTCAATATATTAATGTAATATTAGATTTCCCTCATTATATAACCTATTTATTTATTTACCCCCATCTACTTCTTCTCTCCACTTACAGCCAAAGGTTTCCACCTTGGTGAGGGACATTGGGTTTGGCCACTGTGCTGGTCTAGATTACTGGCAGCAATACTGGTCCAGGAAGTGGTCTTCCTCAGTCCACCAGTCACAGGCTCTGGGGTCCCAAGACCACCCTCTCTTCTGACCAGCTGGTTTCAATCTAAGGGGTTCCCACTACCCTCTCAGGTCTGATAATTTGCTAGAACAACTCACTGAACTCAGGAGTTCTACTTACAGTTACAGTTTTATTGTAGGAAAAGAATACAAATGAGAGCCGACCAAAGGCAGAGACATATAGGGCAAGCTCTGTAAGGGCTCTAAACCCAAAGCAGCTGTGTCCCTGGTGGGGAAGAGGTACTACTTTTAACCCAGGTTTTCATAGGCAGTGATGTCCACTGCTCCTTCTGGACTAGTGTATCAGCACCTGGGGCATGGCAGGCCTCTGTACTGCTTAGCTTGACCATCCATGGTCTCCCATGTCATTGTTGGTATGTCTCTGACCACCACTGCTGGGCTATACTTGTGAACAGATCTCTGCCCAGCCTGGTTATCCTCCATTACTAGGCCATAAAGCACAACCTCCTCATGGTCACTCCTCCAGGCTCTGGTAAAGTCCCTGGGGCATGGGAAGAGACAGGAGTGCATGGCCAGTTGGAGGTCAGTGTGAGAGCACACACCCTTGCTGTTCTCAGGAGCAGCCTCACTCTGTTGAAGCCTCCTTGTCCTTGGGCTCCAGGACCTCAGCATCTTCTTTCCGTGTGTTCCATCCTCTAAGATTCTGCCTCAGCCCCTGAAAAGTAGAGATCCCTTTTTCCTCCCTCACCCCTCAATGCTCACTGTCTGGACATGCCTGGACAGTCTGAACCCCAAGACTGCACAGTGTGGTCTTTCCTTCCTCTGGGTCACTCAGCCAGGACTGTGTTCTGGAGACTTAGCCTTGCACACGCACAGATTCCTCCTATGTTGGCTCACAATTTGCTGAGATGCCTGATGAATGCTCTCTTAACCCTTGAAGTTATATTTTCCATAAAATGCCCCAAAATATCCTTGCTCAATACAAACGGAAAAATGTGAAGCCAACATCATATTATTCTTGGTTATTTTCAGTTGTGCTTTGATGGAAAAATAAGTTATTTCTTACATTAGACCTTAACCTACAGCTATTCTGATTACATTTCTGAGAAATGGAGTTTTTAGGGACTCATCTCATGTTTCCTTTTCTTTATCCTTGGATTAATATAATTACTATATACATTTTATGCTTGTAAGCTATTTATAAGAACTGAAACTTTCTCTAGGAAAAAAAACACAAAGGTCTTTATGACTTGGCCTGTGCATACTCTTACAGCCCCATCTTTATGCACACCCCCGCCTATCCATCCCTCTACTTTCCCCAAGTTCCTTAATGGGCAGCCTCAGTAGTGCTTCAGAACACAGCGCTGGATAGGATGGACTCTGGTTTAAATCCTGATTCTGCCTTTAGTTGGCCATAGAATTTTTGGCAAGTTTCCAAACTGTTGTTTCCTCATCTGAAAAAAGTGCAGATAACAGTACCTATCTCACCATAATGAGATACCTCTTCACACACATTAGGATGGCTGTTATTTAAAAAAAGTAAAGAAAAGAAAAGAAAAGAAAAGAACAGATGTTTGCGAGGATGTGGAGAAATAGAAACTTTTGTGTGTTGCTGGTATGAATGTACATGGCAAGCTACTGTAAAAAACAATATGGCGGTTCCTCAAAGAATTAAAACGTTGTGCTCAGATTTTCCTAAGTAATCTCAGAATTATTATATGATCCAATAATGTCACTTCTGGATATAAACAAAAAAAGAACTGAAAGTAGAGACTTGAAAGGATATTTGTACATTCATGTTTAGAGAAGCATTACTCCTGATAGCCAAAAGGTAGAAGCAACCAAATGATCATCAATGGATGGATTAGTGCAGTGGTCCCCAACCTTTTAGGCACCAGGGACAGGTCTAATGGAAGACAATTTTTTCATGGGCCAGGGACAGGTAGGGGTGGGTGGTTTCAGGATGATTCAAGCACAAGTTGCCTTAAAAAAATAAATGAAATTATAACATATGCTAGAACATAGATGAACCTTGAAGATATTATGCAAAGTTAAATAAGCCAGTCACAAAAGGGCAACTATTATGTGATTCCAAGTAAATAAAGCACCTAGAGCAGTAAAATTCACAAAGACCAAAAGTAGAAAAGTTGTTGTCAGGGCTGGGGGAAGCGAGAAATGCAGAGTTATTGTTTAATGGGAACATTGTTTCAGTTGGGGAGATGAAAAAGTTCTGGAGGTAGATGGTAGAACTATTTGTACAACAACGGCAATATACTTAATGCCACTGAACCATACACTTAAAAGTGATTAAAATTGTAAATGTTATGCTATGCATATTTTAGCACACTAAAAATTGTAAATAACTTGTCTGAGAAGGTAAAGTACCTGTCTTAGAAGGTCACAGTGAAGGCACAAATGTACAGAATACATTTGGCATGATTCCAGAATATAGCAGGTGTTCACAAAATGTGAACTCTTCTTTCTGGAAAGCCCTTGCTCTACTACCAGACTAGCTCTCATTCACAACTCAAACATACATGACTCTAAGAGCTTGTTCCAACTCTTTTTACTCACATCACCATTTTGTGCTAAGCATCCACCTCTGTTCTCTCACCCACATGCTTCTACTATGGTACTGGCTTCTCTGTAGTTCATCCTTGCTTTTCTTCTCTGCCTTCCCCACTAGACTGAGAACTACTGAGAACACAGGGTGTGTCTGTTCCTTTCTTGTCCTAGGACCCAGTAGAGTACACCCTATACATGTTTAGAATGTTAATCCCACAAATATGGGAGGATCAATAATTTTAAAGGGGAAAATTTATTAAAATACAGGCTTCACTTACATATAAGGACCTCCTTTTTAAATGTCAAACAGCTACATAAACCAATATGTAAACTATTACTTGAATTTGTAATATTTGAGGATAAAAATCATGATCTGATGGTAGTAGAAATACAGGACTTTTAAAAAATGCACTAAGTCAAACAAAGTTTGATGTGCATACAGTTCTGTAGGTCAGTGGCTATAATTCCCAGCCCACTGGGGACCCAGGACCCTCATGTTGGCAACCATGCCTCTGTACAATAGGGCATTTGCAGAGTAGGCTAATAACTAAAGATTAGTTTGTAGAAAGATGATAAAGCATTTATGGTTTGTTTGTTCTGCTTGATAGCATAGAAAAGGAAACTTGTGACTGTTCTGGGGTTTGGTGGAAGGAAGAACTGTTGGAAACAGGCAATCCCAGAGCTGAAGACCAGGCACTAGAAGGCTTGCCAGTCAAGTTGAGGTTTTCTGAGAGGAAGAAGGCAAAGCTCTGTAGACATCTGTGAGCTCGTGATGTCTGGGCTGAAGAACACGTCAAGGATGTAAGTGTCCACATGGGAAAGAAGGTGGTCCATTGTGAGATGGTCAGTGCCAGCAAAGAAACTCTACCTGGGACTGTGTGTCTGTGTTTGTTAGTTTCCTGGGGCTGCTGTAACAAAGTATCAGAAATGGAGTGGATTAAACAACAGAGATGTATTGCCTCAAAGTCTGAAGGCCAGAAGTATGAGTCCAAGGTGGTGTCAGGGTTGGTTCCTTCTGAGGGCTCTGAGGCAAAGAACCTGTTCCATGCCTTTCCCTTAGCTTCTGATGGTTACTGTTGGAACACTGTTAACCTTCAGTGTTCCTTGCCTTCTAAAAGCATCACCAGTCTCCACATGGCATTCTCCCTGTGCGTGTGCAGCTCCTGTCATTTATGGCTGATATGGTTTCGCCATGTCCCCACCCAAATCTCATCTTGAATTGTAGTTCCCATAATCTCCATGTATCGTGGGAGGGACCAGCTGAAGTTAATTGAATCATGGGGGCAGTTTCCCCCACCCTGTTTTTATGATAGTCACTTAGTTCTCACAAGATCTGATGGTTTTATAAGGGGCTTCCCCCTTTGCCAGACACTGATTCTCTCCCCTGCTACACTGTGAAGAGGTGCCTTCTGCCATCATTGTAAGTTTCCTGAGGCCTCCTCAGTCATGCAGAACTGTAAGCCAATTAAGCCTCCTTCCTTTACAATTACCCAGTCTCAGGTATTTCTTCATAGCAGCATGAGAACAGACTAATACAGTAAATTGCTACTGGGTAGTGGGGTACTGCTGTAAAGATACCTGAAAATATGGAAGCAACTTTAGAACTGGGTGACAGGCAGAAGTTGGAACAGTTTGGAGGGCTCAGAAGAAGACAGAAAGATGTGGGAAAGTTTGGAACTTCCTAGAGACTTGTTGAATGCCTTTGACCAAAATGTTGACAGTGATATGGACAATGAAGTCCAGGCTAAGGCAGTCTCAGATGGAGATAAGGAACTTGTTGGGAACTGGATTAAAGGTCACTCTTGCTATGCAAAGAGACTGGTGGCATTTTGCCCCTTCCCCAGAGATCTGCAGGACTTTGAACTTGAGATAGATGATTTAGGGCATCTGGTGAAAGAAATTTCTAAGCAGCAAAGCATTCGAGAGGAAGCAAGGCATAAAAATTTGGAAAATTTGCAGCCTGACAATGTGATAGAAGAGAAAAACACATTTTCTGGGGAGAAATGCAAGCTGGCTGCAGAAATTTGCGTAAGTGATGAGGAACCAGATGTTAATCACTAAGACAATGGGGAAAATGTCTCCAAGGCATTTCAGAGACTTTCATGACAGCCTCCCCCATTACAGGCCCCAAGGCCTAGGAAGGAAAATGGTTTCCTGGGCTGAGTCCAGGCACCCCCTGCTGTGTGCAGTGTTGGGACTTGGTGCCCTGCATCCCAGCCACTCCAGCCATGGCTAAAAAAGGGCCAACGTACAGCTCAAGCCATTGCTTCAGAGGGTGCAAGCCCCAAGCCTTGGCAGCTTCAATGTGGTGTTGGGCTTGCAGGTGCGCAGAAATCAAGAATTGAGGTTTGGGAACCTCCACCTAGATTTCAGAGGATGTATGGAGAGGCCTAGATGTCCAGGCAGAAGTTTGCTGCATGGGTGGAGTCCTCATGGAGAACTTCTGCTAGGGCAGTGTGGAAGGGAAATGTGGAGTTGGAGCCCCCATACAAAGTCCCCACTGGGGCACTGCCTAGTGGAGCTGTGAGAAGAGGGCCACCATCCTCCAGACCCCAGAATTGTAGATCCACTGACAGCTTGTATCATGTGCCTAGAAAAGCCGCAGACATTCAATGCCAGCCTGTGAAAGCAGCCAGGCAGGGGACTGTACCCTGCAAAGCCACAGTGGCAGAGCTGCCTAAGGTTGTGGGAGCCCACCTCTTGCATCAGTGTGCCCTGGATGTGAGACATGGAATCAGAAGAGATCATTTTGGAACTTTAAGATTTAATGACTGCCCTATTGGATTTCAGACTTGCATGGGGCCTGTAGTCCCTTTGTTTTGACCAATTTCTCCCCTTTGGAATGGGCATATTTACCCAATGCCTGTACCCCCATTGTATCTAGGAAGTAACTAACTTTTTTATTTTACAGGCTCGTAGGTTGAAGGGACTTGCCTTGTCTCAGATGAGACTTTGAAGTTGGACTTTTCAGTTAATGCTGGAATGAGTTAAGACTATGGGGGACTGTTAGAAGGGCATGATTATGTTTTGAGTTGTGATGACATGAGATTTAGGAGGGGCCAGGGGCGAAATGATATGGTTTGGATGTTTCCCCACCCAAATCATCTTGTAGTTTCCATAATCATCACGTGTTGTGGGAGGCATCAGGTGGAGATAATTGAATCATGGAGGCAGTTTCCCTCATCCTACTCGTGGTAGTTAGTTTTCATGAGATCTGATTGTTTTATAAGGTGTTTCCCCCTTCGCTGGACACACATTCTCTTCCCTGCCACCCTGTGGAAAGGTACCTTTCACCATGATTGTAAGTTTTCTGAGGCCTCCTCAGCCATATGGAACTGTGAGTCAATTAAACCTCTTTCCTAATAAGTTACCCAGTCTCAGGTATTTCTTCATAGCAACATGAGAATGTACTAAAATAATAGCATACCTTGTAACTTCATTTTCCCAAGAGTAACCTGGTGAAGCTTTAAAGCCTATACAAAATAAATACAAATAAATGCCATGTAGAGTAGAATCAGGCTTTGCCATTAATACAAATAAACCTGAGCAGTAGCATTTGAGTGGCAGAGAGGAGTGTACATTCCATAATCAAGACCAGGGCTCAGCAAAGTTTTCTCATAAAGGGCCAGCTAGTAAATATTTTAGGCTTTGTGAGATATGGTCTCTGTTATAATTAGCACAACTCTGCCACTGCTGCATGAAAACAATTATAAGCAATTACTAAACAAATGAGCATCACTGTTCCAATAAAACTTTATTAGCAAAATCAGGCTGTGGACCAGGTTTGGCCCACTTACCTTATTGGCGAAGAGTATTCTTCACTCTACTAAATCCTTTCCCTTTTCTTTTGCTCTTCTTATTTCCATGGTGTCATTCCTCACATCAATTCTATCTCCTCTTGTATCTTTACCTCTAATCTAACCCTTGTGGCTTTTCTTCCCCTTCATACAACTTACCATGAAGGATCTTCTGCCCCCACAGCAACCTCTCCTCATTGCAGTCTTCCACTTTTTTCCATTCCTCCCCAACTATGCAGCTTCTTCCTCAAGGCACCCTTTCTTCTCCATCCCAATTCTAACTCTGACACTGATTCAAGCTCCCCCCGCCATCCCATATCCACAAAGAAGACAGCATCAGCATTTGTGCGAGGCAATTCAATCCTGAGCTTGAGCCACACAGTGTATATATAACCATATGTAGGCAATGGAGAATACTTGCAGATCATTCATCTCAATTTATGAACCTCTTTGGCAGCCTTTGTTCTACTCTCACATGTGGCTCTGCCAAGTTTATAAATACTTCCTCTGAATGACAATAAATTTGGTCTCCCCTAATCATTCACTCCACAGATAAAATCTCATTGAGATTGCAATAGCACTGACATGTAAAGTTAACTGTTTTCTTGCTTGGTCTTAGCATTCTAACCAAATGGATTTTGAGGGCCTCCTCTTCATGGGTCACAGCTGCTTGACTCAAGGATTTTTGCCTATGCATGTCCTGACAGTCAGATACTAACTCACTTGGATGCCTGCCTCTCACACTGCTCTACTTTATGAAGTGAAGACCATTAATAAAATCCAGTTTACAGAAAGGCCTAGAGAAGGTTATTTCTCTGAACACTTCGCTGTACCTACTCCCATAACAGATGAACTTACCAGATGTAAGAGAAGCGGTTCTTCTTGTTCTCGTGGAAGATGAGGTTGTCCTTTGTTTTGATGAGTCCTGAAGGACTTAAAGGTAAGAAAACATATTCATAATATATTATCCTTTTCTGCTTTTTCCCTTAATTCTTGCCAGTTGCCAAACGCAGTGCCAGGTACATTAAGACTTTTTTTTAAAAAAGGCATCTTCTTGTTATCGCTACTATCAGCTTCACAACACTCTCTCCTCTTTTCTGTATCTACTCAACTACAGAAAGCTCACTTGACAGCTTTGTAATTTTTTTAAAGTGGTTAATCCAGACTACAATTATCTCAATTTTATTTTGTTGCCTGAATTGATAATTGATGGATTAATCCTTTTTTTTTCAATGCAGTGAAAATGACTACATCATTAAATTGCTGGAAATATGCTGTGGGAGGGGAAGGGAATCATCTTTGAATTCTATTTTATTTCTATATTTATTTTCAAATATATATATAGAGAGAAGAGTCAGGGAGGGACAAGGGAAAATAAGCAGGAATAAAGGCCACAGGGTCATGAGGAAAGACACAGGTGCCCAGGTGGTGCAGGGAACCTGTTTTTGTTCCTTTTTGTTTTCCTTCTCCTCTGTCATTCCTCTGCTTCTGTGTCCTCCTTATCTCTCCCACTCTTCTTTTCAGTTTCTCTCCATTTAAAATAAATTATAACATAGAATCAAAATGTCATGTTTTATTTTTCAAAGAGTATTATTACCAGCTAAATAACATTGACTGGTAATTTTTATTTTGAGTATTGTACAATTTAGTTACTGATAACTAATTATTTGAGAACAGGATTTATTTTTTGGATTCTTAGCCTGTTGCTTCCACATGCTCTGAGAGGTGTAACTTTACATGGAAAATAAAATATCTTCATGGTCAGAACAGAAGACAGTCATGATGATTTTAGTTATTTTGGTTCTTCCTTTTTTCCCTTCTCCCTTCTCTCCCTGTCTCTGGTTACTCACACCCAGCTGTGTCACTACGATGACCAGTGAGCCAAACACTCACCTTGGGTTCCTCCTTGGGGAGTAATAACCCACAGCAGCCTGTCTCCCTTCGGGAAAGCCACCTGTGACTTTCACTGCCACAGGGCTCAAGCAAGGCTCTGTACACAACGTGGTCTTCACACAATGAATCAAGACTGTTGATTGACTGAGGGGTCAGAAGGTCAACAGGCTGGTCGTTGGCTAGAGCCCAGTAAAGATGACGGCAACCGGGCTCCAAGACACACAGGGATGGCCATGGAGAGTTAGGCATCAGATTTCCCACTCTCAGGCTCATGGACTTTGCAAGTCCCACTTATCGAGATTCAAACCTTGGCTCCAGCTGTTGAATTTAAGATTCAGAGAGCTGGGGCTTCTCACGCTATATATCTGGGTCTCATTCTTTTCATCTTTGAAGTAGATAAGGCTGCCTATCCCACAGGTTTCTCGTGAGCATGCAGGAGGTAAGATACAAGGAGCACCTAGCATAGCACGCAGCAGATGAAAAAGAGCATGGAGAACGGAGGGGAAGAAAAAGGACACAGGACAGCAGCCAGGAGTATGCACAAGTTAATTTGGGGCTGTGTGAGGAACTGATGCAAACAAGCCCTGATACATAAAGGCACCACAGGGAAAGTTTGGATTCTGTGCTAAGTGAGGTTATTTCCTGAACTTGCTAACTACACAGCACCATCTAGGGGCAGAGCATGCTTCGAACAAATGGTGGTCTTGGCAAGGTCCTCTGACCCAGCGGAATTCCCAGTCCCTTTTCCCCCTTCCCCTCAGCCCTCTTCTTGCCTCTGCTCCCTTCTCTTCCATGGCATGTCCTTTCTCACTCAACACTTATTCCCTTTTCTTCCTCTATCTACTCTTCCTGGTGCAGTATTTTTTTTTTTTTGCAATGGGGTCCTTAGAGTTTTGGACAAAATAATCTGTGAGAAGTCAAATAATTACTATACTCAAACATCACTAGCCCTTCCTCCTGTGCTCCATGTCACTGATGTCCTTTGGATGGCATGAGAAATTTGACTTGCTGAGACTGTGCTGTCTCTGGTCTTGGATGAGGGTCATCATGGTGCTATGGATGCAGGGCTGGGTGTTACCACTGCAGGTGGTGAGAAGATGGCAGTGAAGGAGGACACTCTGGTGTCAGCTCACATCCTAGGGGGCCACCTTCTGTGATGTGAATTCTACTGTGAATCTTTTCTTGTTCTTCAACTGGAGTAAGGACTGTACCCAAAGAACTCACAAGCTAAAGCCAGCAGCAGAGTTTTCACTTAAAATGTTTCTTTAAAAAAAAACCAAACCCTCAAAGAGGGAAAGACTATTTTGGCCAAGTCTGCATCTTATGAGACTGAGACTTGCCAATTCTTATTCCCCATTTTAGAAACAGTGATTTTAAAACAATGCGGAATTATTTCTTTCAAAATACATTTACAAAGAGATTTTGGATTCAGTTCAACATTCTTTCCACACCTCCTTAAATCTCTCTCATTCTTCTCAAGAACGAAGATTTGCTTTCAAATCCCAACAAGTTGTGCTTGAAATAGCATCAACTCTGTTTGCTATAAAGTGTTTTTGAAAATTCAGTAGGAACATTGTAATACAGTAATGAATTTCCTGAAACATTATTAGAATGCATCACTTCCATACAGTTTGCATGTTCCCTGCAAATTATTAAATGCCAGTTTAAGTGCCACTTTATTGTGTTTCTGTTTGTCTTTTCCCCAATCGAATGTTACTAAGTACATACTTTTGCTCTGAAGGTGGCCATTAGTAAACTAAAATTTGTTTGGATTTTACAAATTGCCTAGTTTACATCAGGGAGTAAGACTTAGCAAATATTTTAAAACTTCAACCATTCTGATCAAGGCAAAAATGTATGTGGAAATAATTACCTGTGTCAACTGAAAACTAAATAGAAACACAATGTATACATTTTCTTATTTTTCCTTTGCTAATGATCATCTGTTGTATGTATAATGAAACTACTCACCAGGACAATTTCTCTGTCTAGAGCACCCTCTCTCTCCAATGTCTGCCTGGAAAGGGCCTCATCATTCTTTACATTTAAGCCAAATGCCATCTACCCAATAAAGCTAACTACCTAGAGTACTTAGGCGCTGCTTCTCAGTGTGTCCAGAGAGCTTTGTATATGCCTTGATTAAAACAATGACTTTGCTATATTATAATTTTTGGTAGTAATGCTAATCTCATTTCCATTTTAAATTCCTTTGTTCCTGGTATAGTAATAGCTACCACTCTGCACAAAATACTTTTTTTTTTTTTTTGAGACAGGATCTTGCTCTGTCACCCAAGCTGGAGTGCAGTTGCATGATCATAGCTCACTGCAACCTCAACTCTTGGGTTGAAGTGATCTTTCCACCTCAGACTCCCAAGTAGCTGGGATTACGGGTGTGTGCCATCATCATACCTAGCAATTTTTTTTTTTTTTTTTGTAAAGATGGGTTCTTGCTATTGTCATGCACGTCCATGTGAAGAGACCACCAAACAGGCTTTGTGTGAGCAATAAAGTTTTTTAATCACCTGGGTGCAGGTGGGCTGAGTCCAAAAAGAGAGTCAGCAAGGGAGACAGGGGTGGGGCAGTTTTATAGGAATTGGATGGGTAGTGGAAAATTACAGTCAAAGGGGGTTTTTCTCTTGCAGGCAGGGGTGGGGGTCACAAGGTACTGGGTGGGGGAGCTTCTGAGACTTATTGTCCAGGAGAAGGAATTTCACAAATTAAATCGATCAGTTAAGGTGGGGCAGGAATGAATCACAGTGGAGAAATGTCAGCAGTTAAGGCAGGGACTGATCATTTTCACTTCTTTTGTGATTCTCCAGTTGCTTCACGCATCTGGATGTATATGTGCAGACTTGGGCTCAGAGGCCTGACATTTCTGTCTTTTTTTTATTAATAAGAAAAAACAAGATAGTGGTGAAGTGTTGGGGCAGCAAAAGTTTTGGGAGTTGGTATGGAGAGATAATGGGTGATGTTTCTCAGGGCTGTTTGAGCAGGATTAGGGGTGGCTTGGGAACCTAGAGTGGAAGAGATTAAGCTGAAGGAAGATTTTGTGATAAGGGGTGATATTGTGTGGTTGTTAGAAGGAGCATTTGTCATATAGAATGATTGGTGATGGCCTGGATGCAGTTTTGTATGAATTGAGAAACTAAATGGAAGACACAAGGTCCAAATAAGAGAAGGAGAAAAACAGGTATTAAAGGACTAAGAATTGGGAGGACCCAGGACATCCAATTAGAGAGTGCCCAAGGGGGTTCAGCATGATTATTTGCTTGGTTGGTGAGTTTTTGGGCTCTGTCCTTGAGTTTTTTTATGTTGTCATATACCAGGCCAGATTGATTTAGGTAAAAACAACACTGTTAATTTAAAATATACAGGATCCCCATTTTCATCAGTGAGTAAGTCGAGGCCTCAGCAATTTTGGAGGAAAGAAATGCAAAGCCAGCAATTGTTTGTTAAAGAAGGATTAGAAATGGCTAGGAGAGAGTGAATGAGATTGATAGTGTGGTGGAGATAGCTGGGGAGAGGTAGAGGGTATCATAAGAGCAGAAACGAGAACAAGAGTGAGTATGAAAGTAAAGAATAGGAGTCTATCAGGGTGAAAGTATTGGAGTGTACCTTGCCACTGAAGATCTTCTATCCACTTTAAGAAAGACTTAAGGGTGGTGGTTTGAGGTAAAACCAGGAGATACCAGTTATGATGATTTTGAGGAAAAGGGTAAACTGGCAGTGTAAACAAGGGCAGGGCATTTACAAGTAGTTGAGAATGGTGAATAGGAGTATGACTAGACAGAAGATAGTAGGGATGACAAGTTTTTGCAGTGCAGTCCAAGTAGTAGGGTGACTACGTAAAGCCCTGTTGCAAAAAGTAGGGCAAGGACGTATAGAACTAATAGAATGAAGGGATGTATTAGGTTCATAAGGATTATTACTGCTCTTCAGAAATGCAAGTGAGTTTAAGGGAAGTAGGGGAGAGTACTTGCGAATTCCAGGAGGAAGAGGAGAGATCAGGCTGCCTGTCTGACGGACACAGATTTATTCTGGAACAGTGAACCCAATGGGGAGGGTCCTGCAGGCAGACAGCAGTTGGGGTACTATAGACGACTAACTAGGGTCTGGTCCATTGAGGTTGTAGAGTTTGAGGGGTCAGGTTCTTAATAAGAACTGATCGTCTAGCTAGGGTGTCTTTATATGGCTGGGAATCTGGAGAAGGCAAGAGAAGATTAGCAGCCTGGAAAATTTCCTGTCTAGCCTGCTGGAGGACTAGAAGATAGTTGCCTAGATGGCTGGTGTCTGGAATGAGGTTAGGGCTGAGGAAGAAAGTGAATTATGTCTGACAGAAGGGAAGAAATGACCACAGAGGCCTTCTCAGATCCTGTGGGAAAGGCCTCTACATATCCAGTGAAAGTGTCTTCCCAAACCAAGAGGTATTTTAGTTTCCTGACTCGGGGCATGTAAGTAAAGTCAATTTGCCAGTCCTGGGCAGAGGCGAATTCCCGAGCTTGATGTGTAGGGAAGGGAGGGGGCCTGAATAATTCCTGAGGAGTAGTAGAATAGCAGATGGAACACTGAGAAGTGATTTCCTTAAGGATAGATTTCCACAATGGAAAGGAAATGAGAGGTTCTAAGAGGCAGGCTAGCAGCTTGTAATCTACATGGAAGAGGTTATGAAATGATGACAGAATAGAACAGGCCTGTGAGGCTGGAAGGAGATATTTTCCTTGGTCCAAGAACCATTTGCTTTGTGTGGGAAGAGATTGATAGGTGGAAGTTTCAGTGGGAGAATAGGAGGGAGTGACCCATGAGAAGGAGAAAAACTGGCCATGAGGGGCAGAAGTTGGAACGCTAGCTGCTTTTGTAGCTACATTATCAGCATAAGCACTGCCCCGAGCGATGGGATCCGATGCCTTTTGATGGCCCTTGCAGTGAATGACTCCAGCTTCTTTTGGAAGTAAAGAAGCCTTGAGAAGAGTTTTTATTAAAGAAGCATTAATGGTGGAGGACCCTTGCATAGTGAGGAAACCTCTTTCAGCCCATATAACAGCATGGTGGTGCAGGATATGAAAAGCATATTTACAGTCGGTATAAATATTGATGCGTAGTCCCTTTGCAAGAGTGAGGGCCCAAGTTAAGGCAATGAGTTCGGCTTGCTGAGAGGTAGTGGAGGGGGACAGAGTGGTAGCCTCAACGATAGATGTGGAAGATACTATAGCATAGCCTGCCTTTACTGGTGAGTGGCGATTAGGCCTGGTGGAACTGCCATCAATAAACCAAGTGTGATCAAGGTGAGGAACAGGAAAGAAAGAAATGTGGGGAAATGGAATGAATGTCAGGTGGATCAGAGAGATACAGTCATGGGGGTCAGGTGTGGCATCAAGAATAATGTGGGAGGCTGGATTGAAGTCCAGGCCAGGGATAATGGTAATTGTGGGAGACTCAACAAAGAGTGATTATAGCTGAAGGAGCCAGGGAGCAGAAAGTACATGTGTCAGGTGTGAGGAAGAAAATAGATTTTGGAAGTTATGAGAACTGTAGAGAGTGAGTTGAGCATAGTTTGTGATTTTGAGGGCCTCTAAAAGTATTAGGGTGGCAGCAGCTGCTGCACAGAGGCATGATGGCCAGCCTAAAACAGTAAGGTCAAGTTGTTTGGACAAAAAGGCTATAGGGCATAGTCCCAGTCCTTGTGTAAGAATTCTAACTGCACAGCCCTATACTTCAGCTGTATGTAATGAAAAGGGTTGAGATGAGTTAGGGAGAGCTAGTCTAGGAGCAGTCTCTAGAGCTATCTTCAAGGAACGGAAAAAGGAGTGGGAAAAGGATTTAGGATCTATGGGGTCAGATAGGTTTCCTTTTGTGAATTTATATAATAGTTTATTTAGGATGACAAAACCAGGTATCCAAAGGTGGAAGTATCCAACCATGCACAGGAAGGAAAGGAGTTGTTTTGTAGAAGGGACTGGGGTTTGGGAGATTAGCCAGGCACGATCAGCAGGGAGAGCATGTGTGTTTTTATGAAGAATTATGTCAAGATAGGTAACAGATGAGGAAGAAATTTGGGCTTTGGAGGGGGATGTATGATGTCCTTTTGAGAACAGATGTTGGAGGAGGAGGAGCATGTCCTATTGGGAAGATTTGTAGGAGGGGCTATAAACTAGAAGGTTATCAAAATATTGAATAAGGTGAGAAGCAGATGGATGGAAAGGAAGTAAATCATGAGACAGGGCTTGACTGAAGTAATTGGGGCTGTCCCTGAAGCCTTGTGGCAGTACAGCCCAGGTAAGCTGCTGGGACTGATGGGTATCAGGGTCAGTCCAAGTGAAAGCGAAGAGAGGCTGGGATGAAGGGTGCGAAAAGGAATAGCAAAGAATGAATGTTTGAGATCCAGAACAGAATAATGGGTTGTGGAGGGGTTGTGGAGGGAGGTATAAGTAGCTCAGGGTTGCTGCCAAATGAGCCATGAACTGGACTGGGTTTTCGTCTTTACCTTGGGTAGTTTCTTTAAGTTTGTCATATTAACAGCTTTGTAAGCTGCCTTTTTAAGCCCTTCAACTAGGTAGGAAATCATGTAATCTCACCTAGCCATACTTGGGGAAACTGCCTGATAGTTCCATTGGGGATCCTCTTGGGGAACTGCTCTAATGCCTTCCTGGAGGTCTGGCTCATGAAGCCAGCAGCTGTAAGAGTGAGATTGGGCTAGAGAAAAAACTCTTTCCCGTTCATCTGGGGAGAGGGTAGAAGTTAGGATGGCATTTAAGTCACTCCAGGTAAAATTGTAGGACAGAGTTAGATATTGGAATTCCTGTATATATTTAGTGGGGTCTGATGAGAAAGATCCTAAGCACTGACTGATCTGGGAGAGGTCCGATAGAGAAAAAGGCACATGCACCCTGATTATGCCTTCAGCTCCAGCCACCTCTCTAAGAGGAAATTGTTGGGCAGGTGGAGGAGAGCTAGTCACAGAATGATACTGTAAGCCAGACCGGGTGTGAGGAGGGGAGGTCATGGAAGCATTATAGGGTTGGGGAACAGAGGCTGCGGAAGAATTGGGACCCGGTGAGGGGCGGCCAGGGGAGGAGGGAGAGGTCAGAGGGGTCAGTGGAAAAGGAGGATTCAGAGGACTCTGAGCTTGGAGTGGAGACCAAAGGAGGGGACGAGAGAGAAAGAAGGAAAATCTGGGACAAGGCACATTGGGAGCAGAGACTAGGGAGGGAGCGAAGTGTAAAAAAGGCCTGGATGTAAGGCACCTCAGACCATTTGCCCAATTTTCAACAAAAATTATCTAGGTCTTCTAGGATAGAGATATTGAAAGTGCCATTTTCTGGCCATTTAGAACCATTGTCAAGTTTGTATTGGGGCCAAGCAGTATTGCAGAAGAAAATAAGGCATTTACATTTTTTGGTCAGGCATGAGTTGAAGAGGTTTTAAGTTCTTGAGAACACAGGCTAAGGGAGAAGTGGGAATGGAAGGCAGAAGGTTGCCCATAGAAAGGTGGAGACATGGAGAAGTGGGGGCAGGGGATGAGTAGCCCTGGGCTGCAATGTGGGTGAGCAGCCAAAGCAGGCATCCCCGCAATTGACTTGCCACCAAGGGAATGTGGGTGAATGACCAAGGTAGGTGTCCCTGCAGTGATCAGACACCAATGAAAGGTGGGTGAATAATCAGGCAGGCATCCCCGCAGTGATTAAACACCAAGGGAAGACTGTTTTCCCGAGACCGTGAACGGCGCCAGAGTTTTGGGTACATGGATAAAATGTGTCTCCTTTCTCTCTACTAGAGAGGAGAAAGAACTGGAATTGGAAGGACAGAGAGATTGAAGGGTGGTGAAAGAGGCTGGAGAAGAGAGTGAAAAGACCGCTTACCTGATTTGAAATTGGTGAGATGTTCCTTGGCTGGTCTGAGGACCCAAGGTTATAGGTGGATCTCCTCACAGAGTGATGGTGAGGACTCCTGAAGGAGTCCCCCTTTCCTGGGTCTTCACCACCAAATGTCACGTGTCCATGTGAAGAGACCACCAAACAGGCTTTGCGTGAGCTTTTAATCACCTGGGTAATAAAGCTTTTTAATCACCTGGGTGCAGGTGGGCTGAGTCCAAAAAGAGAGTCAGCAAGGGAGATAGGGGTGGGGCAGTTTTATAGGATTTGGTGGGGAGTGGAAAATTACAGAGAAAGGGGGGTTTTCTCTTGCAGGCAGGGGCAGGGGTCACAGGGTACTGGGTCAGGGAGCGTCTGAGACTTATTGTCCAGGAGAAGGAATTTCACAAAGTCAATAGATCAGTTAAGATGGGGCAGGAATGAATCACAGTGGAGAAATGTTATCTGTTAAGGGAGGAACCGATCATTTTAATTTCTTTCGTGATTCTTCAGTTGCTTCACTCCATCTGGATGTATACGTGCAGACTTGGGCTCAGAGGCCTGACAGCTATATTGTCCAGGTAGATCTCAATCTCCTGGGCTCAAGCTATCCTTCTGCCTCAGCCTCCTGAAGTGCTGGAATTACAGGCATGAGCTGCTAGACCCAGCCCAAATAATCTTCTGAGAGCTTTGAATATATCATTAACCCATTTAACCCTCATAGTAACTCTTAGAGCAGGGTTTCTCAAGTGGGGTTCCATGGACTCCTAGTGCTGTTGTTGCAGGTTTTATATCTTGATTAAACAAAAAGAAGCATCACTTTTAAAATCTGATCATGTAAGCCAATGCTAGCACTCACAGTGATGGATCGTGACAGAGCAGCCCAGTTTGCAGTTTCATTAAAGGTCTTTCAGCCCCATGTGGTAGCGTGCAGTAGGATCAAGTCCATTTGAATGAATCCATTCTCAGGGTTTGGCACTGTTGATAATTGGTGAGTGCTGTATTGCACTGAGAAAATGAGAGTCTGCTGGCCTCAGGCTCTCCCTCCTGAATGACATTCTGCAGACTTACCCTTCCCCCAACCACTGTACCTGAGCAAATGAGCCCTCCTGGGGTGAAAGCAATTCCCTGGAAAATTTTCATTTTAAGAAGGAATTTTTATGTGCTCATTTACCTGCCTGTTGCTATGCTGTTGTTGTAAACATTATAAACCCATGAATCTTGTAGGACCCAAGTGAATTGCATTGTGATGTTTTTGTACTCTTTGTATTTTTCTCATTTTAAGTATTTCTTCTTAGTGTTTCACACGTCTGACCATCCAATATGGCCATATATGAAGATGAGTTATAAGATGAGAGAGGAAAATACTAAGTCTAGAATGCAACATACGTGTATAAGAATCTTGTAAGTATGGGGCCTATTTTGAGTCTGATCATGTCTCAGTAAGAAAATATTTTTTCAAAATCTCAAATAAAATTGTCTTTTGGGCTATGCTTTTATTAATGTGGCTTTGGCTTATGATTTGGGTAGCTTTACTATTCAATATAGTCAATGATACTTCACTATGTCAACATGATGATTAAGTTTAATATACAGTATTTTATTAAATTAAATCTACCCATAGTCTTATTTTTTTTCAAATCAAATATGCCAAGCCAGTTATTTAAAAAGAGAATTTATTCTGCGGTTTCCCGTGAGAGACTTTTTTTTAATTATAAAAGAGAAAAATAGTTTTCACAAAACGGTAAGCTGGATCTTAAACTTACTTTTTTTTTTTTTTAAAGATAAGTATGTCCCCAAAGTTTACTTTATGGCCAGGCTCATGCCTGTGATCCCAATAACTTTTAGGAAAGCAGGAGCAGGGGGCATCACATACAGCCCCAGGATTTGAGACTAAGGCCTGAGCTGAAGAATGGCAAGAGCTCTTGTCTCTTACAAAAAATTAAATAAATAAATAATAAATAAATAAATAAAAGTAAAATAATAAAATAAATATTTTAAAGCTTTTTCAGATTTAGAATAGGGGGAGAAAATCAGTACTCTGCAACATTCTTAATAACTATACTCATTAAGCATATTATATTTATAGACATTTATGATAAGGTTTCTAAAGCCTATTTAAATAAGATTTTCTTTTAAGTAGAACATTTTAAGTAGGAAAAACTGATATTTTCTCTAGCTACACTACTGACCTACAGAGTTAATATCCTTTGTGGAGAGGCAGAAATCACACAGAGAAAGTAAACTCGTATGTCACGCAAAATAAACAGAGCCATAGAAAAAATATATTCTCTACTCCAAAGAAAAATCATTAATAATCATTGGATTGTTTTATCTACAACTCATTGATTATGCTATTACACTGTAAGGTGCAGATGAAGTATGATTTTTCACTGCCTCAGCCTCATAGAGGGGGGAAGGACAAGAATGGCTGGCTGGCTGGGTGGATGGATGAATGGATGGTAGAGATGAGGCAAATCTAACATCTCCCTATCATAATTTTATATGGGTAGTGATGGTCCATAATTTTAACCCTTTTGTTTCTGAATTAATGTGTTAATTAATGGTATAATCCCTGAAAGCATCTATGCTTGTAAAATATCATTGGACAATTAGTCAGAAATTTTGCATCTCCTACACTTTCCCATATCTTGCCTCACTTTCCCCCCTTCTAAACTATGCTCTTTCGAATTTTTTTTTTTTTAGTTTTTAATTTCTGTGGGTACATAGTAGGTATATGTATTTATTAAGCATATGGGATATTTTGATACAGGCATACAATGTGTAACAATTACATCAGGGTAAATGGGGTATCCATCACCTCAAGCATTTATCCTTTGTGTTACAAACAACCCAGTTACACTCTTTTTGTTATTTTACAGTGTACAATTAAATTGTCAACTATAGTCATCCTGTGGTGCTCTTGAATACTAGATCTAATTCATTCTTTCTAATTATTTTTTGTACCCATTAACCATCTCCACTTCCACCCCTATGCTTCTTTACACTTCTACCCACCACTACCCTTCCTAGCCTTTGGTAACCATAGTTCTATACTCGATCTCCAAGAACTCGATTGTTTTAATTTTTGGCTGCAACAAATAAGTGAGAATATGTGAAGTTTGTCTTTCTGTGTCTATATTATTTCACTTAACATAATGACCTCTAGGTCCATCCATGTTGTTGCAAATGACAGGATCTCATTCTTTTTCGTGGCTAAATAGTACTCCATTGTGTATATGTACCACATTTTCTTTATCCATTTATCTGTTGATGGACACTTAGACATTGCTTCCAAATCTTGGCTATTGTGAATACTGCTACAATAAACATGGGAGTGCAAATATCTCTTCAATATACTGATTTCCTTTCTTTTGGGTATATACCCAGCAGTGGGATTGCTGGGTCATCTGGTATCTCTATTTTTTGTTTTTTGAGGAACATCTAAGCTGTTCTCCGTAGTGATTGTACTAATTTAGATTACCACAAACAGTGTACAAGGGTTCACTTTTCTCCACATCCTCACCAGCATTTGTTATTGCCTGTCTTTTGGATAAAAGCCATTTTAAATGGGGTGATAGGGTGTCTCATAGTAGTTATGATTTGCATTTCTCTGATGATCAGTGATGTTGAGTACTTTTTCATATACCTGTTTCCCATTTGCATGTCTTCTTTTGAGAAAAGTCTATTCAGATATTTTCAACATTTTTAATTGGAATATTAGATTTTTTTCCTATAGAGTTGTTTGAGCTCCTTATAAATTCTGGTTATTAAGACCTTGTCCGATGAGTAGTTTGCAAACATTGTCTCTCATTCTGTGGGTGGCCTCTTCACTTTGTTAGCTGTTTTAAAAGCTTTTTTTTAAAAAAAGCTTTTAACTTGATGTGATCCCATTTATTCATTTTGCTTTGGTTGCCTGTGATTCTGGGGTATTACTCAAGAAATCATTACCCAGTCTAATGTCCTGTAGAGCTTCCTCAATATTTTCTTTTAATAATTTCATACTTTGAGGTCTTAGATTCAAATCTATAATCTGTTTTGATTTGATTTTTGTACTTGGTGTGAGATAGGTGTCTAGTTTCACTCTTCTACCTATGAATACCCAGTGTTCCCAGCACCGTTTATTGAAGAGACTGTCCTTTCCCCAATGTGTGTTTTTGGCACCTTTGTCGAAAATGAGTTCATTGTAGATGTATGGGTTTATTTCTGGGTTCTCTGTTCTGTTCCATTGGTCTATGTGTCCGTTTTTATGCCAGTATCATGCTGTTTTGGTTACTATAGCTCTGTAGTCTAATTTGAAGTTAGATAATGTGATTCCTCCAGTGTTGTTCTTTTCATCCAGCATAGTTTTGGCTATTTGAGGTCTTTTGGGGTTTCATATAAATTTGGGGATTTTAAAAAAAATTTCTGTGAAGATTGTCCTTGGTATTTTGATAGGGATTGCCTTGAGTAGTATGGGCATTTTAACAATATTGATTATCGAATCTGTAGATTGCTTTGGGTAGCATGGACATTTTAACAATATTGATCCTTCAAATCTATGAACATGGAATATCTTTTCATTTTTTGTGTCCTCTTCAATTTCTTATATCAATATTTCATAGTTTTATGGTAGAGATTTTCACATCTTCGGTTAAGTTAATTTCTAGATATTTAATTTCATTTGTAGCTGTTGTAAATGTGATTACTTTCCTGACTTCTTTTTCAGATTGTTTGCTGTTGGCACATAGAAATGCTACTGATTTTTGTATGTTGATTTTGTAATCACAATTTTACTGAATGTATAAATTCTAATAGTTTTTTGGTGGAGTCTTTGGGTTTTTCAAAGTAAGATCAGTGTCTACAAATAAGGATAATTTTACTTCTTCCTTTCCAATTTGGATGCCCTTTATTTTTTTATTTTGCCTGATTGTTCTAAGTAGGACTTCTAGTACTATGTTGAATAACAGTGGTGAAAGTGGGCATCCTTCTCATGTTCCAGGTCCTAGAGGAAAGGCTTTCAGTTTTCTCCCATTGAGTATGATACTAGCTGTGGGTCTGTTTTACATGGCTTTTATCATGTTAAGGTTCAATGTTCCTTCTATACTCAGTTTTTTGAGGGTTTTTTAAAATCATAAATGGATGTTAAATTTCATCAAATGCTTTTCAGCATTAATCAAAATGATCATATGGTTTTTATCCTTCGTTCTGTTGATATGATGTATCACATTGATTGATTTTTATATATTGAAACATCCTTGCATCTGTGGGATAAATCACACTTGGTCATGATGAATGATCTTTTTAATGTGCTGTTGAATTCAGTTTACTAGTATTTTGTTGAGGATTTTCATGTCAATGTTCATCAGTGATACTGGCCTGCAGTGTTCTTTTTTTTTATGTGTCTTTGTCTGGTTTTGGTATCATGGTAATACTGGCCTCATAGAATGAGTTTGGAAGTATTCCCTCATCCTTTATTTTCTGGAATAGTTTGAGTAGGATTGGTATTAGTTCTATAAATGTTTGACAGAATTCAAAAGTGAAGATATCAGATCCCAGGCTTTTCTTTGCTGGGAGACTTTTTTTTATTGTGGCTTCTATCTTGTTATTAGTTATTGGTCTGCTCAGGTTTTGGATTTCTTCATGATTCAATCTTAGTAGTTTGTATGTGTCTAGGAATTTATCCATTTCTTTGAAGTTTTCCAATTTACTAGCATATAGTTGCCCATAGTAGCCTCTAGTGATCTTTTGAGTTTCTGTGGTATTGGTTGTAATGTCTCTTTTTTCATCTCTGATTTTATTTAGATCTTCTCTCTTTTCTTCTTAGTCTAGGTAAAGGTTTGTCAAATTTTTAAAATCTTTTCAGAAAATCAACTTTTCATTTTGTTAATCTTTTGTGTGATTTTTCTTTGTTTCAATTTCATTTATTTCTGCTCCAATCTTTATTATTTCTTTTTTTCTACTAACTTTGAATTTGGTTTGCTCTTGCTTTTCTAGTTCTGATAACAATGCATTATTAGGTTGCTTATTTGAAGTTTTTTAAATGTATGTACTTACAGCTATAAAATTCCTTCTGAGTACTGCTTTCACTATATTCCATAGCTTTTGGTATGTTGTGTTTCTATTCTCATTTGTTTCAATAATTCTTTTGTATTCTTGATTCCTCTGCTCTTTCATACTCTGGGCACCGTTCCCACCCAGAGACCTCAATGACACACATGCTCTATGGGCTGCTCTCTCAACAATTTGAACTCATGGTTCTGGTTCTTCTGTCCTCACTCATTTTCCTTATCCTACTTTTTGTTTCTCTAAATTCTTTTAATTCTTTAGTTATCTTTTAAGACCCTGATTTCTTTGTTATCCTACCTCTGCTGTCCTGCTTCTTGCTCCTGGTTGCTTATTGTCTGGGCTGTCTATCTTCACCATTTCTCAGACCAGGGCCACCCCCAAAACCCAGTAGCACATGCTCTGCTATCAAGTTCCCAGACATGGCTGTTGGTCAGCATGGTGGAATCTGAAGTTTGGAAAGGACCAGAAAAGTCAGCTGGTCTATGTAATGCTAGTCTCTGGCACAACATCCATGCTATGAATAATTTCTCATCAAGTGTAGAATTTAAGAGAACCAAGGGTGTGGTCGTAATACTTTGGGTTTATAAACTTGTGTATATTTGGTTTAGGTGTTTTAGGAGACTTGGCCTTTAAAAGTTAAGAGGTCAGTCTGTGATTCCAAATTGAAATGTATAACTAATCGATTTAGACTTGTAATTTTGGGTTGAAATTGTATTGTTTATATAGTTTTTCAACATTTGAGAGACCCTAAGAAGCCATCTTTTAGCCATGTTTTAGTTTATTAGATTTATGAAAAGATTTTTCAGACAATTCCTTTAATGGAAAAGAAATCAAGTATATTAAATTCATAACTGCAGTTTAAAATATTTGAAGTGAGGTCTCCCTGCCACCTTACTTTAAAATGTATCCCATTCCATCTTCCTTATTTTAATTGACTTTATAGAAATTACCACCTTCTAGGACAGATGCAGTGGCTCACGCCTGTAATCCCAGTACTTTGAGAGGCCAAGGCGTGTGATCACCTGAGGTTGGGAGTTCCAGACCAGCCTGACCAACATGGAGAAACCCCGTCTCTACTAGAAATTCTAAAAAATTAGCCGGGCATGGTGGTGCATGCCTGTAATCCCAGCTACTTGGGAGACTGAGGCAGGAGAATCACTTGAACCTGGGAGGCGGAGGTTGCAGTGAGCTGAGATTGAGCCATGGCACTCTAGCCTGGGCAACAAGAACAAAACTCTGTCTTGAAAAAAAAAAAAGAAAGAAAGAAAGAAAAGAAATTTCCACCTTCTAATATAGCATATACTTTGTTTGTTTACTTTGCTTATTTTCTGTCTTCTGTCCATTGGCATGGAAGCATCATACTATGAATATGTGTATGGGTTAACCACAGATGTTTTATCTGTTTTGTTCCTGATATTCCCAGTGCCTAGACCAAAGGCTGTCAACTGATATTTTTCAATGCATACATAAATGAATAAGGTTTATAAGTTCAGCCTAAAGACATAAGCAGGAGCAGGGATGTTTAAATGTGTCATTTTAATAAAGTATTATTTGTTAAAATTAATAAATTTCTGGGAAGTCTTTTTAGACCACAGAAATAACCCTCAAGTACATTTCAAAGTTTACATTTGACATTTTGCAATTTTTCTCAGTTTCCTGGGCCAGCAGGCCAGCTCTAATGTAAAACACATGAGTGCTCACTAACAATTTTGACATTCCTCAAAGACTCCCATTATCCTTTCTTGATAGTTAATTTTCAGCGTGGACGTCATTCTCTTGGACGAGAAAAGCAAGAACAAAGCAAGATCCAAGGAGCTCCACTGTTTCTCTGTTACTCAGTGTTGCACTGTCAGGCCCAAATGAGGGACATACTGGATTTTTCTTTTCCTGCTTTAATAAGAACTTGTATTTTTAAAAATGCTTTTGTTATGGTTTTTCTTTATAATTCAGTACATTTGAGGTTTTAACTTTCCTGACACAGGTTCATGTTAACATGTCCTGTTTAGCTCAGCTGCACATTGTACTATTCTTTTGAAGTCTAAACTCAAAGAGAGGTATTTGATACAGCTATACTGGCTTCTATAGGTCCTCCCTCTCTTTTTCCACATCTGATTCAGTTCAGTTGCAATCACAGCATAGACATCAGAAAAGCACCAACAGCTGAAAGACCATTGGCACTGTAGCAGTCTTGATGGACATTGGTAGCACATATTGTTATCAATTGCCACAATAACATTACCTAACAAATAACCCTAAAACTCAGTGGCTTAAAACAATAACCAATTATTACTACTTATACATTTATGAATTGACTGGACAGTTCCAGTCTTGACTGAGTTCAGCAGGGCTCAGGTCTCTGTTCGGTATGGGTCAATTGTAGCTTTCTTGATTTTAGCTATGCTCTCTCACATGTCTGCAGCTCAGCTGGGCCAACTAGACTGACTCAGCTCTACTCCACATGGTCTCTCATCCTCTAGCAGCTCAGTACTGGCTTGTTCTCATGACGGAAGCAGGGATCTTAAAGAGAGAGAGAGAGGTATGTGATGGCTCTTGAGGCTTAGCCTCAGGCCTAACTTCTGTGGCATTTTGTTAGCCAGAGAAGACCACAAAGCCAGCCCAGATTCAAAGGGTGGGGAAGTAGATTTCTACAACTGCAAAGGGACTATTTCTACAATAAATCTACAAATAGCATAATTGCTTATTTGAGTGTTGACAGCCACAGAAGACACCACCAAAGTCACCCAGAGAAGTAAAAGAGGCTCTAAAGATGATTCCACAGTGTACACAAAAGGATTAATCTCCTGAGCATATGCAGGCAACACCTGAGGAAGTCAGAACTGCTTGAAAGGATTATGAAGAGAGTTCATTTTCCTGAATAGCAAGAGGCAACAGAGCCTGATTGTCAATGCTATTTGTTCACCCTAGCTGGCGAACTTAAAAATATGGGTAATATGGGAAGGTTTGTAGCGCTCATATAATCCAGGGCTCAGGTATCGCATCAAAGTTGTGGAACATGCATAGCTCATTTTGTTCACATTACTGAATATTAGACCACATCCTGGGATATGATATGTAAGTGTTATATAAGTGTGGGTTGCTTTTATGCAGCTTCTATGTGATGTGTACCAAGATGTTTCACCAAATTAAGTCTATTGTGTCTGTAGTACTACATGTGATGATTTGAAGCAACCCATGCAGGCTGCTCTCCTGTCTGAGGAGCTTCCTGGTCACCACATTGCAAGTGCAAACTTCCTTCCTTGAGCCTTGAACTTTGTCAGTCCTTAGCCCTGAGCCTGTCTGTCCACTCCTGTTCTGATTCATTTTCATCCCCTTGCCTCTGCTCTTTTGTTTGAGGAAGGAAATAAACCCAAAAAGCAATGCTTTTAAGAGGCAAAATTCTAAAAACAATCAAACAAACAAAATTCCAGCTGCTACAGTTTAAAGCTCATTAATGCTTGAGGAGAGTGTAAATCACATATCAGTAACATTTTTAGAGGCTGATTTGGCAATATCTATCAGCATTTAAAATGTGTACACCCTTTGTGTAGCAATTCCACTTTGGGGAATTTATAAATAAACTTGCACAAATGTGCAGGTGTATGAGTGTGTGTGTGTGTATGTGTCCATAGACATATCATCATGCCAACTTATAAAGGGTGTTGATAGCAACATTCTAAGAGCAGGAAGCTGGAAATACATAAATGCCTATCAATAGGGCCTGTTTAAATACATGAAGACACATTCATACACTAAATTACCACATAGCCATTAAAAAGAGTGAGATAGATCTAAGTGTACTGATTCAGAAAGATGTCTAAGACATTGTTAAATTTTAAAAATCAAATTACAGAAGAGTGTAGTATGTTCCTTTTGTGTTTTTCAAAAATTAGGGGTATGTATGTACATATACACTAAATTTTTTTCTTTTTTTAACTTTTATTGTAACTTCAGGGGTACATGTGCAGGTTTGTTACATAGGTCAACTTGTGTCATGAGGGTGAACTATTAAGAGTTGTGACCTCGGCCGGGCGCGGTGGCTCACGCCTGTAATCCCAGCACTTTGGGAGGCCGAGACGGGCGGATCACGAGGTCAGGAGATCGAGACCATCCTGGCTAACACGGTGAAACCCCGTCTCTACTAAAAAATACAAAAAACTAGCTGGGCGTGATGGCGGGTGCCTGTAGTCCCAGCTACTCGGGAGGCTGAGGCAAGAGAATGGCCTGAACCCGGGAGGCAGAGCTTGCAGTGAGCCGAGATTGCGCCACTGCACTCCAGCCTGGGCAGAGACTGCACTCCAGACAGAGCGAGACTCTGTCTCAAAAAAAAAAAAAAAAAAAAAGAGTTGTGACCTCTGGGGAAACAGACTGGAAAGTTGTTGGGGGAGGCATTTTTTACTTAATACTCATTTATACTCACGGAAAATTTTTACCAACTTGCATAATTTACACTTACAATTTTAAAATACATTTAAATATAAAATATATAATCAATCCAACAGAGTTGTGTAAAGCATCTTCTATGTCCTAAGTCATTTGTATCAGTCAAGGTGCTTAGGTACTGTTGGTAGAAACCACTTTGTCAGTTTAAACAGCAAGGGATTTACCGTAAGATACTGGATAACTCACGGAACTGTTAGGAGAACTGGAGTATGGAGTTCTAGATCAGACTTCCAGGAACATCTCCTAGAGCCACAAAATTGTGATGAGGAAGTTGTCACCACCACCATCCCAAACCCCCAACTTCCTCTGCCTCTACCCAGGCCCAGCCTTTTAGCACTCATTCTAAACCAAGCCACGCTCAGGTAAATCTGACCTGCAGGATCTAAGTCACATGTCTGTCCTCTAGCAGCAAAGGAGGCTAAGAAATATAAGAATTTTTTTTAAAAATTCTTACTTGAGAAAGTAAAATTCACAATGTGGAAAATACCAAAGTGTGGGGTGTGTTGTTTAAAGATGGGGGCAGTTGTAAATGACAGCTATCTACTGCACAGTGCTATAGGTTCCCCCACTGGGATTCTACTTAATGAAGCATATTTTATCAAGGAATAAACTTATTCTAAAGTTGAACTTGTGTCAGACTGAAGATGATTGCTAGCAGTGATCTGAATTATCCCTCAGTTAATCATTCTCTAATTAAGTGTGGGCAGCTTATCTGGCATAAATAATTAGAATTTCAAAGACCACTAAAATATAAGTAAAATTCGTTTTAGATGGTTTTCTCTCTGAGTACTAGAATAGTAATTACAGCTACCATTTATATTATGCTCATTGTATTATTAGGCACCGTGCCAAGATCTTTAAACATAAAAAGCGTGATGGTTAATTTTATGTGTCAACTTGACTGGGCTAAGAAGTGCCAAGATGGCTGGTAAAACATTATTTCTGAAAGTGTCTATGAGGATATTTCCAGAAGAGATTAACATGTGAATCAGTAGACTGAGTCAAGGACATTACTGTCACCAATATGGGAAGGCATCATCCAATCTGATCATGGCAAAAGCAGAACAAAAAGGCAGAGGAAGAGTGAACTCTCTCTTCTTGATCCGGGACATCTATCTCCTCCTGCCCTCAGACGTCAGAGCTCTTAGTTCTCCAGCTAAGACTTACAGCTCCCCTAGTTCTCAGGCCTTTGAATTCAGACTGAATTACACTACCAGCTTTTCTTATTCACCAGCTTGCAGACAGCGTATCCTCATCTCTATCCGTGTATTATCTATGTATCTATGTATCTATGTATCTATGTATGTATGGATGTATGTATGTATGTATGTATCTATCTATCTATCTATCTATCTATCTATCTATCTATCTATTATCTAGATATCCTGTTGGTTCTGTTTCTCTGCAGAATGCTGATTAACACAAAAGGAAAAAGAATTTACTGCAGCCACCAACCCAACACTTACTATATCAATCAGGGCTCAATAAAAGAAATGGGATAAGCAGAAGATACATAGTAACAGACTCATGGCAAGGAATTGGCTTATGCGATTGTGGGGTTGGCTAGACAAATCTGAAATCCACAGGGCAGGCTATCAGGAGAGCACCCTGGAACTCTTGGGCATGGGCTGAAGGGGCCATTCCACACGTGCAATTTCTTCTTTAGGGAAGCTTCAGCTCTGCTCTTTCAGTCTTTAAAGTAATTGAGTCAGGCCCACCCAAATTATCTATAGGATAATCTCTCCTACAAAGTCAACTGATTATGGACTTTAGTCACATCTATGAAATATATTCACAGCAATACCTGTCTTAGTGTTTGGATAACTGGGGATTGTAGCCAAGCTAAACTGACACATAAAACTGACCATTACACCTACATACTACCAATCATCCAGAAAAAGGTAGGGGACATTTTATTTTAGACAGACTGTTAATAGACTTCTTCAGCTATGTAAATAGGCCATTTGGCACTAAACTAGAATGACAGTCATTGAGAGAAGAAAGCTTTGCATTCATTTAATTCATTCAATTCATTCAACAAGTACAGTAGTTTTTTCCTATAGGAGGAGACGTTCCAAGAACCCCAGTGGGTGCCCAAAACCACAGGTAGTACCAAACCTGATTGTCATCAATTGAAACACATTTCTGTTCATGTCTTGCACTCACAAATGTAATGCCTTTTCCATCTTAACTAAGCACTTGTCACACACAGTGGCTGTAATTTTTGCAGTTTGAAGTGCAACAACAAAACTAGTACAAATTTTTTTTTCCTTCTTCACAATTTCACAGACAGAAGATTGATTCTTACCATAGATCTTGGCAACCTCAGTATAGGATTTTTTTTTTCTTTCCTTATTAAATGAAGAACTTTCTCCTTTTTACTTAAAGGAAACACTTTATGGTTTCTCTTTGGCATATCCAAATTGTTACCATCATCATTCTTGTATTTTGGGGCCATTACTAAGTAAAATAAGAGTTCATTGAACACAACCACTGTGCTACCACAACAAGCCATCTGATAATGAAGACAGCTACTAAGTGACTATGGACAGGCAGCATAGGCAGTGTGGAGAAGCTGGACAAAGGGAAGACTCACATCCAGAGCAGGACGGGACAAGATGGGGCAAGGATAGAGCAGGATGGGGCAAGATTTTGTAACACCTAAGGTTCTTGCCTAGCCGCACCAAAAAATTGGTGTGGTGGTTGACCGTGGCAAGTGATAGAGACACGGACCGAGAGGGAGAAAAAGCTGTAGGCTTTATTGAGCAGAGTGAAAGTACAAAGCTTCCAGAGGGTGGAAGAGGTCCCGAACGGGTAGCCAGAGTTAGATTATACAATTGCCTTTTAAACTCTTTAAGGCGGAAAATACGTGCAGTGGGAAGACATTACCAGAGCAAGAAACAAAGGCAGTAAAGTATTTTGTGACATGTCCTAGATTTTGGGGAAAACCGGAATTGCAACTTAGGTTTTATCTACTTTATGACCTTGCAGTGGCATGGCAAAGGAGACAGGATCTTACAGGACTTTACAAAATGTGTTTACAAGGGATTGGAATTGGAAGTATAGACAAGGTCCGCTGGTCACAGAAAAACTGTCAGTTAACATTCCTTTTACTTTAGTTTCGGGGGAGGGGGAAGGCAGAGAGGGCACAGGGAAACTTAGAGCAAAATTTTCGCTGTTTACAGCTTTCTTGGGGAAGAAAACACATGCACACATCCTGGTGTTAGGAATATTTTGAGCATATATCTTCAATATTATTCATCCAGGACTGAAGTAAGTCCTGATGCAGGAAATGAGTGAGTTTCACAACTTTCTGAGCCCCTACCAGACCCAGAAAGCCCAGCTGGCCCCTCCTCTCAATTTGATCACACTACTAAGAATAGTGTGCAACTTAAAACTCATACATTGTTTATTTCTGGAATTTTTTATTTAATATTTTCAGACCTCAACTCACCATGGGTAAACTGCAACTGTGGAATGCAGTGCCTTACTGTGTGCCATTGTTCTTGGTGCTCGGGATATGTCAGGAAATAAAATAGACAAAGATTCCTGCCCCCGTGAAATTTATATTCTTTGTATAATAAACTGGTGGCAATTTTGAGTTTGTTTTCACTTTAATTATTTTTCTTTTGAGACAGGGTGATTTTCTCAGGCTGGAGTGCAGTGGCCCAATCTCAGCTCACTGCAGCCCTCACCTCCCTGGCTCAAATGATCTTCCCACCTTAGCCTCCCGAGTAGCTGGGATTATAGGCACACTCCACCACACCCAGCTGGTTTTTTGTATTTTTTGTAGAGATGGGGTTTTGCCATGTTCCCCAGGATGGTCTTGAAGTCCTGAGCTGAAGTGATCCACCCAACTCAGCTTCTCAAAGTGCTGGGATTACAGGCGTAAGCCACCATAAACCCCCAGGGGCAATTTTGAGTTTTCCATTGGCGGTTGGAGGAGATTGAAGTTCAGAGGCCCAGGATCCAAGAAAAAAGTTAAGAAAGACAGATATAGGGAAAGGATGGATTCCAACATAGTGACAATTTGGAATTAAGAAAATGATGACCAGTGAGAAATCCCTTTGTGCTAATCACAGATGGCTATTAAGAACAACGAAACCCAGTAGTCCAATTTCCTGCTCTATTGTATTATCCTCTGTTATCCCCAAAGCATCTGCTAAAGTGAGTTAATAAAGTGTGGTAGTGCCTATGAATGCAGCAAACTGATGCAGATGAGGACAGCAGTCACAGGAGGTAAGGGGTTTGGGGGTGGTGAAGGAAGGGGATGGGAAGGGGGTGTCAGGTATTCAGCAAGGGTATTGTATTAGTCAGGATTCTCCAGAGACAGAACCAGTAGGAGAGGAGATACGTTACACACACACACACACACACACACACACACACGAAGTCATGTATTGCTTAACAATAAGGATACATTATGAGAAACGCATCATTACGCAATTTTATTATTGTGTGAACATCACAAAGTATACTGACACAAACCTACATGGAATTGCCTTCTATACATCTAGACCATATGATTTAGCCTACTGCTCCTAGGTTATAAGCCTGTTCAGCATGTTATTGTACTGAATACTCTAGGCAATCGTAACACAGTGGTAACTATTTGTGTATCTAAACATAGAAAAGGTACAGTGAAAATACGATGGTATTGTAATCTTAGAGGACCACCATCATATATGCAGTCTGTCATTGAATGAAGCATCATTGAATGGGTGCATGACTGTGTGTGTATATGTATGTACACATATTTATATACATACACACATATATGAGTTAGGAGATTTATTTCAAGGAATTGGCTTACATAATTGTGGAGGCTGGTAAATCCAAAATCTATAGGGCAGGTCAGCAGACCAGAAACCTTTCATCAAGAGCTGATGCTACAGCCTTAAGGCAGATTTACTTCTCCCTACAGGAAACCTGTTTCATTCTTGAGGCCTTAATACCTTCCAAGTGGTTGAATCAGGCCTACCCACATTATCTAGGCAATTGCCTTTATTTAAATTCAATGGATTGTAGATGTTAACCACATCCACAAAATGCCTTCAAAGCAACACTTAGACTTATGTTTAATAGACTAACTGGTTACTGTAGTCTGGTTCAGGCTGATACATAAACCTAACCATCACAGGCAGGAAATTCAGAGTGATGCCCAGAAGAATCTGAGCCCCACAGGAGTCCTCTGAATATTGAAAACGGAACCAGACTTTTGTGAGATAGAACTTGAGACCATTTGCCTGTTAGCGTGTTAACAAAAAAAGATCAACACTTGGAAATAGGCAATAGGATGACCACATGTCCTGTAAGTACCCTTCTGGAGCACCATCTAGTAGGTCCACCCAAGGATTAGCACATTCTCTGGAGGCTTGCACACTTGTTTCACACACTGTTTACTATGGTTTAAGAGATTCTACAACCCTGATGGGGGAAGGTAATATGTTGAAAATGATTCTTATCTGACTGCAATGCAAATATTTTCTGTCTCATAATAACGAAAACTATTTCCACCCACAGGAAATATAATTACCAAAAGTTACAGTCTTACTGACCTGTGGATTATTAGCCAGTGTTGTTACTTAATTTAGCAATCTTATTCTACTATTATTTCTTTCTGACCATAAATATTTCTATCTCTACTAGGCTCCTTTGTACCAGTTTCATGATTCTGACGCTTCCATCATTAATGAGTTACAAAGGTCTCTGACACATGTACATTCTATGTATGAGAAGTCTGCTTTTAGCTTTGAAAATTGTGCTTTGACAAAAGAAAAGGGTAAAGGACCCTAGAAGCCTGAATAGCTTTGGAGTATTTGGGTGGTACTTACCTTATCCTGATTTTCATAAAACACAGCAGCTTAATATGATCATTACTATTTTAATAGATAAAGAAATAGAGATCTCTAAAGTTAAAAATTTGCCCAGAACTATATAAATAATATGTGGCAGAGCTAGGAGCTGCTGGGGCTCAGAACACACATCAAAATATGACTATAAGAGATCAGAGTATACCACCTCAAAAAATACTTCTTTTGTATATTTTGAGCAGGTTATTTTGAGAAACTTTAGACACAGTGGTAGCTCTGAAAAGCTGCCCTTTTATAAATGTCAGAGGCGTTTCAACCACAGCAACTCCATCTTGACTAGTTGCTGGGTAAAATGAGGCTGAGACCTGCTGAGCTGCATTCTCAGAAGGCTAAGCATTATAAGTCATAGGATGATAGGAGGTCAGCACCAGATACAAGTCACAAAGACCTTGCTGATAAAATCGGTTGTAGTAAAGAAGACAGCCAAAACCCACCAAACCAACAAGACGAGGAAAGTGACCTCTGGTCGTCCTCCCTGCTCATTATATGCTAATTGTAACGCATTAGCATGTTAAAAGACACTCCCACAGCACCGTGATGGCAATGTCAGGAAGTTACCCTATATGGTCTAAAAGAGGGAGGAACTCTCAGTTCTGGGAATTGCTCAGCTTTTTCCCAGAAAACTCATAAATAATCCTCCCCTTGTTTAGTATATAATCAAGAAATAACTATAAGTATTATCAGCCAAGAAGCCCAAGCTGCTGTTCTGCCTATGGAGTAGCCCTTCTTTTATTCCTTTACATTCTTAGTAAAGTTGCTTTCACTTTATTCTGTGGCCTTGCCCCGAATTCTTTCTCGAGCAAGGTCCAAGAATCCTCTCTTGGGGGTCCGGATCTGGAAACCTTTCTTGTAACATTATAGCTTAAACACGAATCAAAGATGCTCTAGAAGTCTAAGTCTTTACACTATGCATGAATCTCTTCTATAAGACTCTTAATAGTAGTTACTCTCTTCCATATGACAGGACCTTCTTAATCATGTTGTCAGGGCCAAACAAAAACTTCCACTTCACCCTCTGAAGGTTTGTCAAAAAATCAACTGAAATAAGGCAGATTAATTGGAGAAAAGACATACAAATTTATTAATGTGCATGCAGGGGAGAGTTACAGAATAATTGCCTAATATCCCAACGAGTCTCAAATACTTATATAGCTTTATTTCAGAGTGGAGGGGGAAGATGGGGAATATGGATAACTCTGTTGAAAGGCAATAAATGATTACTAGGGAGAATGAATGGGTCTAGCAACAGAGATTAACTTGTAAATGTTTCTCTTTGGAAATTGAGTCTAAGAGAGGGACATTATCTTGTGAATGCATCTGTTCAGGTGTGATTACCTTCTTGGTCTTCTTTTCTGTAATAGATAATGAGAAAACCTGAAGAGGAAGGAAAAACAGTGTTCTCTTTGGCAGGTCCCTTCAGTTTTTATGTAGACAGGGGAATAATCTCCTCTAGAATCTGTTGATTTCTAAGGGCCTTTAATTTAAAACACTCATTACACCAGGGAGTCGTATTTTAGAATGAAGTTTTCTGTGCTCCTTCAATGTTCCTACAGTTTATTTCCTTTTCTGGCTCAGCCTTAGTATTCTTACCATTCTTGAAAATGTCACACACTTCAGATCATCAGCCTCCTGGACACTAGACCTTGATCATTTTGTGAATATCACTCTTCAGGTATGACATCCTGAATTGCATATCATAACCCTCTACATTGGACTGATAAATGAAATCTAGGGAACTATCAATCACCTTTCTTATTACAGAAAATGTTCTTTATTCAGCCTAGGATTGAATTAACTTTCTTGATAGTTTTGATAATTGATGATAAATATTACTCTTGCATGCAAACAAAAAAAGAATCATGTTTTTTACATAGGTATTATCTGTTTTACTACTTCTGGTTTTCTCCAGTCTTTTTGGCAGAAATGAAACAGAAATATGTGGCACAGATTTAAGGAATTCATGAAAGGAGGGCAGCAGCTCAGTGCAGTCTCTGCATTTATTTTGATTTACATAAAAGGAAAGATATCCTTTGTAAAGTAGTTACGTTAAGGCAGCCAGCCAGTAAAGGGTCCTAGAGGACAAAAGATGTGTAAAAAACAGAGACCACAATTTGATTCACATAGCCTAGGAAATATATTAATGCAGATAGTCATTTGAAAGTTTCAAAGTGAATTCCTGAACTGTTAAAATATTGCAATGACCAAAATAAAACTGTATTTTCAAAACAAACCTGAATTTTGAAAACAAGCCATTTGTGTTTGGTTCCAAAAGAAGTTTAATTACAGGGGGGCTACTTGTTTTAACAGCCGGATGCTAATGATTGCATTAGGACAATGATAATACATGTAAATGCAATAAAGTCATCCTTTATAGCAAGAATAGAACTAACCTCACCTGAAATTGGGGCATCTAGCTGAGTATATCAGGATTCTTCTGGTTGCAGAACCTATTCAGACTTTTTTGTCAGACAGAGGTTTCATCTGCCTGCAGGAAGTGTTCCTGGACCTAACCAAGGGTCAGCCTACTTATTCTCGTGGCCCTATAATGAGATGCAGATGAACTGGGAAAGAAGAGGGTTTATTTCCGTAACCAGCTTCAGGGAGAAGGCTGGGAAAATATTGCCAGACCAGCTCAAAATTACAAAGTTTTCCAAAGCTTACATACCTTCTAAGCTATATGTCTACACATAAGTGTGCATTCATCTAAAGACATAAGTAACTTCTTCTAATCTGTAACTAAGGTCTGAGTCCTGAAGATCCTCTTCCAGAGCCTCAGTAAATTTACTTAATCTAGATGGGTCCAGGTGCCAGGAGTGATTACCCTTATCTTGTCTCCTGCTAAATCATGGAGGTTTGGGGAGTTCCTAATAAAATTTGTTTGTGGAGGTCTGGGGAGTTTCTTCAGACCCCCAGTAAAATTTGTTTAATCCTAAATGGGTCCTGGTAAGAATTCCTTTGTTATCTTGTCATGCTTCAAGGCCCATGATGGCCTGGGCGAGACTCTTGGTGGGCCTTTATTACTCGTTCCAGCCTCTATGTAAAGGCACTCGTTCTCTCAGGCTTAAATATTTAACCTAACCATTCAGTCAGTGCTGAAACAGTTGTTATGGAGTCCTGCCTGTTCAGCTTTTTTGAGACCTGGTCTGTCACAGAAGGGCCCCAGAGTTGCCCATTGAGCTGCTTTGCAAGTTGGCATCCATTTCTTTTGCAATGTGATACAGTCATCCTATAGGTTGACATCTCTACACCCAGAGATCTGAGGCTCACAAAGTAATTTCTGGAAGGTTCTCCCATTGGTCCATCTTAGTGATAAGAACAGGAGACAGAAAAATTTCAGGCAGAAAAGGGCAGGGTCCCTGGCCAGGACCCCAACCACAGGCCTAGAACCGCAGACCAAAGTCAGAACTTTACATCCCTGTTTTCCCACTTGAATGTTGCCTTTTCCAAAACCACCCCACACCCCATCCTGTACCCATAAAAACCCCAGGCTCCACTGGCACAGAGCAGAGAAGGAGAGAAGAGGAGAAGCAGCTGGACATCAAAGATTGCAGTTTGACATCAGACAGAAGCAGCTTCACTTCAGAGGGACAACTTGACATTGGGACATCAGGGGAAGAATACCTTCTTCCTACTCCATCCCCTTTCCAGCTTCCTCTCTCACTGAGAGTCACTTCCGTCAGCACTAAAATCCTCCACATTTACTATCCTTGAATTTGTGCAACCTGGTTTTTCCTGGACACCAGACAAGAGCTTGGGATACAGAAAACTGTCACGCTAACCCTCTGCCCTCGTGAAAAGGCAGAGGTTCCACTGAGCTGTTAAACATTGAAACTGTCTACAGACAGCAAAGCTAAAAGAGCACTATAACACACTCCCTCTGGTGGCTACATGGAGTTTTGCTCCTGCCAGTACCCCAAAGCGCTCACTCCAGCTTCTGCGCCTGCTCACCTGCATGCGCCCCCTCCCACGAGGAGTTGAGAGCTGCGGGCTGAGTAAGTGAGGCACCCCTGTCACAAGGCTTGAGAAGGAATCGAGGAAGATTTCCTGTTTCATTACGCTCTGTTCATGCCTATCTCTGGACAAGCAACTATGGCCAGGGAAAAGGGGTGATATAATATGCTCAGAAGAGAGGAAGCTACTCTTTTGGCCATTTTGAACAATAGCCAATTCACCACACAGGACAATTAATGGTTTAGAATTTTTCTTCTTTTATTTTTTTCTTTCTGTAGAGACAGTATCTCATTATGTTGCTCAAGCTGGTCTCAAACTCTTGGACTCAAGCAATCATCCTGCCTCAGCCTCCCAAAGTGCTGGGATTATAGGCATGAGCCAATATGCCCCAACTAGAATTTCATTTTATTCATTAAAATACACCAAATGGTTTTTATATTACAGTAAAATCACTCTCTATTTCAAATGATTATTCCATGTATTTTATGTGCAAAAGTAAGAGCTGCCATATTGTCTTTAAGGGTCTGCAGGTATAGAAAGGACTCATTGCTTTTTATGAGCACTTCTCTCCCATTCACACCTCCAAGAGTTATTGCTTCTTGGCAATCCTCCATTAAGCCTTTGATTAAATTCAAGGTAATTAGATTATTAATGCTTTAGTCATGTACTGGTTGGCCTATCCCCCTACCCCTCTCCATTCTTTTAATCACTGCTCTATTCATTCACCCAACAAATATTTAATGAGTGCCTATTATATGCCAATTCTATAGATACTAAACATATATAGAGATAAATAAAGCATGATCTCTGCATTTAAGGGCTATATCAAAGATGGGACATCAGACAAATAAACAGATTATTACAATACTGTGTAGGAACCAAGGGAAAATTTCCCCTTCATTCTCTGAAAGTTCACTGAAAATCAACCGACAAAGGGGAGCCTAATATGAGAAAAAGCACACAAATCTATTAACATGTCATAGGCAGTTTACAAAATAAGATATCTTAAAAAGGCAAATGATTGACCCATTTATGCCATGTTGAGGTTACAGAAATAATAGGTGTTTGGATCATGGGAAAACAAATTACAGGAGAGGGAGAAGAGGAGGCCTGGCTAGCAAAGGTGGTCTTGTTCTGTAGATGAAACCTCACAGGCCTCAGCCCTCAGAAAGAATATATGGTAAATGTTTATTTTAGGCTTTTAAAGGTGTCAGACTCTTGGCCAATCTTTCCTAGATCTCAGACAAAGGCTGGCTGCATCAATGTAGATTCTCTACAGATGCAAATCACTCCCTCAAAACACAGTTTTACAGAGCTGCATCTGTTTGCAGACCCTCTGAATGTTACAGGTAATTAGGCATGAGCGGGGCAGGAGAGGGTTCTCCTCCACCCACCAGGAATGTCAGGTGATGATTCAACAATTAGCACATTGCCTCTCTACAAATGATAATTTGGCAGCAGGCACCAGGGAGAAGCAAAAATAACTTCCAATAAAATCTCAGGTGTTGGGTGAATGAGTCCAGACATGTAGATTAAGAGACAAAATGGCGGAGCATGACTTTCCGGGGGAAGTCCCCCAGAAAAGAGAAGAAAGCCTGAGATGTGCGTGTGTACAGCCTCCTGAATACACTGCGCGTGCTCACTTCCCAAGCATAAAGAGGGCACTCCGCATGCGGGCAGTCCACCCTAAGGGAAGAATCATGGGAAAAGGGGATGTGAGAAACAAGTGGTGGGCCAGTCTATAAAGTCCTGGGATCAAGGTTAAACACCACACTTGACCTCGATGCCTGGTTGGGTCTCTTGCAAGTGTATATTTCTTTCTTTCCTGTTCTAAGGTCTTTCTAAACAAACTTCCACTCCTCCTCTGAAATTTGCCTTGGTCTCTTTTTCTGGCTATTCCCCTCAGTCAAATTCTTTCTTCTGAGGAGGCAAGAATTGAGGTTGCTGCAGACTCATATGGATTCACTGTCGGTAAGTCAGATACCTGCCACCGGTAACATTTCGTGCCAAGAGACTCAGATATTTGTCACCAGTAACATAAACAGCCATTTCAAAGTATGTCAAAGTAGTGTATCTTGAGGAGAAGTATAATATTCTCCTTCAACTATATGATAAGTGCTGTGATAGATCTTTTCTATTTTTCACTAGCCTCTGGGCCACAAGGAACAATCTATCCCTTTGCATCTCAGAATGCTTGCTCATCCTACCCAGTTAGAAATTAAATAATTCAAACTTAAAATAATTCAAATATAAAGCTGTTGGAACTTTACATTATTCTGAGCCTTGGGAAGAATGTGGCTATGCGGCCTGAATCACGTACTCAGCAGCTACAATTTCTGCCTTTTATTTCTGTAAATAATTAGGAAGAACAAGTGGCACAAGAGATAAGACCCCTTCATATTATTGCCCTTCCTCATGGAGCAATAAAGTAATCTTCCTCAGAATCTAGAATCTGCAACCAATCAAATTGCTGTGGTGTATGCATTGATCTTATATGGGAAATGCAATCTTGCTGGAACTTCTCTGTCTGCCTATATAAGTGAAACCTTAACTTCTCCACTTCTCTACTCCAAATGACTGCTGACCCCATTCATTTGGAGTTGGTGTTTCCAAGTGACCATCCTCAAGCTTTGCACTAGAAACAACTCCATTCTGAATCATATCTTTTTTCCAAACAGGATCTCACTCTGTTGCCTAGGCTGGAGTGCAGTGGTGTAATCACAGCTCACTTCAGCCTTGACTTCCCAGACTCAAGTGATCCGCCCACCTCGGCCTCTTGAGTAGCTGGGACTACAGGTGCCTGCCACCACATTCAGCTAATTTTAAATTTTTTCTGTAAAGATGGGGTCTCACTATGTTGCCCAGGTTTGTTTTGAACTCTTGGGCTCAAGCAGTCCTTCCACCTTGGCCTCCCAAAGTGCTGGGATTACAGGTACAAGCCACCACACCTGGCCCCAATCATATTCTTTGAATTTCATTATTTAAGGTTGACACCAGTGATGTCTACATCTTTTCAAGCAGAGACTAACTTCTATTCACAATTACAGATAAGGATTTAAGGTGAAAACACCCTTGAGGACTAAGCGTTTTTAATTCACACTGATGTAAAATGACTGATCTTATATCCTTTCTTGTAAGCAAGTTCCCCCACCCCTGCTCCCTGCCTGCTGTCTGAAGTAAAACCAGGAGTCCTCTGTGAAATTACCACTAACCAGGCACCATCTTAACGTGTTGTTAAACATCATCTGTTTTCCTCTGGGTACCAGCAGTCACTGAGTTCTTTCTCACTGAAAAAGCGAAGTTGCGGATTTCATCCACTTGCTTTTATGAGTCCTTTGGCTCTTCTAGGCTTTCTTTTTTTGTTTTAACCAGCCCACAAACCAAAGTGAGTATCTGTTAATATTTCCCCAGACCACTGTTCAAGGAAATGAACCACTTGACATTAATCATGATTGCAGAACTCCTTGACTGACAGTCTTCTCTCAGAATTCATGAGGCTACAGTGCCTGTGGATCACTACTGTGCAAACTTTGCTAGCCAAGACACTCCCTGAGGAGTTTGTGAGTGGTTTGTTAGCAAGTCATGTCCCTCAAAGGCTCTGATTCAGTGGGTCTGGGGAAGAACCCAGAAATCTGCAGTGTTACCAAACCTACCGGCTGATTCTGGAGCAGGTGTTCCAAGGAACAAATTTCAAAAAACCTTGCAATATAGAGGCTTTTTTCTTATTAACGGGCTAAATTTAAGTGTTTAATTAATGGAGTAAATTCATTCATTCATTCAAGTACTTATCAAGCACTCTCTATGTGCCTCCTAACTTGATTTTTTATTTCTAATTATGTTTAATTTAAATTCCATTGTCAAGTTTCACTTTTCTTAGGAGAGTTGCCAAGGGTGAGGCTTGTAAGAGACAAAGTGGAATTGGCTGCAACAGTGGTCACTCCAGCTGCAGGCAAGGAGGCAGGAGGGATGACATCCAGGCAGTTGGAAACCATCTGGTAGGAAGCAAACCCAATGATGACCCTCACCTAAGGAACTTGGCTATTTGTCTAAGCCTCCAGAGGGAGTGATCCTTGGCCTCATAATGTGCTGAGGCAATTTCAAGAGTTATGAGAGGATGAAGATTTCAACATGTGTGATCAGAAAGATGAATACGATCTTTGTTTGGGCAGCTAGCAGGCCTTCTTCTGTTTTCTTTGCTATTATACTATGACTAACAATTGGGTGTTTGGCTTTGGTTATAACTTGAAAATTGTTGTGATCCATGTGAAGTAATGTCTTGTGAATATTCCACATGGATGCAGCCCCTATATCGTCAGATCTCTCCAGGTATTTCTGAAAGATTCCAATCCCTCAGCTTAAACACAAGTTCGGTTTTAGGGCCAACCGCCAGATGGAGGAGTTAGATGTACATTCCATCAAAGAGGCCCTAGCCAGCCACCCCAAAGTTTGGAGCATGCGAGTGAGGCAGTCTGGAACTTTTGTGTGGTTGGTTTCATTTTTTTAGTTTTCTTTTTGGGACTGGTGGTAGAATTTTACAAAGACTTGGTGGGGGAAGATGGGAAGAGAGCTGTCCCAGAAAGGAAGATTTTATACTCCATATCATCTTCTGACTTTCCCTTTTTAAATGGTCTTGTGATTTGTCTCCAGAGAAGAATTGGGTAAGTCAAAACCATGAGAGAGAGTGTGTGTGTGTGTGTGTGTGTGTGTGTGTGTGTGTGATCACTGTGTTTGTGAGGGGAGGCAACATATGAGTGAGTGGGAGGTAGCATTCCCAAATCTGCTGTATTAGTCTGTTTTCATGCGATGATAAAGGGATATCCGAAACTGGGAAGAAAGAGGTTTAATTGGACTTACAGTTCCACATGGTTGGGGAGGCCTCAGAATCATGGTGGGAGGTTAAAGGCACTTCTTACACGGTGGCAGCAAGAGAAAATGAGGAAGAAGCAAAAGTGGAAACCCCTGATAAACCCATCAGATCTCCTGAGACTTATTCACTATCAGGAGAATAGCATGGGAAAGACCAGCTCCCATAATTCAATTACCTCCCCCTGGGTCTCTCCCACAACATGTGGTAATTCTGGGACATACAATTCAAGTTGAGATTTGGTGGGGGACACAGCCAAACCATATCATCTACCATCAGGTGCCCCATCCACCGTCCGTAGTACAGAATGTACCTTGTGTTTGGCTTGCCTTCTGTAACTCTGGAATGTTCAGAGTCCTCCTTCTTGAAGTAGATGGAGAAAAATGATTTTAGCTGGGATAAAGGAAAATGACAGACAACAAAAATCCAGGCAGGAAAGGGAATCCTCATGGGTGATGCAGTCTCACCCAGCTGCTAAGCAGTAGAGCTTGTGTTCTTCCCACCCCACCATAATAAATGGGGATGCCCATGAGGACACGCCACCCGCACAGGAAGGTGGCACATACAACGGCTCAGTCCTAGGCCCTTCAGGCAAATGGGTATTCAGACACGTAGGCTCTGCCTTCTGAGAAGTTTTGCCCATGAGTATCCTCCACCTTCACTCCTTCCACTGCCATTCCAATCATTAGCACAACTCAGGAGAAGTTCTCACTCCCAGGGAAGTTCTCTGGCAGCCTCACTTCACAGCCTCACTAATATGGATTTGCAAGGCAGAACCAGCTTCCTGGGCATGACCTGCAAGGTGCCACAGGGTCTTACACTTAGAAGGGCCTTGTGCTTGGTTCAATGCTCCACTATCACCATCTTGAAATTCTTAATAATTTTTTAACATGCAAATTGCATCAGCAGGGCTGCTTGCTGGGTCAGGAGGATGCTTCAGGCTCTGTGAAGATCTTCAGTGCAGGGAGCGAGGGGGTCTTCCCATCTTGTCCCCCATAGAATAGGTCTGTGAATCTCTATTAGCTTTGTTTCTCATCATCTGTCTTCTTCGTTCCTATAGAAACACAACCTAGAAAGCAGAGGGGCAGCTTTGTTGAAATTTATTACTGGTTCTGGTAAAATTAGGAAGCGGGAGTGGAGGGATGGAGGAAAATAGTGAGTGTTGGACTGAATGAACCTTAATTAGGAGAAGTGACAAGAAATGACCCTGTGAACAGGCCTCAAACACAGGGGTGAGTACTGCTCAGCAGGGCAGAGGCCAGCCGCCTATGGGATGAGCCCTGTCTGCCCACCTTTACTAACAGACTCTCCTTCCCCTGCTCAGCACAGGCCCTGGCCCGGGTCCCAGGGACATCAGGGACCCGGGGCTTGTTCTCACCTGGCTTGTCTAGGTTTGAGGTGCTGCTCGGGATGAGCCTTTGCTGCTGCCCCGAACACTGCCTGCCAGCACCCCAGCCCACCGCCCTGATCTCATCACCCCGGAAAAGAGCAAGCTCGTCAAATAGGAGAGTGCTTGGGGTCTTCGCCAGTAACTAGCACTGGCTGCTGTTTATGAGCATCTGTTATGCACAAAGCAATGGAGCATTCTCACATTTAATCCTCAACACAGTGCTGTCAGGTAAGTTATATTATCCTCCTCATTTCACACATGAGAAAGCTGACGTTTAGAGGGCATATATAACTTTCTAGGGTTGAGAGAGCTTATGTTGGAATTCAGGTTTTTCTGACAACAGAAAACAGTTACACTCAGCTGAACTTAATTGTGAATGAACTGAATTGATTTTTCCCCATTAGATTTTACTGTCTCTCTAATATCTACCCTTCTTATGGGGACTTTATGGCTGATAAGAATCCCATATCAGTTACAGGTACATAAACATGTGTGTCAGTCGCGTGCCTCCTCTGCCTCCCTGTGACATGTGCAGGGGGCCATAGTTTTATCCCCTGTGAGCCTGAGAGATCAGGAGAAGAAAGTCTCCTTGTCCCTTGTCTCTTCAAATGGTGCTCACACCTGGTTAGTGAGAACCCTTAGTGATGGTGACAGCGATGATGACGACTAACATTTATTAAGCACACTTCACCAGCATCTTCTCATTGAATACTCACAAGAACCCTGGGAGGTAGACACTGTCATCACATCCATTTTCAGATGATGAAACTGAGGAATGGAGACATTAAGTGCCAAGTTCATACAGCTAGACATGGCGGGTGTCATATATTGATTTATTTAACAAACATTCTAGATCAGGAGGGTACAGAATATGCAAGAGAATCTCAGCCGAGGGGCGGGTCTGTGCGAAGCGTGTGGTAGGACACAGCACAACCTATTAAAGGAGCTGAAGGAAGGCCAGTGAGGCTGGAACGGACAGAAGGGTAGGGGCCTAAAGCCAGACAAGCCCGAAGAGAAAACGGGCTGCCTTGAGAGGCCTTTGAGAACTTTGGTCTTTATCCTTAGATCAATGGAAAGCCATCGGTGAGTTTGAAGCAAAGTGATAGGAACCAGATCGTAGTTTAAGAAGATCATACTGAGTGCTGTGTGGAGAACACATGGAAGAGAGGCAAGATTGGAGATGAGTGACCACATAGCCAGCTATTTTAGAAGCCCAGAAGAAACATAGCAGTGGTTTGGGGGTAGTGGTGAATATGGAAAAAATGAAAACTTGAGAGGGAGTAAAAAGATGAAACCATAGGACTTGACTGTGATTGAATGCGAGTAGAAGGAAAGGGAAGGACTTGTTTTTATTTTTATTTTTTAGAGATGGGGGGGGTCTCACTATGTTATCCAGGCTGGCCTTGAACTCTTGGTCTCAAGAGATCCTCCCGCCTCAGCCTCTTGCATAACTGGGACTGAGGGAACATACCACTATACCCAGTTACTTTCAAGGATTTCAATTCAGGTCTGTTAGTCTCCAAATAGTATACTTTTAACCACTACCCCTTAAGAATTTGGTCATTCAGGATTAAGCTTAGCTGCATAACCAGAAACTCCAAATAATAAAAGTTTAAATTAGACACAAATTTATTTTCCATTCACATGAAGAAGTTCAGAAGCAGTCAGGTTGTGGCTAGTGAATTCTATTAGGGGTTCAGGCATCGTCAACATTGTTGCTTTGTCCCCCTTAGCAATTCTATCTCCATTCCAGCCAGCAGGAGTAAGGACGAGGAGAGAGGGCATGTTTCTTCCCTTTGAGGGCATGTTTTAGAAGACACACACCAAACTTCTACTTGCATGTCATTTGCCATAACTTAGTCAAGGCCATACTGGCTGCATGGGAAGCTAAAAAATGTGACCTTTGTTTTGGGCAGTGAAGCGACCAGCTTAAAATTAAGAAATTGATTATTAAAAAGGGGAAAATGGATATCAGGGTACAACTAGCAAGCTGAACTACAACTGTTAGGTGTAAGTCTGCAATGCTAAGCCATATAGTAAATGATGAAAAGTCAAAAGTAGAGACTTGAATATATGATGCAAATTTTTCTAGGTCGCTATTTGATGCATAGTTTAATGTTTCATTTCTGCCCAGTTGTTAAACTCTTTGCTAGATTAACAATACTCATCTCGAATGTAAAATGGTATAGCCACTATGGAAGACAGTTTGGTGGTTCCTCAAAAAGTTAAATCTAGAATTGCCCTATGACCCAGCAATTTCACTCCTAGATATATACCCAGGGCAGCTGAAAATATATGTTCACACAAAAATGTGTACGCAAATACTCATAGCGGCATTATTCAAAATAGACAAAAATGGAAACAGCCCAAATGTCCATCAACCGAGGCATGGATAAACAAAATGTGATAAGTCCGTACAATGAAATATTCTGCAATAAAAAGGAATGAAGTACTGATACATGCTAAGACATAAATGGACCTTGAAAGCATTATGCTAAGTGAAAGGGGCCAGACATAATGGCCACATATTGTGTGATTCCATTTACATAAAATGTCTAGAATAGGGAAATCCACAGAGACAGAAAGTAGAGTAGCGATTGCCAGGGAATGGTGGGAAGGAGGCACAAGGGTGAGGTTTCTTTTTGGAATGATAAAAACATTCTAGAAGTAGACAGTGGTGTTGATTGCACAACATAATGAGGATACTAGAAAGCACTAAAGTGGACACTTTAAAATGGTGATTTTCGGCCAGGCGTGGTGGCTCACGTCTGGAATCCCAACACTTTGGGATGGTGAGGCGGGCGGATCACTTGAGGTCACGAGTTCAAAACCAGCCTGGCCAGCATGGTGAAACTCCATCTCTACTAAAAAAAATATATTAAAAAATTTAGCCTGGCATGGTTGCGGGTGCCTGTAATCCTAGCTACTCGGGAGGCTGAGGCAGGAGAATTGCTTGAACACAGGAGGCAGAGGTTGCAGTGAGCCAAGACTGTGCCATTGCACTCCAGCCTGGGTGACAAGGGCAAAACTCCATCTCAAAAATAAATTAATTAATTAACATAAAACAAAATGTTGATTTTCGGATATGTAAATTATATCTCAATTTAAAAAAAATTATCTTTGGTTCCATATGTAGTTCTTTAAAAAGGCAAAAAAAAAATAAATAAATAAAAATCCTGATAAACGTTATGTGTATGTGTGGCCGGAGGCAGGTGTTTTATACACATAATGGTTTGGTTAATTCTGATGTTTGTAAATAACAGATTAATTCCAACTTTCGCTTAATGTCCTCAGAATCGTATTTTAGCTGTAGGAAGCCAAACCATTTACAATTTTTGCTTGTATTTTGAATTTTTCCTAAGGATGCCTGTTATGGTCTGAATGCCTGTGTCCCCCCAAATTCACATTTTGAAACCCTGCCCCTTAATGTGACGATAGCAGGAGGCGGAGTCTCTGGGAGGTGATTAGGATAAGATGAAGTCATGAGGGCACAGCCCACCTGAGTGGAAGTAATATCTCCCTAAGAGACTTTGTTTCCTCTCTCTGCCATGTGAGGACACAGACCAACCCTGGGACAGTGCTGGAGGGGAATGCAAAGGCAGCAGGATCCCCGGGAGCCGTTATGGAGGCTGCTTGTCCCATGGAGACAGCAGAAAGCAGGCTTGACAGACCCAGAAACTGGAAATTCAGAGTGATGGTTGCCAAAGTGCTGTCACTCAGCCAAACAGGGACCTGGCTCAAATGCTGCAAAGCGAAGGCCGTATCTGCTCCGCAGGAGCCACAGGCCAGAGGACCAGCTGTTGGTGCTCCTCTGGGACTATCACGCAGGACAGCAGGCACAGGTGAAAGGCGTCAGACCCGGAATGAGACCTCTCTGAGTGCCCCCTGCCCCTCACTCCCTCCATGAGCCTGGAGAAGTCTTGTTCCCTCTTCAAGCCCCCTTTTGTAAAACAGACAAGGTAACTGGGCCAGTGTTTTTCCATCTGGGTTCTCTGGGCCTCCAGGGATCTGAGGATGGAGGACCAAGGTAAGCTGTAGTTTCATCAGGTCTCTTTGGAGTTCATTTGAGAAAAAAATAAATAAAAGTGTACTGCTGATCATTGATAACAAAAAGACAGGGCAAGCTTGAAGGCCACGGTACTATGTGATGCTGACGCAACCTCTGTCTTCGCTTTGAATACTCTGATCTCAAACTCAGGAAAGCCGTGGCTGTGGGATCACTCTTAGTCACGGTGAAGGTATGCGAAGAATCTGCAGTTATGTTCCATCGCGTGGTTTGCTAGCCAGGGGGAAATTACCCCTGTATCAGATGCCACAATAATTGTCATTCGATCATTTTCTTGTTGCCCAGAAGGGGAGTAATCAGAAAGGAAGGGTGGTGTCGGCGGTGTTGACATGGGGCCAACATATCTGGATGGAAAGTGAAATCTCAGTCAATCTTCCAGGCTCAAAGCCCAAGCAGAGAGGCCCCGGGAAGGAGCACAGGGCTGGGAGTGAGTGTGGGGCTGAGAAAGGGCTGTGCCAGGAGGCCTCTCCTCTCCACATTCCTCACCTGCAATCCCTCACAAGATGACCAAGACAACCTAGTGAAACTGTCTTGCTTGGAATATGCATAAGAGAGGAAGTGCCCTAGCCACAGAAGGCTGTAATACACTAGAGGGCAGTGGCCCCCAAGACCACAGGGAGGGAAAGTCCCATGGAATGTGGGCCGCCTTTCCCTGACTCCCTCTGACCATTCCCGGGGGGAAATGCGGGCCCGGGGTTGCCAGATTTTCTCATTTTCCAGGAGAAGCCAGAAACTCAGGTTTTTTTTTGTTTGTTTGTTTTTGTTTTTTGAGGCGGAGTCTCGCTCTGTCGCCCGGGCTGGAGTGTAGTGGCCGGATCTCAGCTCACTGCAAGCTCCGCCTCCCAGGTTTACGTCATTTTCCTGCCTCAGCCTCCCGAGTAGCTGGGACTACAGGCGCCCGCCACCTCGCCCGGCTAGTTTTTTGTATTTTAGTAGAGACGGGGTTTCACCGTGTTAGCCAGGATGGTCTGGATCTCCTGACCTCGTGATCCGCCTGTCTCGGCCTCCCAAAGTGCTGGGATTACAGGCTTGAGCCACCGCGCCCGGCCGAAACTCAGGTTTTTATGTGACATTTTCCGGTTTTTAAAATACTTTGCAAATCAAACAAAACATTTTGCTAGGCCAGAACTGATCCATTAGCCATCAGTCTACAATCCCTGAATTCCAAATGAGTGACTGCATTTTAATGAAAACACCAAGAAAATTAGGTAAAAATGTTCATTCTCCTGAGAATTTGGCCCCTGGGAGCACATTATTTATTCAACCATCAAGTGCCTACTGTGTGCCAGGTACAAACAGAATGCTAGAAGTTTTCTATGTTCTCATCCCTTCTCTGACCATAACTCTGTTTCATTCATGAAGTTTTCTGTATATGGGAAAGTGGGAAGGAAAGAAATAGAAGGGAAGAAAAATATTGGCCTGGAATAAAAGTTTAGCAAGGTATCATTCCAATGTGGAGGGTAAAATTGTGTCTCCAAGTCCACTGTCTTAATACACTGAGCAACTAGCACAGAGCTGGCCACCTGGTTGTTGAAAGACACAGCAACAATTGTAGCATATGTTGGTCACCCATTACCTGCCAGACTCAGCGGTGTTATTATGTTACTGGGCTGTGAATTTTAGTCCTCATTATACTTCTATGATTCAGGGACTTCCTTTTATCACAGAAGGAAACTGAGGTCTAAACAGACTAAGTAACTTGCCCAAGTTCATAGAGCTCTCAAGCTGTAGGCCTTAGATCTTAATCAAGGTGTGCCTGACTCCAGAATACACATCTTCACATTGTACTGAATGAATGAATATGAAGAGTGAGTGGATGAGTGAGCTGAGGCCCTGCTCCCTCTCCCCATCATCTTTCACCCTCCATTCCCACCCTGCCCTCCCAACTCATGTGCTGGTTCTGAGACTGAAAGATCAGAATTACATTTTTGCAGATTTCCCAAAGGAACATTGAGGCCATCACTCCCCTTAGTGCCTCAGGACACTAAGCTGGCTGGGGCATTACCATCTGCCTTGGCCCTTCAGGAGCTGTCAATGTCTACATACCCACTTAGCTTCCTTCCTGTCACATTGATACACTCAGCATCATTTGCCTCTAAAATATGGTGTGTGAAGGGGAAAGAGAAAGCAGCATGTTTTACAGATCAAGAAGTTTTCTTATTTACCAGTGTGCTAGTTTCTGTTATTTTTTTCTGTACCCTAGTGTATAATCAGAGCTCATAAAAGTGCTACTGTGTGGGAGGTCTACATTTCCTCTCGATTAAGCATCCCCAGATGTTCATAGATCCTGACACTTCATGCCTCCTGCCTGCTTTGGTTCACCTTCCAGCCTCACGGCTCCTCTTTGCTTCAGTTGAGGAGCTCAGCATGTCCCACTCTGTGGTTCACTAATCAGTCATCATTCCCCAACATCGCAACTCAACGTCTGCCTATAAGTCTGTTTCCCCTTGATGTGGTCAGGTGTCTGTTGTCTGCTCATATTCAGAAATCCCTCTTTTATGAGAACCTGACTCCCAACTGCAGATGGATTTCCTTGCTGCTTTTGGAAATCACTGATAGCACTTCCTCCTTGGTGCAATCAGAGGAGTCCCTGTGTGGTACATGCTGACCCAGTGGCTAGACAGGGGTTCATCAAACATTTTTATACATTGCAGTTGGCAAACTCTCAATTTCAGGATATGCTGTGATGAAGCAAGGAAACACCGTGGTCCTCCAGATATGTCTGATGGTCTATGTTTGCAAAGTGTCATACCCAAAGGATGCTCGGGATGGCCCAAGTAGGGGTTCTTTGCTTTTCCCGTGAATCCACTCAAGGACCAGCTCCGCAGGCTTACGGTTCTGGCCTGAGGGCTTTGACCTTTATAATCTTGGAAAGGACAATGCAAGGGTTTGGGATGATCCAAGACTTGGAGTCTGCAGAACTGGGATCGAATTCTCACTCTGACGTGCTCTAGTTCTGTGATATAAAGAAAATCACTGAATTTCAGGGCTTCATTTTCCTTACTTATGAAATGGGAATAACAAGGACAACAATTACTTCACAAAATTATTGTGAGAATTAAATAAGTGAGCATGCGTGGATGTATTTGGAACAGAACAAGCTTTTATCAAATATTAAATGAATTTCTGAAGTGAAACAAATGAAGATGTCCTCTTTCATTTTCCCTTCTCACCATTAGGGAGAGAAATAGCATCACCTCAGGTGAGGGGCCTGCACCCAAACTCAAGAACCACTCTGTTGGCACTGTGGTGGGACTCAGGCCATCCTAGTCCTAGTTTCTTGACTCTACCTAGCTAAGAAGTCTGGTGTCATTTCTTTACTCCTTTATTTTAAAATTTTATTATAAAAATTTTTAAACATAGAGAAAAGTAAAATGAATGACATAATGAAGAATCTACCAGCTAGTTCCAATTATTAGCACTCTGGCATATTATAATATGAATGCATATATATGTATGTATAATATGTACATGTGTATACACACACACATATCTATTTGCTAAACTGTTGCAGACATGTTTCTTCATTCCCAAATACTTCATCAAGCATCTCTAAAAGTTGTCATTATTTATATGATTACAGCAATATTATGTGGTAACCACATTAATAGTTCCTTAATATCGTTTATTATCTAGTTCATGTTAATACTTCCCCAATTATTTCCAGAATGTGTATTGTAACATTTTTAGGAATGGGGATCCAATCAAAGATGGATTGGTTGTTAAATCTTTCAAAATCTGTAACAGACCACTTCTCCCACTCCCAGCCTACTGCCACACACTTTGTTTGCTTTCATACTAAATTCGACCCCAGGGCTATGACAGTGATTCATCAGCTGGCATCAGCTGGCACTTGAGCTGGCTTCTCAAACTGACTTGGATTGACAGAGCACAGCAGTGTGTGAAAGAGGACTGTCAAAGGCAGCAGCATAGGTAGAGACACAGAAGGAGGCAGACCTGGAGTGTGTATAGGACACTCTGAACCATTCCGTCTAATTAGAGGGCGGGAGTGTCCTACTGATACAACCCGTCATGGTGGAAAATACAAACTTGTAGTCCATTTCCAGAAAGACCTAACTTGTTGTCAACCATGGATATACTACGTATCCAGAAGTCAGAACAAATATTTCTTCACTGTTCCTTGGAGTAGAGCTGCCTTTTCCTCAAAGAGTTACTGGGAGGTCTCTTTCCCCTCTAGTCTTCCTCCTTCCTGTTGGACTCCTCAGCCTCTAGGACCTTGGCTTAACTTCACTGCTACCTTCTTAACCTTGGTTGCCAAGCCCTATGTCCCTGGAGCTATGCTTTCATTAAAGAGCAGCCTCTACCAGGCAAACCGGTATCTCTCCGAGGAAACCGATTGCCCCTCATAGCTTTGATTCCTTATCATGCTAAAATGCACTAAGGATGAGGATGGTGAGAGGCAAGAGGGGTGAAGGGAGCAAAGAACCCTGCACTGATAAGTGAGACAAGCAGAATTCTCAAGTGGTAGAAAGTGGGTTTGGAAGCATAGGTTGAATTTGGTCACCAAGAATTTCTGAGAAAGGGAAAGACCTAGTATGAACACTTGAAATGTGTCAATCTTGGAGTGAAACATAAAGTAGGCTGGAAAGAAGTAAGTCAATGTGGGGAGATTACTGTGGAGAGGCTAGCTGGGAAGTGGTAGGTAGCTGTGAAAGCATGAATACCACTATCCAAAGAGAGAATGCTGAGATAGAGAACACTGCTAAGGGTGACTCTTTAGGGCACACACACAAACTGGGAGGTCAAAAGAAGCACCGAGGAGAAGGTAGAACCAACTCATTCTGAGAGGGAGGAGGAGAACCAGCCCATCCCTGTATAACAGAAGCAAGTGAAGAGATTTTCCAAAAGGAAAGATTGGTCACAGTATCCCATGATGAACTGCTATTGTAGAGATAAGACCTGAGCAAGCTACTTTGAATGGGGTGTCCAACAGGTAACTTCCTTCAGGCCACCACTGGCCCATTGGCATCTGTCTTTCTTTCTGGGGTCCTCCTCTGCCAGCCATACTCATCTCTCCACTGAACTCTGGGTCCCATCCCCTTCTGCCCCCTCGCTCAATCAGTCTCCCCTCTCCTGTGTTAATCCTCAGCCAATAAAGAGGCCCAAGACTCTTCTATCTTAAAAATGCAAACCAACCAACCTCCCTCAATCTTACATCTGCATCCAAATCTTGTCTTCACTCTCTATTATGCCACATTCAAGCTCTTTGAGGAACTTACCTGTGTCCATTTCATCTCCTTTCATTCCTTCCTTACTGCTGTCCCTTTCATCAATGCTATCCTCATTAGGTTCACTGATGCTCTCCATACTTTTCAGTCCAACAGGCAATTTTCTATCTATATCTTATCTGGCCCTGTAAGTCATTTGATAATATTAATTAATTTCTTTTGCTTATGATCTCCTCCGGCCTTGCTTCCAAAACAACACTTCTTCCTATTTCTCCTCACGCCTCTCTGTGTGTTCCCTCTCCATCTTCTCTGCCTTGAAATATGTTGGACTCCTCAGCCTCTAGGGCCTTGGTTTCACTTCACTACCACCTTCTTGATCTTTCTTGCCAAGCCCCATGTCCCTGGAGCTATGCTTTCATTAGAGAGCATAGCCTTGAGGTCTGTCCTCAGTCCTCTTCTCTCTTTATGCAGTACAGCCCTCTTGGGCACCCTCTCTATAGGCCCATGTGGCCACCACCATCTTTATGCTGATGAGCCCCAGATCATGTCTCCATCTCCAGGCCTCTCCCCTGGGTGGAATCTAATTGTCTACCGGACAGCTCAGTTTTTATTCAGCTAACACTTATATACTATGTGGCAGGTACTGTTCTAAGCACTTTATAAAATATTAGCTTACTCAGTGCCCTATTTGCTGGAATTTGAAAGTTTGTCCTCTTCCAAATGCGTGTTGAAACTTAATTGCCATTGCAACAGTATTAAGAGGTTGGACCTTTAAGAGGTTATTAGGCCATGTGGGCTCTGCCATCATGAACGGATTAATGCTGTTATCAAGGGAGAGGGTTTATTATTGTGGGAGTGGATCTAAAAAAGGAACATTCCCTATCACTCTTTTTTTTTCTTTTTTTGGAGGTATGCAGCATCTTTTGCCAGTTGTCAGCAACTTGCTATTGGACTTCTCAGCCTCCAAAACTAGGAGCCAATAAACTTCTGTTCTTCATAAATCACTCAGTCTCAGATATTCTGTTATCGCAGCACAAAATGGACTAAGACAACATTCAAAGAGGAAAATTGCCGTCACCAAATAATGAACGCACCCCCTTTCCATCAAACCTCCTTCTCCTCACTCCACTTTGAGGTTGGTCTTAGAGAGAGGCATCTACCACTCATGCAATGCTCCAGCCAGAAATGAGTGGCTCCTCCTAGACACATCTTTCCTGAACCACCCATTCCTTCACCCCCTCTGCTCCACAGTCAGCAAGTCCCAAGACCTGCTTATTCCTCCTCTTTCTTACCCACCCCTCCCACATCCACTGCCACTGGTTTGATTCTGCCCCTCACCACACCTGACCTGGATTCTCACAACAACTATCTGGAGTCTCCTGCCTCTGATTCTTTCCAAATGCTTTCTTCTTTTTTTGGAGACTGAGTCTTGCTCTGTCACCCAGGCTGGAGCACAGTGGCATGATCACAGCTCACTGCAGCCTCAACTTCCCAGGCTCTAGTGATTCTCCCACCTCAGCCTCCTGAGTAGCTGGGAACATAGGCACACACCACCATGCCTGACTAATTTTTGTATTTTTGGTAGAGTCAGGGTTTCACCATGTTGTCCAGGCTGGTTCCGAACTTCTGAGATCAAGTGATCCACCCGCCTCAGCCTCCCAAAGTGCTGGGATTACAGGCAAGAGCCACCACACCCAACCTCCAAATACTTTCTTCTAAAATACATTCTGATCCTGTCTCCACCTGTACTCTCTGCCCTCCTGCTTAAAGTCTTCCTATTTCTTCCCCAGATTGCAGAATGAATAAAACTCAAAGTCACAGGAAATAAGATGGGAAAGTCCAGGGAAGCTCCCAGATGGCTATCTCATGCTTCTGCACTTTCCTACTAAGCCCTTCACCTCTTCTCTTTATAACAATCACAGACTCCTCCCAAAGTGAATTTTTCTCTCAGAAGCCTTCTTTATTGCTTTGACCAACCCCATTGGTACTTTCACAGCACACATTATGTATTTATCTATTGTTGCATGTATTGTTCTGTCTTTCCATTGTTTATTTGCTGGTCTCATCCACCAGCTGCAAACTTCTTAAGAGGAAGGACTGAGCCGTATTGAACTGTGACTCTCTAGTACTTCAGAAGCTTCTGTTGAATGAATGAACTAATGACAATAAAATTGTGTGATATTATAATTGAATAACTGACTGTTCAAGGGTCTGTGATCTAGGATCAGTCCACTTCATTTAAAATCCTATTTCAACTGTCATTTACAAGATCTGTTCATTTGGGCACATATCTTAATGCCCTATGGCTCAGTTTTCTTGTCTATACAATTAGGATTAATAAGATAGCCCATAGGTTCACTGTGGTAATTAGATACTCTATAAATTATTAGTAAAATATCTAACATGTGAGTACTTAATAAATGTTTGCTATTACCATTTTTAAATTGGAAATCAATTACTTTTCAGGTGCTTGGAAGTACTTTTTTAAAATGCAGATTGACTATTCTTCCTGCAAAAGTTGTTATGAATTTTAATACTTTCTATAAATTGTCTTCATTTTTGTTAATTTGCAGTATTAAAATTTGATCTATAGCAAGGAAAAGCTCAGCTCAGCTCTTGGCATAATTATCGCAATTTCCAAAAAAACAGGAGATGAGTTAATGAGATGATCTTACCCTGTTGGAGGTCCCAGATTCAGATGACTGAGGGATATAATCTTTCATTCCAGGAACGAAGGGAGGAGGTGGGAATCTTGCCACTCACTTACGTTTACTGCTGTTTCCTGAGTCAGAAGAAGCTTGAAGATCAAGGTGTACACTCCAGAGACCTACTAAATGTGTTCACCCTGCTCCCCAGCACATTTCGGGCACAACCCTGATTTACTCAGGCAGGTACAAAACCACAATTCAGGGTTTACCAGGTTTCTTTCACTGGTTGGAAAGAGTATGAAGTTGCAAGGGTGTTTAATATTTGTGAATGCGATGTTAGGAATACTGCAGATCACTTAAATATCCTCTGAGACTAAATACAAATAATTTCTGATTCAGCCACAGATTTGAAATATAATACAGGTGAGGAATAACCCCCTCAAGCATACGGGAAGCCTGACTGCAGAATTTTGAAAGCCTGTCTTGGCTACTGAGAGATCATTTCAACAAATAATTAACCAGTATCACAAACTTAGTTGAAAAACCACTGATCAGTTCAATTTTTTCTATTAGTACCCCTTTACCTGCATGAACATTTATGTTTGGACCCAATCCAGCTGTTGCTACTACCAGATGGTTTATAGATGCATGCTGAGACACATCTAAGAAGTAACATCTGGAAATCTTTGAATCGCATTCTTCTTGCTAAAATATCCCTGGGGGAATAGGGGCCTCAAAATAGAGAAAAATCCAAACCTTTAATGGTTCTTGTGAAGGGTGTGAGATATTAGAGTTTTTCTGTCTTAATTAAAACTTCCAGAGAACAAAACAGAAATCGACCTAAAATTCTAATTGAAAAAGCATTAATTCTATGTGTAAATGAGTATCACCTCTTCAATTATATTATGAATGTGTCATTCTTCATCTTTATGAGATTAAAGATTATGAGGGCATCATCTTTAATACAAGTTTATAAAAACATTCAACCACTTGAAAGATGTGTGTTCAAAATCCTTTGTCTAGCAGTGGTGACAGATTTGCACTGCCCCTTCATGGGTATGTCTGCACCAAGGGACCTGGAACAATCTCCTGGATTGTTGCAAGGTTTAGTGAGATAATGTACATGAAAGAACTTGCAAAATGAAGAGCACTTTATAAACTGTAAAGGTCCACATCAACACAGACTGCTTGGACCAGAACTCACAGTACAGAAAATAGTAGAGCAAAGCAAAAATGATTTACTCAGGCAGGTACAAAACCACAATTCAGGGTTTACGAACCAGTGCTCAAACTACCAAAGTAATATATTGGCTTGCATCATAGACCTGTTGTGGGGGGTGAAGGTGGGTGTAGTTTTTGTTGTTGTTGTTGTTGTTGTTGTTTTTCATTTTACAGCAGTTTTATTTTTTCAGACAACTCGAACAGAGTACAGAGTCCCCATGGACTTCCCCTCCCTCTCTTCCCCTGCCACCTCAGCAGTTTCCACTAGTAACATCTCCCGTTATTGTAGTACATTTGTTACAATAAACAAATCAATATTGATATATTATTAGCTAAATTATTAGTTTCCATTATTAACTAATTTGATACATTATTAATTATAATCTAGATATTGATATATTATTAACTGAAGTCCACAGTTTACACTAGGTTTCTCTTCCTGTTATATAGTTGTCTAGATTTCATCTAAACTTTGAAATTACTCCATGTAAGGCTGGGGGCAGTGGCTCACACCTGTAATCCCGGCACATCAGGAGGCCGAGGTGGGAGGATCACCTGAGATCAGGAATTTGAGATCAGCCTGACCAACATGGAGAAACCCTGTCTCTACTAAAAACACAAAATTAGTCAGGCGTGGTGGCACATGCCTGTAATCCCAGCTACTTGGGAAGCTGAGGCAGGAGAATCGCTTGAACCCGGGTGGAGGTTGTGGTGAGCTGAGATCGTGCCATTGCACTCCAGCCTGGGCAACAAGAGGGAAACTCCATCTCAAAAAAAAAAATAAAAATAAAAGAAAAGAAAAGAAATTACTCCATATAGAATGTTATTCAAATTTGGGACTTCCTTCTCTATTTGTGGGTTTCAGATTTTCTGAGGCTGCAGAATTTTTACAGAGGATCCATAGATCCTATGCAAAGCTAGCCTTTAGGGTAGACTGGACAATGTGCTTTTACTGGGCCCTGGAAAAAATATTTATTAATGAATGAGTGAAAAAGCAATTCACTTACTCATTTATATACTGCTATATTTCAAATTTTGTAAATGCCATTATATTTCAGTTATCTATACTGTGTTACAAAACACACCACAACTTAATGGTTTAAAACAACGATTTTTTATTTCTCAGAATTCTCTGCATCTACTAAGTGGTTCTGCTGGTTTTGTCTGGGATTATTCACGTAACTGCATTCAGTCAGCAGAGAAGCTGGTGACTGGGCTGATGGCTTATCCTCAAGGAGACTAGATCAGCTTCCTCACATAATGGCAGCCAGGTTCCAAAGCAAACCCCAGTGCGCAAGTACTTATCAAGTCACTACTTGTGTCAGGTTTACTGATGTCCCCTTGGTCACAGTGCTAACAGAGTCAAGTCCAGAATTAATGTGGCAAGAAATTGAACCAGGAGGTTTGATTTTCTGTGGACAAACAGTGTAACAATCTACATACAATGTTGTAATTAATTAATTTGTAAATTCATGTAAAGGAGTTATTGAGGCTGGGCGTTGTGGCTCACGCCTGTAATCCCACCACTTTGGGAGGCCGAGGTGGGCAGGTGGATCACTTGAGGTCAGGAGTTAGAGACCAGCCTGGCCAACATGGTGAAACCCGTCTCTACTAAAAATACAAAAATTAGCTGGGTGTGGTGCTGCACGCCTATAATCCCAGCTACTTGGGAAGCCGAGGCAGGAGAATCATATGAACACGGAAGGTGGGGGTTGCAGTGAGCTGAGATCGGGCCACTGCACTTCAGCCTGGGTGACAGAGCGAGACCCTGTCTCAAAAAAAAAAAAAAAAAAAAAAAAAAGGAGTTACTGAATCCCTAATAGGTTTTCATCAGAAGTTTTATCAATCATCAGAATTTTCATTAAAACTTCAGATACTCTTCTGAGAATCCATTAAATTGTCTGGCATTGTAAAGAGATCTCTGTAGTTAAAAGGGATGGGAACCTCTAAATAAATGCACCATCTGCTAGGAATTTAAAATATTTGGTCTTGTTGATGTTTGGGATGAGATTTGACATATTTGGCAAATGCTGCTTTAATGTTTATTATGTTTTCCGCCTTACTTAGGATCATGAGTATTAAATAAAGAATGTTTAAAAAGGTAATTTATTACTGCTCCTTTGCTAGAAGAATAAAATGGGGAATTTGTTATTTCTCATCCAAGGCAGACTATGTCACCTGAATGTGTCAGGCCCACCCCTGGCTCCTATGGCTTTAATGTGGCAGACATGAAGGATAAAGCACCCAGTCAGGAACCTACGGCGGCAGTCAGCTGGGAGTATAGGGGCAGCCCTGGAGTAGCGGTTGTGGCAGTGCACATGGACGCAGCTGCAGTGGCTGTGGGGCTGACTACTAACGTTCCTGGTGATGCAATGTAGAATTTCATAAGAACACATAGATGGAAGGAAAAAAACCTATGGTGACCGTGAAGGCCTTGATGCCATGTATGTCAAATTGATATCGTCTGTTGGTCACAAAGTTATTGTATAAAGAGAATACGCAGTAACATCAATAACAATAAAGGCTATGTTGAGTGAACCAGATCAGTTTGCTGAAAATGAAATCAGTGAGGTCGGTTTTAGAGAAATCTCTTCACAAGTGCTATCAAAAGTATGCACGTAAGCTGCATGCTCTGGCTCAAGCCTATAATCACAGCAGTCTGGGAGACCTAGGTGGGAGGATTGCTTGAGCCTAGTTCAAGACCAGCCTGGGCCACAGAGTGAGACCCCGTCTCTCCAAAAAACATTAAAAATCAGCTGGGTGCAGTGGCATACACCTGTAGTCCCAGCTACTTAGGAGGCCGAGGTGGAAGTATCCCTTGAGCCCAGGAATTCAAGGTTGCAGTGAACTATGATCACAACACTGCACTCTAGAGTGGGTAACAGAGCAAGACCTTGTCTTTAAAAAAAAAAAAAAGTACGAATATATTTTACATACAAGGTTCACTACACTAACAGCTCCACAGAGATTCTCAGATTCGCAACTGCACCTCAGATTGCACCAGAATTGCTGATGACTGTGAACTTCCTAGATTGTTAAATAAATTATAATAATTTTTAAAAGTACCAAAAGTTAACCTTTGAACAATGCAACAGTGCAGAAAGCTGGCAACCAACAAATATAAAATCCCTACTTTAAAACGCTGTTTTAAATTATGAAACCAAGAATATAAAATGATGTAACATAAAGTTTCTTTTTTTTTTTTTTTTTTGAGACGGAGTCTCGCTCTGTTGCCCGGGCTAGAGTGCAATGGCCGGATCTCAGCTCACTGCAAGCTCCGCCTCCCGGGTTTACGCCATTCTCCTGCCTCAGCCTCCCGAGTAGCTGGGACTACAGGCGCCCGCCACCTCGCCCGGCTAGTTTTTTTGTATTTTTTAGTAGAGACGGGGTTTCACGGTGTTAGCCAGGATGGTCTCGATCTCCTGACCTCGTGATCCGCCCGTCTCGGCCTCCCAAAGTGCTGGGATTACAGGCTTGAGCAAATGCGCCCGGCTATAAAGTTTCTTTATCTTCATATCTGCTTTCTAAAGTGCCAGACAATGACTGTAAAATGAGAAGGGCATCAATCGGTAACAGAACAGGCAAGGGAAATAGAGGGTGAGTAAATTGTTACATTGACCAAGAATCTAATAATCTTCTTGTTCACAAGGGTGAAATCAAAAGTAGGAATTTAAGTTTCCTGGTGAGTTGGATACCATTCCATCTTCATTGGTGATAATGAGTCAGTACTCTGGGCAATCAATGATCTCACCAGGTGGGCAGACTCAGAAGGAGGAGCCTTAGTTCCTCTCTAAGGGAGCCTCCCTGCAAGGATCTACACTACACAAGTGATTAAAAGGCAATTCATTGGCTCGTGGCCACCTGCTGACACCATCGTTCCAGCAGACTCTGACAGCCTGCTGGAGAATTGCATTAGTTGTTGTTTGTCCCCATCTTTATTGATGCCTCCCTGGGGTGTCTGTACCCCAACCCCACAGTTTTCTAGCTGGGCCTGATGTTTCTCTTTAGACATTTCTAGCAGACCATTTTCTCAGTTTATCCTACGTGGCTTAGCAATTCTCTCTAATGTCCTTTTTGTTTCGTAGTTCTTTTCATTAATTTACTCAACGTGCATTGAATGGCAGGTGTGTTCAAGGCTCCATGCTAGAGGAGTTATACAGTGGAAATGCAGTTGGTTAAGAGAGAGATATCAACAAATAGTTCTCAAAAAAGTAGTGCATGCTAATCTAGGAGGACAGGTATCCGGACAGTGTTGGCCAACCCAGCTTTCTCCCTTGTCACTTACAGAATGCAGTGTCCTGGGATGAAGAGGAACTGTCCAGAACAACCCAAACTTTGCCCTTGTTCCTACTAGAACAGGATGTTCTGGAATCCTTGTGTTCGGTGAGCCCAGAAATGCTCAGGGTATAAAACCCATGGCAGGGTGATTGCAGGGTCTCCCAGCTGCAGAGTGACACGGAACACGGGCAGACAACTAGAAAGTTGTATTGAGCCTTGCTGGACCAAATCCTTGGTTTCCTTTTTTTCTTTTTTCTTTTTTTTTCTGTTTATCTGTCAGTAACAAATCTGCTTTGACTAACTTGGTGAGCATGGATTCTGTCTCACTGGACTAGACCTACAAACCTTTGCAGTAATAAATGTCCCAAGTGGTAGAATGAAGGGTCAGAGGAAAGAACTATTCCATTATGCTCCTCCTTCGGTGAACACTGTTTTCCAACTTCCTTCAAGAGCTCCTTTTCCTTTTTGCCGGTACTCACTTTCCACTGTCTCTCTTCTTACTCACTAGGTAATGCATCTATTCATTTGGCTCTAACACCTAATTCCCAGCCCCTACCATTCTCCTTAAACTCCCACCCGTATTTTCAACTATCTGTTAGATGTTGCTACTGAAAGTTTCTAGGTCTTCTCTTATGCAGTATGTCTAAAACCAAATTTATTTTTCTGGTACTTACAGATCCTCCTGTATTCCCAGACTCCAACAATGGCTACAAGCTAGAAACCTTAAGTAGTTTTGATACATCCTATGCCTGGACTCCTAAACCTAATGCTTTGCCAAATGTGGTTGTTTTTACCTTGGTTTTAAACTTTTTGTTTAAACTAATACCTTGGTTTTAACTTTTTGTTTAAACCAATACCTTGGTTTTACCCCTTAAACTCTTCATCTTATCCCCTTACTGAATTATCTGGTTTTTCTTTTTCAGAACCGTTATACCAACCTGTTAACTGGACTCCCGACCTCCATTTCTTTCTTCTCAAACTATCCTCCACTGATACTAGAGTGATCACTTTAATATATAAAGTGATCATGTCACTTCCCTGTTTCAGAACCTCATTATTGCACAGAGTAAAGCCCAGATTTTTAGCATGCCAGAGAAGGCTTTCATAATCTGGTCTAATTGGTGATACATAAATACCCACCCCCACCCCAACACACACACATACACACATACATGTTAACTCTTCCAAAAGCATCCTAGCTTCTTAGGGAGAAAAACTTGTCAAATATTTGAAAATGAAGAAAAGTAATCACTAGCAGTGTCTTCCATGAAACGCTGGCCTTGCCTAGTAGGGCCTTCAGGGATGATCTGATTCTATAGGGTTGTATGCCTTTGATTGCCTAACTAGGCTATCTTACAGTTCTGTACAAGTAGAGATTAAATTGTAGAAAATTGATAGTAATAAAAATATCTCTTCCCAAACGTTCACTCTCTCTGTCTTAGCTAGGACATCTATCTTCTCCTGCCCCTGGGACATAGGCATGCCTGGTTTCTGGCCCTCAAACTCAGACCAAGGCTTACACTATTTGCTTCCATGGTTCTTAGGTTTTGGGGCTCAGAATAAATTATACTGCCAGCTTTCCTGGCCTTCCAGCTTATAGACAACAGATTGTGGGAATTCTCAGGCCCATACTCACTCCTTAAATCTTCTGCTAAAGTCTTCTATTTGTCAAACCCAACCAGAAGCCAGAGGACAAGAGACCCCAAGTAGTGTGCTACGTAATGACATCCTGCCTGATGCACCATGAGGGGAAAAGCCAGCTGGTAAAGGCCACCCACAGAGATAAGCAGAGGAAAGCCGACAAAGCCTGGGCCCCTGATGACATCATCTGGTTGCTGCTTCATCGCATCATCCCAGAACCATGTTCTACAGCCTTCTCGTCAGTCCCAGTGCGATAGATATCTACATATATAAATATGTAACATATATAGACAGATGTTTGCATATATATGTAATATATATGTTACACACATGTGAGTGTGTGTGTGTGCTTCACCACATCACATGGTGAAAGCAGGAGCAAGCAAGAGAGAGTTGGGGAGGGAAGGTGCCACATTCTTTTAAATGACCAGATCTCATAAGAACTTCCTATTGCAAAGACAGCATCAAGCCATGAAGGATCCACCCCTTCATATATATATTTTTATATATAGGCCACCAGTGCCATACTCACCTTCCAGGGACCTGGGAATCGATCTGCTCCACCTGATGCAGCTGGCACCAACGTCCACACACATTAGCCATGGGCCTAGGGACTGGCTCACCCCACTCACCACTGCCCCACTCACCACTGTCCACCACTGTGGACACTGAAAACAGGGGCCTGAGAACAGCCTTTTCTACCCATTGCTGCCACCACTGGTGCCTGAGGATCAGCCCACCTAATATTCCCATGCCCAGAAAAGCTTCATCATAACCTTCACTAACGACTGCAGTGCAAGCCACTGAGGAACTCACAAATTTCACGAATGCTAATTATCACTGAAGAAATCACATGGAAATTACACTACTGCACATGTGCAAAATCAAAGCTGAAGCACCCTGGCTGACCAACACCATAGATAAATCTATAAGTAAAAAATCTTCCCTATGAAAGCCAATTTATAAAATTGGAAGAAGTGACTGTTAGGCCAGATGCACAGACATCAGTGTAAAGACACAAATGTTAAAAACTAAGAAAGCATGGCACATCCAAAGGAACACAATAATTCTCCAGTAACAGATCTCAAAGGAAAGTTAGGAAATGCCTGAAAAATAATACAAAATAATAATATTAAAGAAACTCAGTGGGATACAAGAGAACACAGATAAATAATACAAAGAAATCCAGAAAATAATTCATGATCTGAATGAGAAATTCAAAAAGATATAGATATTATTGAAAAGAAACAAACATCAATCTTAAAACAGAAGAAATCAGTGAATGCAATAAAAAACTACAACTGAGAGCATAAACAACAGACTAGCTCAAACAGAGGAAAGAATTTTGAACTCAAAACAGGTCTTCTGAAGTAATCTAGTCAGACCACCCCATTTAAAAAAAAAAAAAAAAAAAAAAAACGGAAAAGAAATAAAAGAAGAAAAGTAAGTAATAAAAAAGAAAAAAAGGACTGAAAAGGCTGCATGACATATAGGACACCATAAAGTAACCAAATATTCAAATTCTGAGAGTTCCAGAAGGAGAAGATAGAGGCAATGACATAGAAAACCTATTTAACAAAATAATAGCTGAAAACTTACTGATATCATTTGGATGATTGTCCCCTCCAAATCTCATGTTGAAATGTAATCCTCAGTGTCAAAGGTGGGGCCTAGGAGGTATTTGCCTTATGGCTTGGTGTTGTCTTTGTAATAGTGAGTTCCCACAAGACCTGGTCATTTAAAATGTGTGGCGCCTTCCTCACAGCTCTCCCTCTCCTGCTTCTGCTTTCGCCATGTGACATGCCTGTTCTCCCTTTGCATTCAGCCATGATTGTAAGCTTCCTGAGACCTCCCTAGAAGCCAAGAAGACACCAGCACCATGCTTCTTGTAGTTCCTGCTGAACTGTGAGACAGTTAAAACTCTTTTCTTTATATATTACCCAGTCTCAGGTATTTCTTTTTTCTTTATATTTTTTCAGACAGGGTCTCACTCTGTCACCCAGGCTGGTGTGCAGTGGCACAATCTCAGCTTACTGCAACCTCCACCTCCTGGGTTCAAGCAATTCTCGTGCATCAGCATCTCGAGTAGCTGGGACTACAGGCACGCACCACCACACCAAGCTAATTTTGGTATTTTATAATTCAGTTGCCTAGAATGGTCTCGAACTCCTCAGCTCAGGCAATCCATCCACTGTGGCCTCCCAAAGTGCTAGGATTACAGGTGTGAGCCACTGTTCCCGGCCTCAGGTATTTCTTTACAGCAATGCAGGACAGCCTAACACAATGAGTGAGTTCTTGTTCTGAGTTCACACAAGATCTGATTGTTTAAAAGAGTGTAGCACCTCCCCCTCTCCTTGCTCTCGTTTTTGCCTTGTGACATGCTGGTTCCCTTTTCACCTTCAGCCATGATTGTTAGTTTCCTGACGGCCTCATCAGAAGTAAATGCTGGCACTACGCTTTCTGTACAGTCTGCAGAACTGTGAGCCAATTAAACCTCTTTTTGTTATAAATTTTACAGTCTCAGGTATTCCTTTATAGTAACAAAAGAATGGACTAACACTCTTTCCAAGTCTTGCAAGACAAGTAGACATTCAGATATAGGAAGCTCAAAGATGACAAAATAGATTCAACCCAGGAAGTTCTTTTCAAGGCACATTATAGTCAAACTGTCAAAAGTCCAAGAGAAAGAAATAATTCAAAAGTCAGAAAGAGAATAGCATCAAGTCACATATAACAGAATCTCCATCAGGCTAACATCATATTTCTCAACAGAAACTTTACAGGCTAGTAAAAAATGTTATGCTATATTAAAAGAGCTAAAATAGCCTTTCCCAGAGAAGTAAAAACTGAGAAATTATCATCACTAGACTGATCCTACAAGAAATGCTTAAGGAGTCCTATATCTAGAAGTGAAAGGATGATATCTACCATCATGAAAACACATGAAAGTATAAATCTCACTGGTACAGCAGATATACAAATGAGAAACAGAAAGGAGTCAAACATTACCACTACAGTAAACCACCAGACTGCAGTAGTAAGCAATAAGAGACAAAGAAAGGAATAAAGGATCTACAAAACAACCCCAAAACAATTAACAAAATGACAGAAATAAGTCCTCACCTATCAATGACAACTTTGAACATGAACAGATTAAATTCCCCACTTACAATTTGTAGACTGGCTGGACAGATTAAAAACATAACCCAATTATATGCTACCTATAAGAAACTCACTTCACCTGTAAAGACACATATAAACTAAAAGTGAAGAAATGGAAAAATATTTTCACACAAATGGAAATTCAAAATGAGCAGAAGGGGCTATACTCCCACCAGATAAAATAGACTTTAAGTAAAAAACTGTAAAAGAGACAAAAGGTCATTATTTAATGATAAAGAGATCAATTCAGCAAAAGGATATAATAGTTCTAAATATATATCTTTTATATTTTTTGTACATTTTGTACGTGTATATTTTTGTAAATTTATTTACATATAAATGCATGCATATTTATAAATATATATATATACACACACACACACACACACACATATATATATATATATATCTGAACTTGGAGCACCCAGATACATAAAGAAGCAAATACTATTAAGTCTAAAGGGAGATAGACTACAATACAATAACATTTGGGGACTTAAACATTTCACTCTTGGCATTGTACAGATCACCTAGATAGAAAATCAACAAAAACATTGGACATAAACTGCGCTTTAGAAAAATGGACCCAACAGACATTTACAGAACATTTTATAAAACAAATGCAGAATGTACATTCTCAGCAGCACATGGAACATTCTTCAGTGTAGACCATATGTTAGGCCATAAAACCAGTTGCAACAAATTTTTAAAACTTGAAATTATATCAGGTATCTTATTTGGCCACAGTGAAATAAAACCAGAAATAAATAACAAGAGGAACTTGGAAAACTGTACAAGTACATGGAAATGAATCAATATGCTCCCAAATGACTATGGAGTCAATGAAGAAATTAAGAAGTAAATCAAAAGTATTCTTGAAACAAATGAAAACGAAAATACAATATACCCATATCCCATAGGTATAGGATACAGTAAAAGCAGTGCCTAGAGAGATGTTTATGGCAATAAATGCCCACATCAAAAGAGTAGAACAATTTCAAATAAACAACCTAACAATGCACCTCAAGGATCTATTTATAGCCAAAATCATAACTGCTATGAAATAGCAACCATCTGACCCCTTCATAGAGAAGCACTCCCGAAGTCATAAGTTCAGCAAAGTACTAGGTCTCAATTTCTTCCTCCCAATGTTTTTTATACTGGATATCAGATGTTGTTAGTAGCTCTATAGAGTGCTGGGTACACATGTCCTCCGTCAAATTAAATTTAAAATTAAGCTGCCAAGTTGAAATTCCTGGAGGGTTTTCTACTTGCTCATTCATAAATGTCAGTCCTAGTTGAATTATCTTTAACAAGTCTACATTACACCGCAATAGTTGATACTGATAATCAGGATTGCTCCTGAATTCTCTAATAGGTCTTGCAACCACACCTGGAAACAGTCATGACATGAAACAGTCCTTTTATTTTTATTTTATTTCGAGCTACACACATGCTTATATATAGATTTTATCTCTGTTGAATCCCTTGAACAACAGACAGTACCTTCCCCCACCTTTCATGGCCCATTTTATTGTCCGCCTTTCAGTACTAAGTATGACCATTCCTATCTCAGATCTTAAGAAAAAGAAACACAGTCAGGTTAAATTTGGCCTTAATTTAATATAATTTAATGGGGAAAGAGACATCGTATTGAATATTTTGATAAACTTTACCTACTTGAGTTTGGTTTATTTTTCCCTTTTCCTAAATTAACTAGAACTGACTGTAATTTATTTCCCTGTTTCATATCTCTCCATTCCATTCTACAGGCGTTTTAGCTATTTGAGTTGGTGAACCATCAATTTTGCACTTTAGAGAGTGATTCTGACTCAAAACCTCTGTTTTATCAGAAATTTTGTTTTCTCTTTATCTTAGCTGGAAAAATGACCATCTGCCAACTTTACACAGTATTTACTTGTTTTTGACCCACAGAATATAGCCCATTCATTGTGCAACTGTCAATTCAGCAAAACCAAAAAAAGGAAAGACAAGAAACTACTGAGGAGCTTAATAACTGCTGTTTCTGTACATAGCATTGAATCTTCCAAGTGCTTCTAGTGTCTGTCAGTTTCTAATTGGCATGTGTAGGCTGCTCTGTGACTAAAGAATTTTCAAACCAGCTTTACACTCTTCAGGAAAAATTCTTTGTGATTGGATGTTTAGTATCTGTCAGGAAACTGGTACTCAAGATGTTGAAGCTACAGTTATTTTATGATAGCACACTTCCCTTGATCTGTTTACTTTTATTCCATCACTGTTTACCCTTTATTTTAATTCATTTTGTAGCCATACTTATGATGCTCTTGATTTATTGGTTACACAAATCAATTTTATTAAAATCCAAAGATAACAAGTCTTTAGGTATATTTTGTACCAAATTAAAGACAAAAATTGTGCTTTCATAGTTGCTACAAAGATAAATAATGAAGAAATTTGGTACAAAACAACAAAATACAATATATATGCATATCCATATATATATATATATGGATATATATATATAGCTAATAAAATTACCTAAGGAGTGTAATGCTTGTTTTTTTAGTGTGTGTATATCTTTGCAATCTATTTTTTATATGTATTGACAAAAGAGATTGTGAAATATTTAGCCATGCAGAACATGTGACCAGACCAGAGCATGTGTAGGAAGACCTTTTGGTAATCATTAACTCTACCCTGAAATGATGGACTACAAGTTATGATGTGTGTTACCTACACTTCAATCGGTAATATTAGCAAATCTCCAAATGTTAGCCACATTGGTTTGTCTCCCTTGTACATTCTTTATTCATGATATTACAGTTCTGTAACTGGGTAATCCTTTTAAATAAAAGATTATTTACAAAACAGAGAGTGTTATTTGTTTTAGAGCTTTTGTAAATAAAGGCTTCAAATATATTTTCTTACAAAAAAAGTTAAAAAGTACAAAGGATTAATCAAATAAAAAATTGGTTTTTTTGAAAAGAAAAAAATTGATAAACCACTAGCTAGAGTAACAGAAAAAAAGAGAGAAGACTCAAATAAAAGCAGGAAAAAAGGAGACATTACAACTGATACCACAGAAATCTAAAAGACCATTAGAGACCATTATGAATAACTATACAATAACAAATTGGAAAACTTAGAGGAAATTGATAAATCGTTGGATACATAAAATCTACCAAGATTGAACCAGGATGAAATAGAAAATCTGAACAGACTAATAGGATTTAATAATATTGAATCAGTAATAAAATTATCCCACAATAACAAAAAAGCCCAGGACCAGACAGCTTTGCTGCTGAATTCTACCAAACTTATAAAGAAGAACTAACACCAATTCTTCTCAAACTATTCCAAAAATCTGAAGAATAGTAGGGAATTCTTCCTAAGTCATTCCATGAGGCTAGCATTAGCCTGATACTGAAACCAGATAAGGACATAATAAAAAATAAAACGACAGGCCAATACCTTTGATGAACACAGATGAAAAAACCGTTGACAAAATACTAGCAAACTGAATCCAACAACACATCAAAAAGATAATATACTATGACCAAGTGGGATTTATCCCAGAAATGCAAGGATGGTTCAATACACACAAATTTGTTGTGTGATACATCATATCAACAAACGAAGGACAGAAACAGAAACCTTATGATCATCTCAATAAAAACAGAAAAAGCATTTGATAAAATTCAACACCACTTCCTGATCAAAACTCTCAACAATTCAGGCATACAAGGAACCTACCTGCTATGGTTTTGTTTTGTGTCTCCACCCAAATTTCATGCCAAATTGTAATTCCCAATGTTAGGAGAAGTACCTGGTGGGAGGCGATTGGATCATAGGGGTGAATTTCCCCTTTGCTGTTTTCATGATAGTAAGTGAGATCCAGTTGTTTAGAAGTGTGTAGCACTTCCTTGTTCACTCTCTCCCTCTCCTGCTCTGCCATGGTAAGAGGTACTTGCTTTCCCTTTGCCTTCCAACATGGCAGTAAATTTCTTGAGGCCACCCAGCCATCCTTCCTGTACAACCTGCAGAACTGACTCAATTAAACCTCTTTTCTTCATGGATTATCCAGTCTCAGGTAGTTCTTTATAGCAGTGTGAGAACAGACTAACACTACTTCAACCTAATAAAGGCCATATATAACAAATCCACAGCTAACATCATACTGAATGGTGGGGCTGGGACTTGGGAGGCTAATGTGGAAGAATTGCTTGAACCCAGGGGTTTGAGGCTGCAGTGAGCTATGATAACATCACTGCCCTCTATCCTGGGTGACTGAGCAAGTGAGATCTTGTCTCCAAAAAGAAGAAGAGATACAAAATATCTCTTCTTCAGATATATGAAAATATGCCCCAAAATATTAATCATCAGGGAAATGCAAATCAAAACCACAATGAGATATTATTTCACCCCAGTTAGAATGATTATTATTACAAAGATAAAAAAAAATAACAAATGCTCATGAGGATGTGGAAAAAAGGGAACTCTCATACACTGTTGATAGGAATGTAAATTGATATAGCCATAATGGAAAAAATATGGAAGTTTCCTAAAAAACTAAAAATGAACTGCCCTATGATCCAGCAATCCCACTACTGGGTATTTATCTAAAGGAAAGGAAGTCAGTGTATCAAAGGAATACCTGCACACCCATGTTTATTTCGGCACTGTTCACAATAGCTAAGATAGAGAATCAGTGTTCAAGTGTCCATCAATAGATAAATGGATAATGTGATCTATACATAAGAAAATACTACTCATCCATAATAAAAGTTTGAAATCCTGTCATTTGCAACATGGACAGAACTAGAGATCATTATGTTAAGAGAAATAAGCCAAGAACAGAAAGACAGACATTGTATGCACTCATTCAAATGTGGGAGCTAAAAAAAGTTGATCTTATGGAGGTAGAGAGTAGAATGATGGTTTCCAAAGGCTGGAAAAAGTGGTAGGGAGATGAAGAGAGGTTGTTTAGGGGGTACAAACATATGGTCAGAGAGAAGTAATAAATTATTAGTGCTTGGTAGCACAAAATGGTGACTATAGTTAACAACAGTTTATTTTATATTTCAAAATAGGGAGGAGAGGCTGGGCACGGTGGCTCACACTTGTAATCCCGACACTTTGGGAGGCCAAGGCAGGCAGATCACCCGAGGTCAGGAATTCAAGACCAGCCTGGCCAACACTAAAAATATAAAAATTATCTGGGCGTGGTCGTGCATGCCTGGAATCATAGCTATTTGGGAGGCTGAGGCCAAGATCGCTTGAACTCAGGTGGCAGAGGTTGCAGTGAGCTGAGATGGTGCCACTGCACTCCAGCCTGGGTGACAGAGCAAGACCTTGTCTTAAAAAAAAAAAAATAGGGAGAAGATTTGAAATATTCTCAAGACAAACGAATGATAAATGTTTGAGGTGATGGATATTCTAAATACCTTAATTTGATCATTACACATTCATGCATATCTCAAATTATCACATGTACTCCATAAATATGTATAATTTTTATATATCAATAAAAAATAATGTTATCAGTGTAGTTTACCCTTTTAAATTTTAATAAAATTTCTTTAAGCAAACAAAAGTGTTTTCTTCCATAGCAGTAAAAATGATTCCTGCCTATAACTGTGTAAATGGATTTTGCCCCACAAAGGCTGTAAATCATTGGAGGTCAAATCTTGATTTAAACTGATTTTAATATCTTACCAGTTTCCTCTTTATTTAAAGAGTTATATAACGTGTTGATACATGTTTATTTTAAATTTCCATGAGAATCATGAATTTGCCATTCTGAGACTATCTTAGCACTTTCGGAGATCATCCACTAAGCTGCTCCAGTGACTCTCCTGAAGGTGTCAGGTGAATTGCACTGCATGAGACATGCACCCCATGGGCTGCCTAAGTCCAGGCACATCTTTTATTAGTTCTCAGAGTGGCTTCCAAGTGGCAATGGAACCTCAACTTCTCTGGTAAGCAAACTTTTAATATCAGCAGAAATTATGTTTTATTGTATGTCAGCTTAAACATAATTTTGAAGGTCTTAGAAAACATAGAACGAATATTAAAATGAGCAAATAAAAGGGAAATATTGGCTACAAGCATTGAGTACTAAGAATAATTTTATTTTCTTTTGATTCTTATTTTCATATGCAATAGAGCAGCTATATCTTTTGGTCATTTTTGCCACTTTGAGAAAGTGTAAAAGGATTGGGTGGTTGTAGAAAATTGTGCTTTGCCTATTCACAAGAGCAAAGACTTGGAACCAACCCAAATGTCCATCAATGACAGACTGGATTAAGAAAATGTGGCACATATACACCATGAAATACTATGCAGCCATAAAGGATGACTTCATGTCCTTTGTAGGGACATGGATGCAGCTGGAAACCATCATTCTCAGCAAACTATCACAAGAACAGAAAACCAAACACTGCATGTTCTCATTCATAGGTGGGAATTGAACAATGAGAACGCCTGGACACAGGAAGGGGAACATCACACACCGGGGCCTGTTGTGGGGTGGGGGGAGGGGGAAAGGATAGCATTAGGAGGTATACCTAATGTAAATGATGAGTTAATGGGTGCAGCACACCAACATGGCACATGTATACATATGTAACAAACTTGCATGTTGTGCACATGTACCCTAGAACTTAAAGTATAATAATAAGAAAAAAGAAAGTTGTGCTTTGTGTATTCAAGATCTTTGATGATCTGCTAAAATCCTTGTATATGACAGAATTTTCCCAATTTTCTACAAAATAGAAATTAATTATTTTGATTGAAAGTAATAATAATATAGGTGGCTAAAACTATATCAGAACAATAGTAACAAGGAAAATAACCTGTATGTTTATTTTTCAAATGAAAAGTAATAGTCCTAAAGTAACAGTTCCTTCCAGGCAGAGGAAGAAAGAGCATAATGAAGGACAAAGCTCAAGCAGAATGAACTGCATTTGCCTTGGTTTAAAGCATCTGAGTCTGAAAAGAAATTATGAACTCCACTAAAATTTTGACAAATTTTGATCAGTTTTGATGGACCTGCTTTCTTGGTTAATTGATTAATGATTTCATTAACAATGTGAAAGGTTATTAATTATCATCTCTGCAATCTGCCTACAGATAAAAAATTCCATGTCTTAGAATAATTTCCTGTGTTTTTGTTGACTTTATGATTATTAAAAAAAATAGAAGTACTAAGTTTCTGTGGAGCTGTATTTTTTTTGGTCTATTTTTAAATATTTTATTATAATTAAGTTAAGTTGCTAAATGTTGCTCCTCAGTCACCCAAGACCCTCTCTACATCAAATGATCAATTCTCTTCCTACAACCTTCTTGAATTTGCTCTCCTAAGATCAGGCCCTACATTTAGAACAAATAAAAAGTAATATTTTCAGAATATTATTTATACCTAGAACTATTATTAAGATAACCCTGGGGCATGCCCAAGATGGCCAAATAGGAAAAGCTCCAGTCTCCAGCTCCCAGCTTGAGCGACACAGAAGATGGGTGATTTCTGCATTTTCAACTGAGGTACTGGGTTCATCTCACTGGGGCGTGTCACACAGTTGGTGCTGGTCAGTGGGTGCAGCCCGACCAGCGAGAGCTGAAGCAGGGCGAGGCATCACCTCACCTGGGAAGCACAAAGGGGAAGGGAATTCCTTTTCCTAGCCATGGAAATTGAGACACACAACACCTGGAAAACTGGGTAACTCCCACCCTAATACTGCACTTTACCAAGGGTCTTAAAAAAACGGCATACCAGGAGATTATATCCCACACATGGCCCAGAGGGTCCTACGCCCACAGAGCCTCCCTCATTGCTAGCACAGCAGTCTGAGATCTAACTGCAAGGTGGCAGCAAGGCTGGGGGAGGGGCGCCTGCCATTGCTGAGGCTTAAGTAACTTAAGAGGCTTAAACAAAGTCACCAGGAATCTCGAATTGGGTGGAGCCCACCACAGCTCAAGGAGGCCGGCCTGCCTCTGTAGACTCCTCCCCTGGGGACAGGGCATAGCTAAAAAAAAGCAGCAGAAACCTTGGCAGAGGTAATTGCCCCTGTCTGACAGCTTTGAAGAGAGCAGTGGATCTCCCAGCATGGAGGTTGAGATCTGAGAACAGACAGACTGCCTGCTCAAGTGGGTCCCTGACCCCTGAGTAGCCTAACTGGGAGACATCCCCTACAAGGTGCAGACTGGCACCTCACACCTCACACGGCAGGGTACACCCCTGAGATGAAGCTTCCAGAGCAAGAATCAGACAGCAACACTCGCTGTTCAGCAATATTCTATCTTCTGCAGCGTCTGCTACTGATACCCAGGCAAACAGGGTCTGGAGTGGACCTCAACCAAACTCCAACAGACCTACAGCTGAGGGTCCTGACTGTTAGAAGGAAAACTAACAAACAGAAAGGACACCCACACCAAAACCCCATCAGTACGTCACCATCATCAAAGACCAAAGGCAGATAAAACCACAAAGATGGGGAAAAAGCAGTGCAGAAAAGCTGGAAATTCAAAAAATAAGAGCGCATCTCCCCCTCCAAAGGAACACAGCTCATTGCCAGCAACGGAACAAAACTGGACAGAGAATGACTTTGACGAGTTGAGAGAAGAAGGCTTCAGTTGATCAAACTTCTCAGAGCTAAAGGAGGAACTACATAACCAGCGCAAAGAAACTAAAAACCTTGAAAAAAGA
>NW_016804657.1:6009703-6017731 GCF_001698545.2 Rhinopithecus bieti
AAAAAAAAAAAAAAAGTCGGGTGCAGTGGCTCATGCTTGTAATCCTAGCACTTTGGGAGGCCAAGGCGGGCAAATCACCTGAGGTCAGGAGTTCGAGACAAGCCTGGCCAACATGGTGAAATCCCATCTCTACCAAAAATACAAAAAAATTAGCCAGGTGTGGTGACTCATGCTTGCAATCCCAGCTACTTGGGAGGCTGAGGCAGGACAATCACTTGAACCCAGGAGGCAGAGGTTGTGGTGAGCTGAGATTGTGCCACTGCACTCCAGCCTGGGTGACAGTGCAAGACTCCGTCTCAAAAAAAAAAAAAAAAACTGCAGAGGAAGAATTATTAAATCATAGAAAACACTTAGCCCTCCCTGAATTAAGTTTGAATAGGTGAAATATTGTTAACATAAATATTTCAAAAACAATATGCTTTATGTGAAGGTCCTGGAGATTTTCAATGTGTTCACTATGTTTTATCCTCAAGGAAAATGTTGATCAAATGTATATAAAATAGTTATAGGCCAGGCATGGGACTCACACCTGTAATCCCAGCACTTTGGGAGGCCAAGACAAGAGGATTACTTGAGTCCAGGAACTGAAGAACAGCCTGGGGAATATGGTGAGACACCATCTCTACCAAAAAATAATAATTAGCCAACCATGGTGGCTCACGCCTGTTTTCCCAGCTACTCAGGAGACTGAGGTGGGAAGATTGCTTGAGTACAGGAGGTTGAGACCACACTGAGCTGGGATTATGCCACTCCACTTCAACCTGGGTGACAGAGTGAGACCCTGTCTCAAAAAATTTTTAAAAAGTTCTGTATTGCAACCCAATGGGGAATTTTACTTTCCTTTCTTATGATATAATTGGCCTCATCCTTCTAGTGTTTCTCATCTATAAATAATGTTTGTTTTACTCTGATTCTTGCCAAACAGCTAAAAGGCTTTTAGAAGCTCTGTTTTCAACTAAGGAAAGTTTCAGAGCCCTATGGAAAGGTTTGCATCAATAATTTTCAACTATTGATATTTGATATGGTTTGGCTCTGTCCCCACCCAAATCTCATCTGGTAGCTCCCATAATTGTCACCTGTTGTGGGAGGGACCCAGTGAGAGATAATTGAATCATAGGGGTGGGACTTTCCTGTGGTGTTCTCATGATAGTGAATAAGTCTCACGAGACCTGATAGTTTTAAAAACAGGAGTTTCTGTACACAAGCTCTCTCTCTTTGCCTGCCACCATCCATGTGAGATTTGAGTTGCTCCTCCTTGCCTTCTTCAAGGATTGTGAGGCCTCCCCAGCCATGTGGAACTGTAAGTCCATTAAACCTCTTTCTTTTCCCAGTCTTGGATATGTCTTTATCAGCAGCATGAAAACAGACTAATATAGTAAATTGGTACCAGGAGTGGGGTGGTGCTGAAAAGATTTCCAAAAATGTGGAAATGACTTTGGAACTGGGTAACAGGCAGAGGTTGGAACAGTTTGGAGGAAGAGAGAAAAATGTGGAAAGTGTGGAACTTCCTAGAGACTCATTGAATGACTTTGACAAAAATGCTAATGGTGATATGAACAATATGGTCCAGGCTTGCGAGGTCTCAGATGGAAATGAGGAACCTGTTGGGAACTGGAGTAAAGGTGACTGTTGCTATGTTTTAGCAAAGAGACTGGTGGCATTTTGCCCCTGCCCCAGAGATTTGTGAAACTTTGAACTTGAGAGAGATGATTTCGGGTATCTGGCAGAAGAAATTTCTAAGCAGCAAAGCATTCGAGAGGTGACTTTGGGTGTTGTTAAAAACATTCAGTTTTATAAGGGAAGCAGAGCATTAAAGTTTGGAAAGTTCGCAGCCTGACGATGCAATAGAAAATAAAAACCCATTTTTTGAAGAGAAATTCAAGCCTGCTGCATAAATTTGCATAAGCAACGAGTTAATTAATGAATGTTAATCCCCAAGCAATGGGGAAAATGTCTCCAGGCATGTCAGAGGTCTTCACAGCAGCCCCTCCCATCACAGGCTTGGAGGCCTAGGAGAAAAAGATGGCTTCCCAGGCCGGGCCCAGGGTCCCTCTGTTGTGTGCAGTTTAGGGACTTGGTGATCTGCATTGCAGCCACTCCAGCTGTGACTAAACGGGGACAAGGTACAGCTCGGGCTGTTGCTTCAGAGGGTGGGAGCCCCAAGCCATGGCAGCTTCCATGTGGTGTTGAGCCTGCGAGGGCAAAGAAGTCAATAATTGAGGTTTGGGAACCTCCACCAAGATTTCAGAAGATGTATGGAAATGCCTGGATGCCCAGGCAAAAGTTTGTTGCAGTGGTTGGGCCCTCATGGAGAACCTCTGCTAGAACAGTATGGGAGGGAAATGTGGGGTCAGACCCCTCAAGCAGAGTCGCTACTGAGGCACCACCTAGTGGAGTTGCGAGAAGTGGGCCACCATCCCCCAGACCCCAGAATGGTAGATCCACTGACAGTTTGCACTGTGCACCTGGAAAAGCCGCAGACACTCAATGCCAACCCATGAAAGAAACAGGAGGAGGGCTATAACCTGCAAAGTCACATGGTCGAAGTCGCCCAAGACCTTGCAAAACCACCTCTTGCATCAGCATAGCCTGGATGTGAGATATGGAGTCAAAGGTGCTTTAAAATTTGACTGCCGGGTTGGTTTTTGGACTTGCATGGGGCCTGTAGTCCCTTTGTTTTGACTAATTCCTCTCATTTGGAATGGCTGTATTTACCCAATGCCTGTACCCCCACTGTATCTAGGAAGTAACTAACTTGCTTTTGATTTTACAGGTTCATAGGTGGAAGGCACTTGAGTTGTCTCAGAAGAGACTTTGGACTGTGGACTTGTGAGTTAATGCTGGAATGTGTTAAGACTTCGGGGCACTGTTGAGAAGGCATGATTGGTTTTTAAATGTGAGGACATGAGATTTGGGAGGGGCCGAGGCAGAATGATATGGTTTGACTCTGTGTCCCCACCAAAATCTCATCTTGTAGCTCCCATAATTCCCACATGTTGTGAGAGGGGCCTGGTAGGAGATAACTGAATCATAGGGTTGGCACTTTCCTGTGCTGTTCTCATAATACTGAATAAGTCTCACGAGATCTGATGGTTTAAAAAATGGGAGTTTCTGTGCACAAACTCTCTTCTCTTATCTGCCACCATATGAGATGTGTCTTTCGCCTTCTCCCATGATTGTGAGGCCTCCTCAGCCACATGGATGGTACTGTGAGTCCATTAAACCTCTTTCTTCTTTAAATTGACCAGTCTTGGGTATGTCTTTATCAGCAGTATGAAAACAGAGTAATACAATATTTCAAAGAACAGATTCTTGAATACATAATTCCAAGATTACACTGCTTAGAGAACCTCAGACTCTACCAGTGGGCTAAGCAGAATTTCCATGGCTAGTTTTACTCAGGAAGCAAACAGCTTTATGAAGGCAAACTACTACTAATGGAAAGCCCAGTAGCAAAGAGTTAATGACATTATTACATTAAGTCTCCCTTTCTCCAGGTTTTTTTATCTTTACTGAATTTTCGTTTTGTTTTGGCCAAACAAACTTTTGATCAAAAGTTATTCTCCACTGGTAGCAGCAATAATTGAGAATTTGGTTTTATGCACTCACAATTTGGGTTATTTTTCTAGATAGATGACTGACATCTATTCTCTTTTGAGAGAGATGACAATCCCATTTGACACCCTTTTCCTTTATTTGTCCACTTTTATCTGAAATCAACTAAGTATTTGGTGCACACTGAGAAGAAAAAGAGATTTTTTATATCTGTAATTGTGACATTTTTGTTTTTGTGCCTATTTTTTATTACTCTCTAGAAAGCATTTATTAACACTTAATTTTCTTTCTGTATTCTGGAAAATAAACATAATACACAAAATGCAACAAAATGCCCTCTTCCCATTTCAAATAAATATAATTTGCTCTTGCAAAAAGAGGTAATAATCTGTGTAATTCACCACAGTATATGTGTTAGTCCGTTTTCACACTGCTATTAAAAAAATACCTGAGACTGTGTAATGTATGAAGAAAAGAGGTTTAATTGACTCACAGTTTCACAGGCTTAACAGGAAGCATGGCTGGGAGGCCTCAGGAAACTTACAATCATGGCAGCAGGAGAAGGGGAAGCAAGCATGTCTTACCATAGCAGGGCAGGAGAGATAGAGTGCGTGAGGGTGTAAGTGCCACACACTTTAAAAAAAATCAAATGTTGTGAGAATTCACTCACTATCACAAGAACAAAAGGGAAGTCCAACCCCATGATTCAATCACCTCCCAGCAGGCTCTTCCTCCAACACGTGGGGATTACAACTTGACATAAGATCCGGGTGGGGGCATAGAGCCAAACCATATCAACATACTATCAGGGAAATAAGGATAATCTCTAGTTAAATGGTCACTTATTTTAATGACTCTCACAAGCATTTTTTTCTGGAGAAAAAGAACACCATTGTCTGTGGGATTATATTGACTTGGAGACTGTTGCTTCTTGTTTGGAAAAGGCAAATATAAACTCTTTTAAAAGGCATTTAGTGTCCACCAGGCACAGTGGTTCATACCTGTAATCCCAGCTCTTTGGGAAGCCAAGATGGGCGGATCACTTGTGGCCAGGAGTTTGAGATTACAGTGAGCTCTGATTTTTATGCCACTGCACTCTACCTGAGTGACAGAGGGAGACACTGTCTTTAAAAATATGTAATAAATTTAAAATGCATGTGTGTGTTTAGTGTCAAAAGAATCTTAGTTTGGGAGAAAATAGCATCCAGGTATTTGCTAAATCAACTAAATTGTGTGGTAACTTTCATGTTAATACTTCCTAGAGACCAGACCACATTCTGAATAATGATTCCTTGTGTATCACACTGGTAATTTTCAAAATTAGTGGTTAAGCATTTGAATTCACAGTTATGCATGTACTATTATATAAACCCAAAACAGAATTTTAAAGCTCCATTGACAGAAAAGGCTAAAAATAATGGTGCTATACAGGACAAATTTATCTTTTCTACAATTGTTATTATTAACATTATAAGAACTGAAATCTATCGAATTATAAAGACTTCACACAGGCTTATAAATGCATATGTCCCTTCAAGACACTTCAAGACAATGTATTAGTTTGCTCTTACAAGTGGTAAGAATATTTTAGTAACCAGCAAAAATCACATGTAGGTATTCACATTCACCAATCTTAAAAGTTTTCTTTTGTGTAATCTATTCACACTCAAAAGCATATATCACCAAGTAATAGAAGTCATTATTACTGTTTGCCTTCTTATGTTAGCAGTTGATTGGTACTTTATATACTACCTGGTAGAAGTAAATCAACATTTATTGTAGTTCCAGTCCCACCATATGTGGCTTATTTACATGGATGCAGAAATGCTGATCAAACCATGCTACCTCAAAACATAACCGTATTCCGTAACAAATCTTACACAGGCTATAAAGTGGGTATTACATCTGTCCTAAGCATTATAAAGGGCATCAATTAGTGTCCAGCTGGTGACATAACATAATAACTTTTTTCTTCATTTATAAGAGTAGAAAATTATATGCCCAGGCATTCTTTTATAGCAACACGTTTATTTCTGCAAATTTCTGAAACAGTTAAGTGTGTACTCAAAAATTCACAAGTCCAATAAAACAAGTTTGTGGTTTCCTTCTTTGGCATTCTTAGTGTTTACTCCATTTCAAAGGGTGTATTAAAGTTGTTTGCCAAGGATATATGTTCAAAGATCCTTGACAGGCTTGGTTTCAACAGTTTTACTGAGTGACATGGGTTGCTGAGAGGAGCTTCAGGAATATCATATGGTCTGTCTCAGGCTCCCTTCTCTCATAATACAGAGCCCAGAGCTAAGTCGTGGTGAGAATCATGGCCAGGTTTGTGTCACTTTAATGGAAATTCCCAGAAATCTTAGCACCTGTGATTGTTTGGTTCCTTTCAAAAGGAAACATTTTTCTGCCCACAATCCTCTTGATAAAGGTCACTGAGATCTTCTTGGTGAGTTTGTTTGGAACATCCTGGGAATTCTCTAGCATAGCAGGATTCTGGGGGCTAGTCCGTCTCTGTCATTTCCAACTAGTCATTGAAACATACCACTCCACAACACTTAAACTCCCACAGAAAACCTCCCATCCATGAGTAAGCCACTGGTATCCAGGTAAGTCATATTTGCCATTCTGACTTTTAAAGTGACTACATCTAACCACTGTGCTGGAATCATACACTTCTGTTCATATGTCCAAATGCCACTAGCCAGATCTGCACAAAAAATGACAAGTAAACTTCCAAAGTACCACACAAGCAGCACAGGGTTTTTCCTCTGTTCCACAATATCCTGACATCCCCACAATAATAAGGAAAATAGCAAATAGCAATCATGACCAGATGAGTTATAGGAAAGTAGGTCGAGATGACCTCTCCTCCACCTTGTTTCTGCAGTTAAAGTCAGAACATTATTAGGTAGTCCCTCATCTAAGCAAAAACTGCCAACATGCTGATGAACATTAACCAAAAAAGCAAATTGAAGGCAGAGAGCAGGCAGTGCATGGAATCTTCTCTGGCCATTATGAGCCCCAGGAGAGAAAAGCCCCCCTCGTCTCACCAGATTATATCCTCATTGTCAAAACAGCAGCAATCATCAGCCCTGGGCTTCATGCCCTACTTCAATCAGACAGTTGGGGTGCATGGCAGAGGCTCATGGGGGCAGGGAGGCTTCTCATGGATTTCTGTTTATTCTTGAAGGTATAAGTGCTCTGTGTGTCTTTATATGTCTAATTCAGAAAGGCCTTTATCTGTTGTTGTAAAAGTGTGCAATGATTTTCTATCTTTGGAAGGCTCAAGGTCTCCATGAGTTTGCAGTCAAGTCACTGGCCAGGGCTGCAGTCTCATATGAAATCTCAACTGGGGAAGAATCCACTACCAAACTCACTCATGTGGTTGTCAGATGGACTCAGTTCATCATGGACTATTAGGCAGTGGTCTTTAATTTCTCACTGGCTGTTGGCCAAAAGCCTCTCTCACTTTCTTGCTACATGAGCCTCTCCATAGGGCAGGTCACAACATGGCAGAAGGCTTCCCTCAGAATGCATGAGCCAGGGAGTGAGAGAGAGCACCCAAGAAGGAAGTCATAGTCTTTTTGAACATAATATCAGAAGTGACACCCCATCACTTCTGCCATACATGATTCATTAGAAGCAAGTCAATATATGAGCTCACACTCAAGAAAAGAACATTACACAAAGGTGTGAATACCAGCAGTCAGGATCACTGTTGATCATTAGAGGCTGCCTACCCCAGATCTCAAAGAGCATTTATATATGTGGATTATAACTGTCAGTATTATCCATATTGGAAATTAAAACTAAGACATTTTTAATATTCTCATTTATTCATTAAAGATAGCAATGATAAATCCATTGCACATTAACATAAATAACATTTTAGTATTATTATATTGTTTTTTGGCCTCATGGACTCCTGAGAGAGAACTGCTCTTTAAGTGTCAATTTGTTTCAGACTATGAAAGCACATAATGAAAGTCAAAACTTATAAAGTTAAATTTATTTGCTTTGGTTTAATATACTCACATATTAAATAAAAGCTATGAAATGTGTTAAAATTATAGCAAAATTCACTGAATGTTGATAGGTTTACTTCTTGTTTTACTAACAAATGCATTTATTTGCCTATAACATGAAAGACCTTTCCTTATCTTCTTTATAATCTACCTATATTAAAGGTTCTGGTTCTTACCAAAATAATTGTCTGAACTTTATATTGACTTTATCAAGACTTTTATTAAAAATAACAACAACAAAACGAAGATTCTTCACTTACAGAATAACTAAGTTGTTTTTCAATTCATGTCACCTTCTATGTTTACTTTTAAATGTTTTATTGTCTTTTTGATTAAATACTTAGCCAAGTACAGTTTCTCAGTTACCCGGGAGCCTATCTTAGCCCAGTGTCCAAATTTCCTCTTACAAATTCTTTTTGTGGCTAGTCAAAATTGGATTCTAAATACA
>NW_016804657.1:6019572-6034215 GCF_001698545.2 Rhinopithecus bieti
GAAGAAGCTCTTTAGGTTAATTAGATCTCATTTGTGAATTTTGGCTTTTGTTGCCATTGCTTTTGTTATTTTAGTCATGAAGTCTTTGCCCATGCCTATGTCCTGAATGGTATTGCCTAGGTTTTCTTCTTGGGTTTTTACGGTTTTAGGTCTTACATTTAAGTATTTAATCCATCTTGAATTAATTTTTGTATAAGGCGTAAGGAAGCAATCCAGTTTCAGGTTTCTACATTTGACTAGCCAGCTTTCCCAATACCATTTATTAAATAGGGAATCCTTTCCCCATTGCTTGTTTTTGTCAGGTTTGTCAAAGATCAGATGGTTGTAGATGTGTGGCATTATGTCTGAGGCCTCTGTTCTGTTCCATTGGTCTATCTCTCTGTTCTGGTACCAGTACCATGCTGTTTTGGTTACAGTAGCCTTGTAGTATAGTTTGAAGTCAGGTAGTGTGGTGCCTCCAGCTTTGTTCTTTTTGCTTAGGATTGTCTTGGCTATGCTGGCTCTTTTTTGGTTCTATATGAAATTTAAAGTAGTTTTTTCCAAATCTGTGAAGAAAGTCAGTGGTAGCTTGATGTGAATAGCATTGAATCTATGAATTACCTTGGGCGGTATGGCCATTTCATGATATTGATTCTTCCTATCCATGAGCATGGAATGTTCTTCCATTTGTTTGTGTCCTCTTTTATTTCATTGAGCAGTGGTTTGTAGTTCTCCTTGAAGAGGCCCTTGTAAGTTGGATTCCTAGGTATTTTATTCTCTTTGTAGTAATTGTGAATGGGAGTTCACTCGTGATTTAGCTCTGTTTGTCTGTTTTTGGTGTATAGGAATGCTTGTGATTTTTGCACATTGATTTTGTATCCTGAGACTTTGCTGAAGTTGCTTAGCAGCTTAAAGAAATTTTGGGCTGAGATGATGGAGTTTTCTAAATATACAATCATGTCATCTGCAAACAAAGACAATTTGACTTCCTATTTTCCTAATTGAACACCTTTTATTGCTTTTTCTTGCCTGATTGCCCTGGCCAGAACTTCCAATACTATGTTGAATAGGAGTGGTGAGAGAGGGCATCCTTGTTTTGTGCCAATTTTCAAAGGGAATGCTTCTAGGTTTTGCCCATTTGGTATGATATTGGCTGTGTGTGTGTCATAAATAGCTCTTATTATTTTGAGATACATTCCATTAATACCTAGTTTATTGAGAGTTTTTAGCATGAAAGGCTGGTTGAATTTTGTCAAAAGCCTTTTCTGCATCTATTGAGATAATCATGTGTTTTTGTCATTGGTTCTGTTTATATGCTGGATTACGTTTATTGATTAGCATATGTTGAACCAGTCTTGCATCCCAGCGATGAAGAAAACTTCATCATGGTGGACAAGCTTCTTGATGTGCTGCTGGATTCAGTTTGCCAGTATTTTACTGAGGATTTTCGCATCGATGCTCATCAGAGATATTGGCTTAAAATTCTCTTTTTTTGTTGTTGTTAGGTTTCTGCCAGCCTTTGATATCAGGACTCATAAAATAAGTTAAGGAGGATTCTCTCTTTTTCTATTGATTGGAGTTGTTTCAGAACGAATGGTACCAGCTCTTTTTCATACCTTGGGTAGAATTCAGCTATGAATCCATCTAATCCTGGACTTTTTTTGGTTGGTAGGCTATTGATTTTTGCCTCAATTTCTGAACCTGTTATTGGTCTATTCATAGATTCAACTTTTTCCTGGTTTAGTCTTGGGAGGGTGTATGTGTCCAGGAATTTATCCATTTCTCCTAGATTTTCTGGTTTATTTGCATAGAGATGTTAATAGTATCCTCTGATGGTAGTTTGTATTTCTGTGGGATCGGTGGTGACATCCCCTTTATCATCTTTTATTGCATCTATTTGATTCTTCTCTTTTCTTCTTTATTAGTCTTGCTAATGGTCTGTGTGTTTTGTTGATCTTTTCAAAAAACCAGCTCCTGGATTCATTGATCTTTTTAAGGGTTTTTTGTGTCTCTATCTCCTTCAAGTTCTGCTCTGATCTTAGTTATTTCTTGTCTTCTGCTAGCTTTTGGATTTTTTTGCTCTTGCTTCTCTAGCTCTTTTAATTGTGATGTTAGGGTGTCAACTTCAGATCTTTCCTCCTTTTTATGGTGGGCATTCAGTGCTATAAATTTCCCTCTACACACTGCTTTAAATGTGTCCCAGAGATTCTGGTACTTTGTGTCTTTCTTCTCATTGGTTTCAAAGACATCTTTATTTCTGCCTTATTTTCATTATTTACCTAGTAGTCATTCAGGAGCAGGTTGTTCAGTTTCCATGTAGTTGTGCAGTTTTCAGTGAGTTTCTTAATCCTGAGTTCTAATTTGATTGCACTGTGGTCTGAGAGACAGTTTGTTGTGATTTCTGTGCTTTTACATTTGCTGAGGAGTGTTTCACTCCCAATATTGTGGTCAATTTTATAATAAATGTGATGTGGTGCTGAGAAGGATGTATATTCTGTTGATTTGGAGTGGAGAGTTCTGTAGATGTCTATTAGGTCTGCTTGGTCCAGAGCTCAGTTCAAGTCCTGGATATCCTGGTTAATTTTCTGTCTCATTGATCTGCCTAATATTGACAGTGAGGTGTTAAAGTCTCCCAATATTATTGTGTGGGTGTCTAAGTCTCTTTGCAGGTCTCTAAGAACTTGCTTTGTGAATCTTGGTGCTCCTGTATTGGGTGCACATATGTTTAGGATAGTTAGCTCTTATTGTTTCACTGATCCCTTTAACATTATGTAATGACTTTCTTTGTCTCTTCTGATCTTTGTTGGTTTAAAGTCTGTTTTATCAGAGACCAGGATTGCAACCTCTGCTTTTTTTGCTTTCCATTTCCTTGGTAGATCTTCCTCCATCCCTTTGTTTTGAGCCTGTGTGTGTCTTTGCATGTGAGATGGGTCTCCTGGATACAGCACACTGATGGGTCTTGACTCTTTATCCAATTTGCCAGTCTGTGTCTTTTAATTGGGGCATTTAGCCCATTTACATTTAAGATTAATATTGTTATGTGTGAATTATGATGCAAGCTTGTTAATTTGCCTCTTAATTAATGCAGTTTCTTCATAGCATCGATGGTCTTTACAATTTGGCATGTACTGGTTGTTCTTTTCCATGTTTAGTGCTTACTTCAGGAGCTCTTGTAAGGCAGTCTGGTGATGAAAAAAATCTCTCAGCATTTGCTTGTCTGTAAAGGATTTTATTTCTCCTTCATTTATTAAGCTTATTTTTGCTGGATATGAGATTCTGGATTGAAAATTCTTTTCTTTAAGAATGATGAATATTGGTCCCCAACCTCTTCTGGCTTGTAGGGTTTCTGCAGAGAGAGCCACTGTTAGTCTCATGGGCTTCCCTTTGTGGGTAACCTGACCTTTCTCTCTGGCAACCTTAACTTTTTTTTTTTTTTTTTTTGAGACAGAGTCTCACTCTGTTGCCCAGGCTGGAGTGCAGTGGCACAATCTCGGCTCACTGCAAGTTCCATCTCCTGGGTTCATGCCATTCTCCTGCCTCAGCCTCCCGAGTAGCTGGGACTACAGGTGCCCACCACCACACCCAGTTAATTTTTTTGTATTTTTTAGTAGATACAGGGTTTCACCATGTTAGCCAGGATGGTCTCGATATCCTGACCTCATGATCCACCCACCTCAGCCTCCCAAAGTGCTGGGATTATAGGTGTGAGCCACCGTGGCCAGCCCTTGGCTGTCCTTAACATTTTTTCCTTCATTTCAGCCTTGGTGAATCTGATGATTATTTGTCTTGGGATTGTTCTTCTCAAGAAGTATCTTTGTGGTGTTCTCTGTATTTCCTGAATTTGAATGTTGGCCTGCCTTGCTAGATTGTGGAAATTCTCCTGAATAATATCCTGAAGAGTGTTTTCTAACTTGGTTCCATTCTCTCCGTCACTTTCAGGTACACCGATCAAACACAGATTTGGGCTTTTCATGTAGTCCCACATTTCTTGGAGGCTTTGTTTGTTTCTTCTCACTCTTTTTTCTCTAACCTTGTTTTATGCTTTATTTCATTAATTTGATCTTCAATTACTGATATTCTTTCTTCTGCTTGGTCAAATCTGCTATTAAAGCCTGTGTATGCCTCATGAAGTTCTCATACTGTGGTTTTCAACTCCATCAGGTCATTTAAGTTATTCTCTACAGTGGTTATTCTAGTTAGCAATTTGTCCAACCTTTTTTCAAGGTTTTAGCCNAAAAAAACTTTCAGGATCTCTCTTATACCTAAAACTATTTTCTAGTTCCTTGGAAAATCACAAAGATTTATTCTTTTAGCTTATAAAAGAAAGGTATTAGAAATAATTAGTTTTTTTTTTTTTTTTTTTTTTGAGATGGAGTCTTGCTCTGTTGCCAGGCTGGAGTGCAGTGGCACAATCTCGGCTCACTGCAACCTCCTCCTCCCGGGTTCAAGTGATTCTCCTGCCTCAGCCTCCTGGGTAGCTGGGACTATAAGCATGCGCCCCCAAACCCAGCTAATTTTTTTTGTATTTTTGGTAGAGATGGGGTTTCACCAGGCTGGCCAGGATGGTCTTGGTCTCTTGACCTCATGATCCTCCCAAAGTGCTGAGCCACCATGCCCAGCCAGAAATAATTAGATTTATTTGATGTCCGTCTACTATAACAGTTACATGGAAAGAGTTGTCAAATCAGAAAAGACACCCAGTCTGCCCTAGGCTAAATTTGCACACGTAAATGCATAGGTAAAATGATATGCAAATGCATACATTTGCATAGGTAAAATGATGTTTGTATAAATATTTCGGGAATTATATATTATATGAGAACTTCCTGGATATTTCTCAATATTCCTTGCTACTGTAATAGAATTTTTTCTCTTTTTTATTGTTATTATACTTTAAGTTCTAAGGTACATGTGCGGAACTTGCAGGTTTGTTACATAGGTATACGTGTGCCATGTTGGTTTGCTGTACCCATCAACTTGTATTTACATTAGGTGTTTCTCCTAATGCTATCCCTCCCCCAGCCCCCATCCCATGACAGGTCCCAGTGTGTGATATTCCCCTCCCTGTGTCCATGTGTTCTCATTGTTCAACTCCCACTTATGAGTGAGAACAAGTGGTTTGGTTTTCCGTCCTTGTGATATTTTACTGAGAATGATGGTTTCCATCTTCATCCATGTCCCTGCAAAGGACATGAACTCATCCCTTTTTATGGCTGCATAGTATTCCATGGTGTGTATGTGCCACATTTTCTTTATCCAGTCTATTATTGATGGACATTTGGGTTGGTTCCAAGTCTTTGCTATTGTGAATAGTGCTACAATAAACATATGTGTGCATGTGTCTTCATAGTCACATAATCCTTTGGGTATATACTCAGTAATGGCATTGCTGGGTCAAATGGTATTTCTATTTCTAGATCCTTGAGGAATTGCCACACTGTTTTCCACAATGGTTGAACTAATTTACACTCCCACCAACAGTGTAAAAGCATTCCTATTTCTCCACATCCTCTCCAGCATCTGTTGTTTCCTGACTTTTTAATGATCACCATTCTAACTGGCATGAGATGGTATCTCATTGTGGTTTTGATTTGCATTTCTCTGATGACCACTGATGATGAGCATTTTTTGATATGTCTGTTGTCTGCATAAATGTCTTCTTTTGAGAAGTGTCTGTTCATACCCTTTGACCACTTTTTGATGGAGTTGTTTATTTTTATATTGTAAATTTGTTTAAGTTCTTTGTAGATTCTAGATATTAGCCCTTTGTCAGATGGATAGATTGCAAAAATTTTCTTCCATTCTGTAGGGTGTCTGTTCATTCTGATGATAGTTTCTTTTGCTCTGAAGAAGCTCTTTAGGTTAATTAGATCTCATTTGTGAATTTTGGCTTTTGTTGCCATTGCTTTTGTTATTTTAGTCATGAAGTCTTTGCCCATGCCTATGTCCTGAATGGTATTGCCTAGGTTTTCTTCTTGGGTTTTTACGGTTTTAGGTCTTACATTTAAGTATTTAATCCATCTTGAATTAATTTTTGTATAAGGCGTAAGGAAGCAATCCAGTTTCAGGTTTCTACATTTGACTAGCCAGCTTTCCCAGCACCATTTATTAAATAGGGAATCCTTTCCCCATTGCTTGTTTTTGTCAGGTTTGTCAAAGATCAGATGGTTGTAGATGTGTGGCATTATGTCTGAGGCCTCTGTTCTGTTCCATTGGTCTATCTCTCTGTTCTGGTACCAGTACCATGCTGTTTTGGTTACAGTAGCCTTGTAGTATAGTTTGAAGTCAGGTAGTGTGGTGCCTCCAGCTTTGTTCTTTTTGCTTAGGATTGTCTTGGCTATGCTGGCTCTTTTTTGGTTCTATATGAAATTTAAAGTAGTTTTTTCCAAATCTGTGAAGAAAGTCAGTGGTAGCTTGATGTGAATAGCATTGAATCTATGAATTACCTTGGGCGGTATGGCCATTTCATGATATTGATTCTTCCTATCCATGAGCATGGAATGTTCTTCCATTTGTTTGTGTCCTCTTTTATTTCATTGAGCAGTGGTTTGTAGTTCTCCTTGAAGAGGCCCTTGTAAGTTGGATTCCTAGGTATTTTATTCTCTTTGTAGTAATTGTGAATGGGAGTTCACTCGTGATTTAGCTCTGTTTGTCTGTTTTGGTGTATAGGAATGCTTGTGATTTTGCACATTGATTTTGTATCCTGAGACTTTGCTGAAGTTGCTTAGCAGCTTAAAGAAATTTTGGGCTGAGATGATGGAGTTTTCTAAATATACAATCATGTCATCTGCAAACAAAGACAATTTGACTTCCTATTTTCCTAATTGAACACCTTTTATTGCTTTTCTTGCCTGATTGCCCTGGCCAGAACTTCCAATACTATGTTGAATAGGAGTGGTGAGAGAGGGCATCCTTGTTTTGTGCCAATTTTCAAAGGGAATGCTTCTAGGTTTTGCCCATTTGGTATGATATTGGCTGTGTGTGTGTCATAAATAGCTCTTATTATTTTGAGATACATTCCATTAATACCTAGTTTATTGAGAGTTTTAGCATGAAAGGCTGGTTGAATTTTGTCAAAAGCCTTTTCTGCATCTATTGAGATAATCATGTGTTTTGTCATTGGTTCTGTTTATATGCTGGATTACGTTTATTGATTAGCATATGTTGAACCAGTCTTGCATCCCAGCGATGAAGAAAACTTCATCATGGTGGACAAGCTTCTTGATGTGCTGCTGGATTCAGTTTGCCAGTATTTTACTGAGGATTTTCGCATCGATGCTCATCAGAGATATTGGCTTAAAATTCTCTTTTTTTGTTGTTGTTAGGTTTCTGCCAGCCTTTGATATCAGGACTCATAAAATAAGTTAAGGAGGATTCTCTCTTTTCTATTGATTGGAGTTGTTTCAGAACGAATGGTACCAGCTCTTTTCATACCTTGGGTAGAATTCAGCTATGAATCCATCTAATCCTGGACTTTTTTTGGTTGGTAGGCTATTGATTTTGCCTCAATTTCTGAACCTGTTATTGGTCTATTCATAGATTCAACTTTTCCTGGTTTAGTCTTGGGAGGGTGTATGTGTCCAGGAATTTATCCATTTCTCCTAGATTTTCTGGTTTATTTGCATAGAGATGTTAATAGTATCCTCTGATGGTAGTTTGTATTTCTGTGGGATCGGTGGTGACATCCCCTTTATCATCTTTTATTGCATCTATTTGATTCTTCTCTTTTCTTCTTTATTAGTCTTGCTAATGGTCTGTGTGTTTTGTTGATCTTTTCAAAAAACCAGCTCCTGGATTCATTGATCTTTTAAGGGTTTTTTGTGTCTCTATCTCCTTCAAGTTCTGCTCTGATCTTAGTTATTTCTTGTCTTCTGCTAGCTTTTGGATTTTTTTGCTCTTGCTTCTCTAGCTCTTTTAATTGTGATGTTAGGGTGTCAACTTCAGATCTTTCCTCCTTTTATGGTGGGCATTCAGTGCTATAAATTTCCCTCTACACACTGCTTTAAATGTGTCCCAGAGATTCTGGTACTTTGTGTCTTTCTTCTCATTGGTTTCAAAGACATCTTTATTTCTGCCTTATTTTCATTATTTACCTAGTAGTCATTCAGGAGCAGGTTGTTCAGTTTCCATGTAGTTGTGCAGTTTTCAGTGAGTTTCTTAATCCTGAGTTCTAATTTGATTGCACTGTGGTCTGAGAGACAGTTTGTTGTGATTTCTGTGCTTTTACATTTGCTGAGGAGTGTTTCACTCCCAATATTGTGGTCAATTTTATAATAAATGTGATGTGGTGCTGAGAAGGATGTATATTCTGTTGATTTGGAGTGGAGAGTTCTGTAGATGTCTATTAGGTCTGCTTGGTCCAGAGCTCAGTTCAAGTCCTGGATATCCTGGTTAATTTTCTGTCTCATTGATCTGCCTAATATTGACAGTGAGGTGTTAAAGTCTCCCAATATTATTGTGTGGGTGTCTAAGTCTCTTTGCAGGTCTCTAAGAACTTGCTTTGTGAATCTTGGTGCTCCTGTATTGGGTGCACATATGTTTAGGATAGTTAGCTCTTATTGTTTCACTGATCCCTTTAACATTATGTAATGACTTTCTTTGTCTCTTCTGATCTTTGTTGGTTTAAAGTCTGTTTTATCAGAGACCAGGATTGCAACCTCTGCTTTTTTTGCTTTCCATTTCCTTGGTAGATCTTCCTCCATCCCTTTGTTTTGAGCCTGTGTGTGTCTTTGCATGTGAGATGGGTCTCCTGGATACAGCACACTGATGGGTCTTGACTCTTTATCCAATTTGCCAGTCTGTGTCTTTTAATTGGGGCATTTAGCCCATTTACATTTAAGATTAATATTGTTATGTGTGAATTATGATGCAAGCTTGTTAATTTGCCTCTTAATTAATGCAGTTTCTTCATAGCATCGATGGTCTTTACAATTTGGCATGTACTGGTTGTTCTTTTCCATGTTTAGTGCTTACTTCAGGAGCTCTTGTAAGGCAGTCTGGTGATGAAAAAAATCTCTCAGCATTTGCTTGTCTGTAAAGGATTTTATTTCTCCTTCATTTATTAAGCTTATTTTTGCTGGATATGAGATTCTGGATTGAAAATTCTTTTCTTTAAGAATGATGAATATTGGTCCCCAACNTCCATCTCCTGGGTTCATGCCATTCTCCTGCCTCAGCCTCCCGAGTAGCTGGGACTACAGGTGCCCACCACCACACCCAGTTAATTTTTTTGTATTTTTTAGTAGATACAGGGTTTCACCATGTTAGCCAGGATGGTCTCGATATCCTGACCTCATGATCCACCCACCTCAGCCTCCCAAAGTGCTGGGATTATAGGTGTGAGCCACCGTGGCCAGCCCTTGGCTGTCCTTAACATTTTTTCCTTCATTTCAGCCTTGGTGAATCTGATGATTATTTGTCTTGGGATTGTTCTTCTCAAGAAGTATCTTTGTGGTGTTCTCTGTATTTCCTGAATTTGAATGTTGGCCTGCCTTGCTAGATTGTGGAAATTCTCCTGAATAATATCCTGAAGAGTGTTTTCTAACTTGGTTCCATTCTCTCCGTCACTTTCAGGTACACCGATCAAACACAGATTTGGGCTTTTCATGTAGTCCCACATTTCTTGGAGGCTTTGTTTGTTTCTTCTCACTCTTTTTTCTCTAACCTTGTTTTTATGCTTTATTTCATTAATTTGATCTTCAATTACTGATATTCTTTCTTCTGCTTGGTCAAATCTGCTATTAAAGCCTGTGTATGCCTCATGAAGTTCTCATACTGTGGTTTTCAACTCCATCAGGTCATTTAAGTTATTCTCTACAGTGGTTATTCTAGTTAGCAATTTGTCCAACCTTTTTTCAAGGTTTTTAGCTTCCTTGCAATGGGTTAAAACATGCTCCTTTAGCTCAGAGAGGTTTGTTATTATCGACTTTCTGAAACCTGCTTCTGTCAATTTGTCAAACTCATTCTCCATCCAGTTTTGTTCTCTTGCTGACAAAGAGTTGTGTTCCTTTCCAGGAGAAGAGGGATTCTGGTTTTTGGAATTTTCAGCCTTTCTGCTCTGGTTTCTCCTCATCTTTGTTGTTTTTATCTACCTTTGGTCTTTGATGTTGGTGACCTATGGTTGGAGTTTTGGTGTGGATGTCCTTTTTGCTGATGTTGGTGCTATTCCTTTCTGTTTGTGAGTTTTCCTTCTAACAGACAGGTCCCTCAGCTGCAGGTCTGTTGGAGTTTGCTAGAGGTCCACTCCAGACCTGTTTGCCTGGGGATCACCAGCAGAGGCTGCAGAACAGCAAAAGTTGCTGCCTGATCCTGCCTCTGGATGCTTTGTCCCAGAGGGGCACCTGCCTATATGAGGTGTCTGTCAGCCCCTACTGTGAGGTGTCTCCCAGTCAGGCTACATGGGCAGCAGGGACCCACTTGAAGAGGTAGTCTGTCTGTTATTGGATTTTGAACGCTGTGCTGGGAGAACCAGCTCTCTTCAGAGCTGTCAGGCAGGGATGTTTAAGTCTGCAGAAGCTGTCTGCTGTCTTTCATTCAGATATGCCCTACCCCCAGAGGTAGAATCTAGAGAGGCAGTAGGGCTTGCTGAGCTGCAGTGGGCTCCACCCAGTTCAAGATTCCCTGCTGCTTTGTTTACACTGTGAGCATAGAACCACCTACTGAAGCCTCAGCAATCGCAGACACCCCTCCCCTCTCCAGCATCCGAGGTGGATCTCAGACTGCTGCACTAGCAGCAAGCAAGCCTCCGTGGGCTTGGGACTTGCTGAGCCAGGCACTGGAGGAAATCTCCTGGTCTGCCAGTTGTGAAGACCATGGGAAAAACACAGTATTTGAACAGGAGTGTACTGTTCCTCCAGGTACAGTCACTCATGGTTTCCCTTGGCTAGGAAAGGGAAATTCCCCTGACCTCTTGTGCTTCCCAGGTGAGGCAATGTCCCACACTGCTTCGGCTCACCCACTGTGGGCTGCACCCAGTGTCCAACCAGTCCCAATGAGATGAACCAGATACCTCAGTTGGGAATGCAGAAATCACCCATCTTCTGCGTCGATCTCACTGTGAGCTGTAGACTGGAGCTATCCTATTCAGCCATCTTGGAAGTGACCTGTAATAGGATGTTTTACCCTCAGAATAACACCAATCGAAAGTTTAATGATATAGCTCTGCTGCCTTTTCCTATATTTATCAGAGTCCTGGAGGTAATTTGTCTGATATTAGGTCACCTTATCTGTAATAATTTTATATATTATTGAAATATTTAATTGGCCACAATCTTACTTCTTTAATTTGCATAAAGCATCTTCTAGGCCAGTGGCTTTCAAGTTAGGATGCAGATCAGACTTATTCTTGGAGTTTTATAAAAATATAAATGTCTAGCCCCGCCCCTACTTCATACTTACTGAATCTTTTTAATTAATATTCTCAGAAAAAAATGATGTCTCAGGATAATTATATGTTGACCTCAAGATTTTTAAAATCTTTACATGCCTTGAAACAACCAAATTTCCTCAACAGTTGCATTTTTTATTTTATGAAACATTCATCAGAACTTTTAGGTTTGAAAATTATTAGTTATAAAATAGACCAAGCACAGTGGTTCATGATTATAATTCCAGCACTTTGGGAGTATGAGATGGGCGAATCACTTGAGGTCAGGAATTGAAGACCAGCCTGGCCAACATGATGAAACCTCATCTCTACTAAAAACACAAAATTAGCCAGACATGGTGGCACATGCCTATAAACCCAGCTACTTGGGAGGTTAAGTATGAGAATCACCTGAGTCTGGGAGGCAGAGGCTGCAGTGAGCTGAGATTGCACCACTGCACTCCAACCTGGGCAACAGAGTGAAATTCTGTCTCAAAAAAAAAAAAAAAAGTTATAAAATAACTGCAGCCATTAAGCCTCTGTTATGCAAATGAATGGAGGCAACCCAAATGAAAACAAGCAAAGCCTATTTATCATGAGCTTGCTATAGCAAAGGAGTCAGCCACCATCACTTGCATTTTGACAGAGATTCAAAGGCAGAGGAGTGGGAGAGCTTTATATTGGGAAGAGGGAAGGCTTCAAGAGTGCCCTGACTAAAGGCTGTTGGCCTGGGGAAGTTGTAGGTGGGCCAGCTGGAAGTGAGGAATCCTGTGTGATTGGTCTGGGGAACATACTTGGCTTTCTCTGGTTGGTTCTAAAATTGGTAGCAGGGGAGAAAATTAGGGAAACTATCAGTTATGAATCAAGTCCTGGCCATTTGAGGACAGTTGTTTCCAGGGTTATCATTTGATTTCTTGGACTGGTTGCTACAGAAAGTAGGTTGGCTTCCCAGGCTGGTTGCTGCAGTCATGGGTCAGTTCCACTTGTACAGTTTGGTCCACAGAATTGCCTGTCTCATTGTCATTTACAGATAGCTTTTGTTTCATCCAGATACTTGCTTAAAGTTTCTGCTGAAAGCTACAGGTCAGCATTTGCTTCTTCAAAAAAGAACATCACAGTGCCTGCCTTGAGAAAAAGGACTATGTAAACTACGAATACTTCAAAGAATAGTCTTTTAGGTCCAAGATGCTGTGCTGACATTGCTTAGACAACTTTCATACCACAGCAGTGGGATGAGTCAGAATTTTCAGAATCATTTTTAGTCTAGAAATAGACAGCTTCTTGAAATCAGACTGCAAACACAAGATCTAACACAAAAATTAATTACATAATACTGAATAAACTGATGAAGGAAATTTTTTGATAACTGTTTATTTTTTATATTGTTGGTATTGTTTTAGTGGTCTTCCATATGTATATGTAGAATATATAGATATATAGATATAGATATAGATATAGATAGATATAGATAAGTATTCTATCTCTTCCTGAGCTTTCTGGATCCAAAAAAATTAATAAACTCAATATCTGTAAACTCAAGTAAAAATTTTAAAATGATATCTGATTATTCCTGAACCTCAGATCAGAAATTCTAAATTCTGAGTCCCCTTGCTTTCTGTGGCAACATAATTATCTGCATAGGTTCTTACCAGGATATGATTGGACAAATTGTGCAGTATTAGCTGGAGTGTCACATTTGAAATAATCCTCACTGAATTCAGCATGATCAGCCACTTTTGAGGAACAAGGGATGACTTCACTTATAGAGCTGGTGCATACAAATCCGCCCTGGGAATATGGTCCTTGTTTATAAGGTCCCATTCTCAAAGGCAGTAAGGAAGATCACTTCCTGGAAAGCCTGGGACCTTAAGAAGACAGGGATTTACTCAAATGTATAGGTAGCACAGGTGAAGTCTGGTGGAGAGAGTTTCTTGGGTTTGACTTTGTAGTGATAGAGAGAGGAGACAGCCAAGTGTCCCGTGCCCCCAGCACTGGTGAAAGCCTGCCTTAAACCCTAAAACAGCCTGAAGGCTGAAAAACCAGACTGCAGGTCTCAGATGAAGCCTGCCCTTTCCTGACTTATTAATGCCCACCTGAGCACTGGGAGGACAGGGTGGAGCCTCTGGAAGTTCATGCCATTTGCAGTGGGGAGGAGCCTGGCCTCTCCTGTTTCTGTGTAGCAACCTAAGATTCAATCTGTGAGGTGAGAAAGCTGCTAACAGAATTCTCTCTAGCGTTGTTGAGAGTAATTTTTTTTTTGCCCAATAAATCCCATTTTTCTCACCCTTATATGTGTCTGTGAGCCTAATCTTCCCCTGTTGTGTGACAAGAGCCTTGTTTTAGCTGAACTAAGGAGAAAGTTCTGCAAGATTTTTGGCACCCAACATGGGACTTGAGGAAGGGGAAGTAATGTGCAAACCAAAAAATATTTTTTCCTTTCACATCTAAGCCGTTTTGTCCCTGGACTTCTTCTGAGGGTAGAGGAAATTATGCCCCCACCACACATTGCTCCCAGGCGTAGGGAATGTTGGTCTTTTCCTTCTCTTTTTGGGATGGATGAGTGAACCAGTGGCTCCTCAACTCCCCTCTTAAGTTTTCTCCACGTTGGAGGAACCCATTGGCATACGAATAAGAGGTTCTTGCCCCAGGCATCTTTCCAACCCTGCACTTTAATTTCCTTTTTCTTTTCTCTACCCTATCAGCGGTTAACTTTTATGTGAGAGTTTTTTTTTTCTTTTTAGAAAATGTTTTACTAGGCCAGGACCCCAACTATCACTGTTTATATTCTCTGTAAAGTTTTAATTTTGAAAAAGAATTTGTGAGGTTGGTCTTAAGCCGTAGCCAATCTGGTGTGCTTTGCATGACTTTTTCTATGGTCAGTAGCAAACTTTGCTGTAGGTTTTCATTTTGTTTTACATCCTTGAGAGCATGACCTGTAACTATGTAGCAATGTTTTGCTTAGCCTCCACCATTTCATAATGGTAGCTGGATTCACTTTTGGCTTAGGGTATGAGTCCTTTCTGGTTTGATATCTTTGCAACCTCTGTATTTGTTGCTTCTCTTCCCCTCCACCATGAACCACCTTGGATTTTCCTTTCTCTGAGCCTTTAATAAAGTTTGAAAGCCAGAATTATTGGTCACTTGGTGTGGCTAAAGTCAGGTAATAGGGGATTTAAATGGATTTTTTAAAGAGTGTTCAGCTTTATTAAAAGTGGTTATGCAAGATATAGGTATATTTAAAAGACTTTTATCTTTTCTTTACTTCAACCTTGTTTTGCTGGAAAAGATTTTTTTTTTTT
>NW_016804657.1:6034404-6046904 GCF_001698545.2 Rhinopithecus bieti
TTTGGGAAAAAATTTTTTTTTTTTTTTTTTTTTTTTTGGTTGACTGAATCATTTTTCTCCATTTTACTTTGCCACTTTTCATGCACACACAAAAGGAAAGAGACCTCTGCTTTTCTCATGAAACCCCAGGAATTAAAGGCAGATCAATCCCTCTCAAAATCTGTTTTTGACTCCAAGTTATGCTGTCTATTCAAAGGCCTTAAAAACAGAGTATTTTCCTAACCCTGTCTTTTAAAGGGCTCCACTCAGAGGCCAATAATCCAATTAGAAGATTGGCAAACAAAAAATCTTATGGCTGCTGGGTTTCCTTCTGCCTGTCTCTGTAGTTATATATGCGTTGTGTATATGATGTCTATAAAAAAGAGCTCTAATTAATTGGCCTAAAGGAATACAAGTGCTTGGATCAAATATTTTTTAAAGGGAAAATAAAAGTTCTGGTACCTTTTAGTTCACATGACTTTATTCTTTGAGAAATAAAACAGCTTTAAAATTATTGGTAAAATGTAGATATCATCAAAATGTAAATAAGTAAACTAAATTATGAGGGTAAAATACTAGGTTTGCTAAATGTTTTAAGGTTATAAACTGCCTTTAAGAATTTTCAACTTGCTGGTTTCACCATTGGTAAGGACTAGGACATATGGAATTAACCATGCCCTTAATTATGCTGGAAGGAGTCAAACCTTGGCTGCACCTAGCACGCAATTTAAAAAACTTACCAGGTTTTACAGTAAAGTTAGAATTGCTAGGAGTTACCATTATAACATGTAATTGAAACTACTAGAAATAGATTTACATGTTAAGTGTGTAAGAACAGTAAGAAAAGTTCTCAGTAAAAGATTATAAGAAGGCATGGAAATGTAAATTCTTACCTAGGGTTAAAGGCTTGCTTTTAATTAGATAATATAAAGCTGAATGTCTGAAACAAAATGATGGAAGGATTGTAAAATTTAATCTTGCAAAAAATTTCATGTGTGAACATATTGACTAAATTCAAAATGGTATTACATGGTTTTTCTGTAAATTGAGCATTGAAATAAAAGCACAACAAGGTAATCTGAAGGCATTAATCTGCTCTTTAAAATTTGTAAAAGGTTATAAAAGGTTTTGCTTTTAAAACTTTGAGTCATTTTGGCAAAATAAATGGTAATCTGGAATTCTATTTCATAACAGCAAGTGTTTTAAACCTCTAACATATTTAACAGCCTTCCCGAAATCAAACTTCAGTTTCAAAATTGTCTTTCTTGATGCCTGGCTTTTGGATACTACAGAGGGCCCCTGAAGTATCCAGAAGAAAGGGAAACAAGATTATTGAACATGTTTAGTTACATGGGATTGCCAAAATAGTGTTCAATCTTCTTTCAGTTACATTTTGGTGAATAATACTAATGTTTTATAATCGTATGAGATTTTAAAAATTCTAATGTCTAAAGTATATGCTATCAATTATAATTAAGGTTGTTAAGTTACTGTAAACCACAGAGATAACCAAACTTCTTTGTCAATTTTGTTTCTAACTGTGACTACCCTGGACATTTTGTTATTCACAGATAATTGCTGTCTTGTTTTGATCCTTTTCAAAAATGGCTTATAATAATCTATAGGACTCTGACAGGTTCTCTTGAATACAGGTTTCTGATAAGTTTGGAGATTTTAACACGTGAATAAAGAAAAAACACACAGGATTCTTGAAGAGCTAAAATGTTCATGAATATCAAGCAAAACAAGAGTTAGCTAAATGGACTGAAATATAACACTGAAGCAATCTTTTTGACTTTTGTTTGGAATATTGCTAATCCTCGTCACATTTTTCAGAGTCAAGGAAACTTATTTTGAACTATTTATGGCTTTTAATAATTGAGTAAGCTATACTCCTGTGAACAAAATTTACAGCATATTTGTTTCTCTCTCTCTTTGCTTTGCTTCTCCACAATTTGGAAACTAGTTGTGCATATTATCAACTTATGGCAATATAGTTGTTTGCATCAGTACAATAACAATCTATTTTCCTTTGCAACTGAATGCAATTGGAGAAACTGGTTGTTTTACCAAGGCTTTAACTGGAAAGGTATGCTTCCCTTTAAGGAGTCAAGTTCAACTTGCAGAGCCAATAAAAGCCCCTTGGGAAAACTGGCCTCATACCCTTGTCTATGCAGTCCCTGTACAGGGTTCCTGATCTGTGGTAAGTAAAGAATATCACTTTCTGACAGGCTCAGGAGCTCCAAGTTTATCTTGGGACCTTAAGAAAAGAGGATTACCCAACTCACAGGTACTTAAGGAAAAAAACTCATGGCTGGGCTTGGCTTTAAAAGGTCTTATCTGTGATTCCTTGTGGAATCAGAGTTTCATCAAAGCCAATCTAAAAGCCTTATGTATAAATAATTATTCTTGCTGCACTTTATACAAATAATCAGGCCAAGTATAAGACTAACTTCTATTTTGCAAAGAAGTCAGTCCTATCAGGATTTGTTTTGTAACAAAATGGGGACTGGAGAGAGAGAAATTATATTTCAAAACTTATCATACATTTGTCATTAGATTCTAGACTCCTTAGCTGTTTTAAGTTTTGCCTACATTTTAGACTAACTCTGCTTTTCGTGTGAACCAACTAGCAATTTCTGGCTGCAGTTCAGAAAGAATAAAAGGGATGGATGATATAAAAATCTGGATCAATATTCTAGTTCTGAGTAATCATCCTGCAAATCCTCCCAGATGATGTGAATAAATAGGGTACCCATCACCTGGAGGTTTCCTTTTTGGGAAAGTAAGACCAAGGGTGCTAACCAAAGTCAGGCCCCATGCACCCAAATCTTAGCAAATCGTAGCAAGCATAACTATAGCCACCAGTTATCTGGGCATGTCACAAAACATCCTTTCCTCTTTCTTTTTGGAGGAGGACAGAATTCCACAGCTTCACCTTAGCATTCAGCTTATGATAAGGAGTCCATACAACCCTCCCAACTCCCCGCCACAAGACATATTTTTGTTCTGAACTCAATTCCAAGCTTTCAGTCAAAGCCCTAGAAATGAAAACTGGATCTGAGGGATCCAGAGGCAGACAATAATGGAGGTTAAAAGACAGAGTGCAGGTAAGTGTGACTGACTCCTGCCAATTAAGCCAAACTTCCCATTTCATGGATAAAGGTCACACTAGTGTCCATCACATAAATGAAATCTAGGGAATTCAAAGGCTACTGACAACAGGAGAGATTGGGTGTATGTGGGTAAGAGCAGATACCCCCACCCCATAGGTCTCCCGTTAACATGGGTGAAAGCTACTTTGACACCCATTGGTAGCACCCTGTCATGGTCACCAGGATGTGGTGATAAAAGGATGATGAAAAGAAAGAAGAATGCCTCATTTTTTCTCCCTCATGTACCCCAGGTATTCACCAGGAAAAGAAGGGAGCCAGGGATGCTTTGCTTCCCTTCTTCTAGATGAATAGCCATTCATCTTCAGTCTGTACCCCTTTTGAATGCATCCTGAACCCCTGGGACTCCTTTGAAAAAAAATTCTCCTTTTTCTCCTTTCTCCTCTTCCCTCTCTTCACTGATAAGTAACTGTATCTCCATACTATGGGACATTCCTTTGGATGCATCCTCCAAACTAGGAAAAGTTAATTTCCGAAACCTTAAACTGGTTAGAATTGGGCTACGGGAAGGGAACCCAGAAGCCTGACATGCCAGCAAAAAGGTAGTGTTTTTTTTTTTTTTTTTTTCCAGTCAGGCTTTTGCCCCCTCCCCATCCCTGTACAAACTGGTAAAAGGCCTTGGAATTTTTGAGCTGTACTTAACCACCCCACTTGTTTCATTTTGATACATGTCTTCTAATATCCTGGTTTGTCTCTTCTCACCTTCAGGCCATCAAACTCCAAACAGTCATGCAATCAGAACCTTGGATGATGGCCCCTTCTGCCAGGGACCCTTAGATAGGCCTCTGAGGGAGATCTGACAGCTGTTTTCCCAAAACAGCACCCCCTGTCAGCAGGAAGCAGTTAAGATCAATCTTCATGCTTATCCTTATCCTTATTCTAACAGCAGTTAAATGTATTTCTTTAGAGGGGGTAATGATAGATAAAGGAGGCAGCCAAGGGTTCCCTGCACTCCCCAGCAAACCCCGCCTTCAAGCCTAAAATAGCCTGAAGGCTGAAAAACCAGATTGCCAGTTCTGGATGAAGCTCACCCTTTCCCGATTTATTCTTTCTGAATAATGCCCACCTGTGCACTAGGAGGGCAGGGTGGAACCTCAGGAAATTTGTGCCATTTGCAGTGGGGAGGAGCCTGGCCTCTCCTTTTCCTGTGTGGTGACCTGGGACTCAATCTATGAGACGGGAAACCTGCTAGCAGAACTCTGTCACTTTGCTGAGAGTTATTTTTCCTTTTCACCCAATAAATCCCATTTTCTCACCCTTCTATGTGTTCACAAGCTTAATCTTTCCTGGTCATGTGACAAGAGCCCAGTTTTAGCTGAACTAAGGAGAGAGTTCTGCAACAGTAGTACGCTGTTTCCTCTGCCTAAAATCTCTACTTAAACCTCTCCATCAGAAGGATTTCCACACCAAACCAAAACATTCTTCCAGATCCAGCTCAAATGCCTCCTCAGGTAAGCCTTCCCTTGTTCCTTCTCTATCCAGAAGACCTCTCCCTCCCAGATTCTCAATGCACTTGTATGTTTTTAGTTATCCTGAGAGGCTTAGTTATCCTGAGAGGTTTTAGTTATCCTGAGAGTTATCCTGAGAGACTCTTCCACCCAAGGGCAAAGAGCAACACATGACACAACACAGGAGCTGAAAATAGGATGACTGAATGAATGACCAAGTAATGAATGAATGACTAAGTGACAGATGAATGAATTAATGAAGAGATGGCTTGTGCTAAGAGGAGAGATAGCATTTGAATTGAGATTTCAAGGGGATCAGATTTTCAAAGTAGGAATAAGGTAGGTCAAGTTTAGGCTCTTGACAATGCTACCTCTTAGCCTCGTAGTATTGACCCACTCACAATCTGCTTGCTGGCAGGGAGATTGTCCCACTTCTCCCAAAAATAAGAATACGAAACCCTAGTACTACAAGCTTGGGAGGCAGATCTGGGCTGGAATCCTCCATCCCTTTCTCTTGGGTGAGTCAGCAAGTTTACCTAATCTCTCTTAGCCCTCAATTTTCCTTATCTATGGAGTGAGAAAAACAATATCCAAATTCTAGTTTGGCTGTTAGGATTTAAGTAGATAATGTCTGTAAAACATTTAGCTCTGTTACTGGCACAAAGTAAATGGTCGCTATTGTATTATTATCATCACTTCCTCCCTGGGATCCCCAGGGCCTATGATGTTAGTAAGTGAAAGAGCTGCCTGACCTGGTTGTTGTCCTTTGACACATTTTGAATCCCCAGTGGCTGCTTCTATTTGCCAAGGCTTTTACCTCTAGAGTTCAGGGCCCATGATTTGTGATTTTTCCCCAGCTAGGTATATGTGTTTTGGGGACCCTGAGGCCCTGGGTGTCCCAGGTCACTGCACCCAGCCTAGGAGTTTATTACTGGAGAAGGCTCTGTGGTGACCCCAGTGCTTTCTGTGTGTGGATTTTGGCAGGGCAGATGCTGCTGAGCCCAGGGAAGCTGGGCTGTGAGGCCTGGCCCCTCTTGGGTGGAACACAGCCTCCTTGTGTGTTAGAGAAGAGCTGGCCCACCCACCTAGAGAAAGTGAAGGGAAAGTTGGGCAGTCCCGAGTCCAGGCCAGACCAGAATTTATTGTGTGGGCTTCTCTTAACCCAAGAGGCTCCCTTAGAAAGGAGAAGAAGGGAGGGGAGAGGAGGAGCTACAAGCTAGGACTCTTCGACCCAAGCACCTGCTCCATGTCGGATTCTTTGGGACCCTCTACGGCAGGGCCTTTCATGATTTGAGAATGGCCCAGTTCTCTTCTGTCTCTTGAAGCTTCTGCTGCATTTTAAAGAAATGGATAAAAGCTATAATGGGATCATAAAAAGGGCAATTTATAAATTATTAATTAATGATTTGACAAAAAAATGTATAACTGAATAATCACATTTGAAGATAGTATAGGGCTCACATTTCAGGCTTTCTGGGCAGGGGAGACTCGGGCCCTCCTAGCCCTGCTCTTGCACACCTGGCTGTCTGATGTGGCCCTCCAGGTGCCGATGGATATGAGGGAATATGTGGTATGTCTGAGGGGAGCAGGCTGTGAATGTGAAAAGAAGGGAACTGGCTGTAGCAACACAAGGTGGGTGCCCCTGGATCTGGGTGTGAGGACTCAAGGACCCCAGTCCTTCCTTCCACAGCCTTCCCCAGCCTTGGAACCACTCCAGGCCTGTCTCCTGTTAGTTTGTAAGTGGTCATTTCCTTGACTCTGGGATCACAACCAAGTCCTGTAACTGCAGGACGGATTCCCACACTCTGCCCTGGGCCCCAGGAGTGCTGCCATCCCTGCCTGGACAGTGAGTTGCTTTCTGGGGCCCCGAATATGGGAAGAGCAAGACTGAAGCATAGGGACCTGAGGAAAGAGAGGGTAGCTAGAATAACTGTGAGGATTGTCTCAGGACATAGAAAGTCTCTGTGTCAGGAAAAGTAGAAGTGATGCCCCTTGGGCTTTGTTATGTGGATGGGTTGGGAGCAGATGGGTGGCCTCAGCCAGTCTAACCAGGCACAGAGCTGACCTTCTGCCTCTCAGACCCTATGGCTGTCCCTGGTCCAGAGAATCCAGTAGAAGCCTTTGTGCTTGTCCAGAGGCCCAGTGGCCCCCAGGTCTTCCTCTTCACTCCCCAGTCCCCTTCCATCAGCTTCTCTGCCTAAGAGCTTCAACAGTCTGATACCAAAAAGCCAGAAGATGCAGGTCCTCAATGCCAGCCAAGGGGTGCGACTTCTCAACAGCAGTGCTTGAAGCTCCAGTATGGATATGTGCAGGCTAGTGGGAGGTCATGGAGACTCGGGAGTGCATGCAAGTCGCTGCTATGGAAACAGTTCAAGTGTGAGGTGCTGGGGACCAAGAGGGAAAGCAGCGGGTGGAGGAAAGGTTGGCTTCTAGTTCTGTTAGAGGCTGGGAGACTGAGCCTGGAGACAGGGGGCAGGCAGAGCCAGTGTTAGGCACCACTGCAGCACCATCAGGTCTCCTAGGACAGAAGAAGGGGTTGCTTCTGTCCTCTCTGAGGATACCCTGACTGGGAGCGGTGGTGGTCTGGGAAATGGGGGAACCTCTGTCCTCTCACAGGTCTGCCCCGACTGGGTCTTGGGAAATCCACACCATTACTTCCCAAGACTGACTGCTGGATCACTGTGGCTCAAAATGGGTGGCTTTGCAGAGAATTCTACTTATTTACGCTCTGCCAATAACTGGAGCCTCCTCTAGGCAGACCCTTGTGGGGGTGATTGATAGTGCCAGTGACTACAGTTTAGTCAGCCTGCTAGCGCTGTATTTCCCTCCCCTTGAGGATGTGCTGGCAGAAATCCTGGGAGCCCCATGAGACTTCCTTTTCTATGCTGGCAGAGGAAGCCACAGCACTGGAAAATTAGTGTAAATGTGCATCTGGCGCCACCTAGTGATCGAGGCCCTCCTGCACCCTGTCAGACGGCTCTCCCAGGAAGGCAGTTTGCCTTCTTACAGTGCACACTTTCTCGGGCTTTCGTGTGTGTCGGTCACCTAGGATGCTTGTCAAAAATGAGGACTCCTGGCCGGGCGCAGTGACTCATGGCTGTAATCCCAGTACTTTGGGAGGCCGAGAGAGGAGGATCGGTTGATCCCAGGAATTCAAGACCACCCTGGGTGACATTGTGAGATTCCCCACCAAAAAAATTCCTGGGCTCCAGACACTGAGGTTTTAACTTAGTTTGTCTGGGGAGGAATCCAATAATGTGTTTTCCTAGCTAGTATCTCAGGAGTTTGTAAGGCAAGTCTCTGGACTACACTTTGAGAACCACTCTCTTGAAGGACCATGCCTCTTAAGTGTCTGCTTTGCACAGATAAGAATGTGCACTCACTTAGTTACGAAAACTGTGCGGAACACTCCTAAATCCTTATCTTTAGGCAAAGTCTCTTGAGTTTCAGCTGCTATTTTTTTGACTGGTTGCTTTCTGTCTCCAGAACGGACGCACAGAATTATCATGGCCAGCTCTGAATTTTTAATCTCTATACATCATCCCAAACCTTGTATTAGTCAGGGTTCTCCAGACAAACAGGATGTACATATATATGGAAAGAGATATATTAGAAAGAACGGGCTCATGCAACAATGCAGGCTGAGGAGTCCCAGGATCTGCAGTCAGCACGATGGAGACCCAGGAGAGTCGATGGTTGAGTTCCCACCCAAAAGCCAGGTTTGAGACCTAAGAAGAACTGACATTTCAATGCAAATATAAAGGCAGGAAAAGTTTGTGTCCTGGCTCAAGGCAGTCAGGCGGAAGTTCCCTCTTACAGGAGAGCCAGACGTTTTGTACTAATCAGGCCTTCAACTCACTGGATGAAGGCCACTCACATTAAGGAGGTCAATTTGTTTTATTCAGTCTACTGATTCAAATATTACTCTCTTCCAAAAACACCTTCACAGACAGACCCAGAAATAATGTTTGACCAACTTGACCCCATGGCCAAGTCAAGTTGAAACATAAAATTAACCAGCACAAGTCTACTCCTTCTCAACTTGGCATGCATGTGCATGTACTTAAACCATGCTAATTTCCAAACAAAGATGGTAACATGGTCATAATTTCACCGACACTGATACAACTGTCCTTTGTACAACAGAAAACACACTAAACCCTTCCACAGAGGAAGAAGTAATGTCTTTGAGCTATGCTCACTCTTCTCTGTGATATACCAAAACTTGAATACTATCATATAAAATTAACAATACTTAAATACTATGATATAAAGTTAAAACATCTTATGTTACCTGATAAGGGGGAAAACGAAGGAGGAAAACAAAGCTATTCAATACACATACACACACGTATACATATCTTGTTACCTTCTTCCACTACCCATTATATATTTCCCTTATGTTCAGCAAGCACCTCAGCTGTTTGTGGTTCTTTACCTGGTGGGGTGATATAAACCTTTTTGTCTGAAGGGTTTGGGCCATTAATAATCTTGTCTGAATTGCATTGTTTTGCTTTTCCATTGACCTTCATCACAGAGCATAATACTAAGAGACATCCTAAGGGATCTACTATATTCCAGAATACTCTTCTTTACCTCCACTGTGGAGCAGTAGTCCAATTTCCCCTTGGTGTCCAGATCAATCACCCCAGCTGACACTGTAACTTCCTTCTTGGGCTGTTGACTTGAAGGAGTGCAAAGTGTCTGAATGCCATTCTTAACTTCCAGTTCAATAGAACCATTGTTGTGTCTCTTGGTGAAGCATTCTTCCCTTGGAACAAAGATCTCTTAGCCACCTAAGCATAAGGCCATAGGAACAGGAAGCAAACATTTTGCTAGTGGATCATTAAGGGTAATAGTGAGTAGTGCCACTCCCATTTTCATCCCTTGATTCCTGAACCTATAAATCCTGGCTATGAGAAAAAGAGCACCATGTACTGGATGCTGATTCAGAGCATATACAGCTTTCTGGAGAACCTTGCCCCGGCCCTGCAAGGTATTGCCACCTAGCTGGCACTGTAACTGAATCTTCAAAAGGCCATTCTACTGTTCTATCAAGCCAGTTGATTAAGGATGATGGAAAACATGGTGAGACCACTGAGTTCCATGAGCATGCACCCACTGCCCCACTTCCTCCTGCCTGACTGCTTTTGAGCTGAAACACTGTTTTTGCTTTTTGTTTTCTACCTTCAAACTCTAACTCAAACATTGGCTCTTCCTGGGTCTCAAGCCTGCCAGCCTTTGGACTGGAACTACACCATCAGCTCTCCTGAGTTTCAGCTTGCTCACTGCAGATCTTAGAATTTGTCAGTCTTCATAATTGCATGAGCCAATTTCCTGTAATAAACAAACAAAGAAACAATCTCCCAGAGAACCCTGACAAATGAAGATTTTGGTACTAAGAGTAATGTTTGACCAATTGTCTGGGCAACCCATGGTGCAGTCAAGTTGACACATAAAATTAACAATCATAACTTTTTTGCCTTCATTTAGCTGTTTTAGGAACCACCATGTTCCCAGTCACCAAACTAGAAAACAGGGAATTTTCCTTGAGTCAGTCTTCTTCCTTACTTCCCCACAGCTATTGAGTGATTTATGCTGATTTCGCCTCACAAACTTCTGTCTTCTCCTCTCTATCCTGCCTACTATTTGAGTTCACGCTTTTCTCCATTATTTCATAGATATTTTAATTGCCTCCTAACTGGTTTTACTGGTTCTTTCTTGCCCCTTCTTAAATCCATTCTTGATACACTAGCCAAAGGGATATATTTGTTGGTTCACTGTTTAAAACACCCCAATAGTTTCCCATCTCCTAGAGCAGGAATTGGCAATGTTTTCCTGTAAAAAGGCACATAGTAAATATTTTAGGCTTTGCAAGCCATATGGCTTCAGTCACAACTACTCAGTTCTACTGTTTTAGAATTAACAAAAGCAATACCCAAAATAGAAAATTTCACTGGATGGGTGTAATAGGAAAATGAGATGTCAGAAGAAAGAATGAGTAAACTTAAATTATCCAACCTTAAGAAAAGAGAGAGGCCAGGTAGCATGGCTCATGCCTGTAATCCCAGCACTTTAGGAGGCTGAGGCAGGAGGATTACGTAAGCCCAGGAGTTTGAGACCAGCCTAGGGAACAAATTGAGATCCTTTCTCCACAAAAGAAAAAAATAGAAAAATTAGCTGGTTATGGTGGCACATGCCTGCAATCCCAGTTAGTCAGGGTCTGAGGCCTGAGGTTTGATTGATCCCAGGAGGTCAAGGCTGCAGCAAGCTGTGATTGTGCTACTGTGCTCTAGCCTGGGTCACAGAGGGAGACCCCATCTCAAAAAAAAAAAAAAAGAAATAAAAAACAGAGATAAAAGGTATTATAAAATGAATGGAGCCCCAAGTACCTGTGAGCCAACAACATAAAAGGTCTAACAGAGCGGCAGAAAGAGAGGAAAACGAGATGGTGCAGTGTAGAGTATATATAGATGTGTGTGTGTGTGTATATGTATATATAATATGGCAAAAACTTCACAAATTTTATGAAAGACAAAACATAAACTGGATAAACCCAAAGAAAACTATATCTAGACACATCATAAGCTGCAGAAAACCAAAAATAAAGGAAAAAGTCTTGAAAACAGCACATCATATATAGAAGAATGATTCAAATGACTATGGAGTTTTCATCAAAAACCTTGGAGACCAGAAGGCAGTGGCACATCTTTAAAGTGATTTTTTGAAATGGCAACCCATAATTCTATATCAAGGGAAATATCTTTGAGAAATGATAGCAAAATATAGTCATTATCAGGTAAAGGAAAACTAAGAATTTGTCATAAGTTCACCTGCTCTAAAGTAAATGCTAGAAGACGTTATTTGGGCTAAAGAGTAATGACACCAGAGGAAACTTTGGAACTTTAGACATGAAGAACTAAGAAAAAAGTAAAATATGAGTAAATATAATAGATTACTTTTCTTCTCTTAATTTGTTTAACATAAGTGTGAATGTTTAAAGCAACAATTATAACATTGTCTGGTTGGGTTTCCAATGTACATGGATGAGATATATATGAAAATTATTTTTTTAATGGGAGTTTATATAGTTGTAAGATTTCTACATTTTACTTAAAGTAGTAAAATATTAACTCTATGTAGACTATAAAAGGAGAAAAAATAATAACATCAGAAGGGATAAATTTAAAATAATAAAAAATCATAAGTCAGATAAAATATTACATTACATATACATTGTCTGAATACACCTATTTATTTGTTTGTTTGTTTGTTTTAAAATAGAGATGAGGTCTCACTATGTTGACCAGGCTGGTCTCAAACTCCTAGCCTCAAGGCATGTTCCCATTTTGGCCTCCCAAGGTGCTGGGATTATAGGCATAACCCACCATGCCTGGCCTAAATATATATATTTAAAGATCAAAATTTTCCAGATTAAGTTTAAAAAGCCAGATCCAGGCCTAGTGCAGCGGTGCATGCCTGTAATCCCAGCACTTTGGGAGGCTGAGGTGACAGGATCACTTGAGCCCAGGAGTTTGAGACCAGCCTTAGCCACATAGTGAGACCTCGTTTCTATGAAAAATTTAAAAATTAGCAGAGGATGGTGGTGCATACCTGTAGTCCCAGGTACTCAGGAGGCTGAGATGGGAGGACTGCTTAAGCTTAGGAAGCAGAGGCTGCAGTGTGCTGAGATCATGCCACCGCACTTTAGCCTGGGTGAGAGTAAGACCTTGTTTCAAAAAAAAGCAAGACCCAATTACTGTTGTCTACAAGAAAACCACTTTAAATATAAAAGCACAGATAGATTAAAGGTCAAGGGATAGAAAAAATATATCATGCAAACACTAATGAAAGTGGTTATATTAATGTCAAAGTAAACTTCAGAACAAGGAATAGTACC
>NW_016804657.1:6049404-6061005 GCF_001698545.2 Rhinopithecus bieti
CCACTGAAAACTAAGGATACAAGCTTGGTACAGTGGCTCACACCTGTAATCCTAGTACTTTGGGAGGCTGAGGTGGGTGGATCACTTGAGGTCAGGAGTTTGAGACCAGCCTGGCCAACCATGGTGAAATCTCATCTCTACTAAAAATACAAAAATTAGCCAGGCACAGTGGCATGCACCTGTGGAAGGCTGAAGCATGAGAATCCACGAGGTTGCAGTGAACCAAGATCACACCCCTGCACTCCAGCCTGGGTGACAGAGAGAGATTCTCTCTAAAAAACATAAATAAATAAAATAAAAAACTAAGGATACAGAGAGACTGAATGCAAATGCAAAAGGATCAAAAAATAGGAAAAATATATGTCAGGCAAATGTTACCTTTGAAAGTAGTGCATTTATATATTAAAATCAGCAAAATAGACTTTGAGGCAAATAGCATTATTAGAATGAAAGAAATCACCACATAAAGATAAAAGATTTTCTTTATCAGAAAAAATAGCATTCTAAACTTATATTCACCTAATGTCCCTGATCTATAAAAAGCAAAATTGACAGACATACCGAAAGAAATACATTATTCCATTATGATGGATTTTATCACACTTTCTCAGTAACTAATGGATCAGTCCTGAAGGAAAATCAGTAACGATATTGAAGATTTGAACAACACAGTTATCTAATAGACATATATGAAATTTCGCATCCAACACCTAGGGAATACACATTTCCCTCAAACACACATAAAACCAATTTTTGTAAATGCTGGCCTTAAACATCTATATATTTAAACACTTAGAAACATACTTTTTAATAATTAATGGGTTATAAAATTAATCACACTGGAAATTAGATATCACTTAGGTTTTGGGAAACAAACCTTGCGTGCCTTCTCAATCTCTCAACTACCTCCCCTTTGTTGCTTGGTCAGTGGTCCACCACACCAGGTTGCCCCTACACTTTTTGACTTCAATGAAACACTTCACCGTGGAGTGTGGGATCTGGCTTTCTGAGCAACCAAGCAACCAATGAAGGCCCTACATCCTGGAAATGTAGGGTATTGAGTGTGAATTGGGTATGAATGTTAACTAATGGGAAATGGGAGATGAAAAAGGCAGCTGGGAAAATAAATTTCTCCTTCTTTCACTCTCCTCCTACAGTTAACTCTGAGGTGAGGTCCCTCATTGCAACCTTTCTAGGGAAATTTAACACACTGAGTGAACACAGCTGCTGGGTAACAATTGCCTTTTCATGGTTCATGGTGAAGTAGTATGTGGCACGATTAGGCACTGCATCACACTGCATCAAACGCTCCCTTGCCTCATCTCTTTTCTCTCTCTTTTCTCTTTCTCTTTTCACTGCCCTGTGCTCATACTTTCCAAACGTGAACATCTTCATTACTGTGTCAAGCTCTGCCTTCTAAAGGACGTGGGCTAAGACAACTTAAAAGTGAATGATGGTGAACATGACACATATAAAAACATTTGAAATGTAGCTAGAACTATAAAAGAGGAAACTTTATGCTTTAAATATCTAGGTTAGAAAGGAAGAAAAGGTGAAAATAGATGAGTTAACTATCCAATTAGGAAGTTAGAGACGGAATAATAAAATAAATCCAAAAAAAAAAAAAAAGGAAAGAAATAACAAAGTTAGAAAGAGTTAGCGAAATGAAAAGCAAAGATAAAAGTCAATAAGCCCAGAAGTTTGTTCATTGAAAATATAAACACTGCCGGGCACGTTGACACCTGTCTATAGCCCCAGGTACTCAGGAAGCTCTGAGGCAGAAGGATCACTTGAGCCCAGGAGTTCTGGGCTGTAGTGTGCCAGGCTGATAGGATGTTCATGTTAAGTTCAGCATCAATATGGTGATCTCCAGGGAGCAGGGAACCACCTGGTTTCCTAAAGAGGTGTGAACTGGCCGAGGATGGCAACAGAGCAGATCTAAACTCCCATGTGCTGATCGGTAGTGGAATCGTGCCTGTGAGAGGCCAGGTGCTATGGCTCACACCTGTAATCCCAGCACTTTGGGAGGCCAAGGTGGGTGGATCACGAGGTCAGGAGTTCAAGACCAGCCTGACCAACATGGTGAAACCCCATCTCTACTAAAAGTACAAAAAATTGGCGGGGCATGGTGGCAGGCACCTGTAATCCCAGCTACTCTGGAGGCTGAGGCAGGAGAATCCTTGAACCCAGCAGGCGGAGGTTATAGTGAGCTGAGATCGCACCACTGCACTCCAGCCTGGGTGATAGTGTGAGACTCCAGCTCGAGAGAGAGAGAGAGAGAGAGAGAGAGAGAGAAAGAAATTGTGCCTGTGAATAGCCACTGCACTCCAGCCACATAACATGGCAAGATCTCGTCTTTATTTAAAAAATAAATAAATTAAATTAAAATAAATAAATAATAAATAAATATAATACTTTAGAAAAGTCTGTGATAGAATGATCAAGAAAAAATAGAAAAGGAACAAATAAACAAATGAGTAATGAAGAGAGGGACAAAACGATAGCAAAGATTTAAAAAATAGTAAGCAAGTATTTTAAGTACATCTTATGCCAATAAATTTGAAAACTTATGTGGAAATAATGATTTTCTGGTTATAACTTCAATACTGACTCAATAAGAAATAGGCAACTGTAACCGAAGTTAAATCGGGACTTTTGATTCTCATAGGCGAACCGCAGCCACCTAAAGAAAGATCTCTACAGACATCCTCCAAAAACTATGCAGATCAATGAAGAGAACAAATAATATTACTCTTAACTCACACCTATATTGGAAGAAAATTTACATCTATGTGGCTATAAATCTACACAAGGAACAGACCCAGCTTTAGAGCCCTCTTTGGAGTGGAGAATCAAGCAGGGATTTTGTGTAAGAAAAGTGCAACAAGATCCAAGCAGTAGCAGAAAATAAATAACTGTCCCCAGAGGCTGGGCATGGTGGCTCACACCTGTAATCCCAGCACTTTGGTAGGCCAACATGGGCAGATCATAAAGTCAGGAGTTCGAGACCAGCCTGGCCAGCATGGTGAAACCCTGTCTCTACTAAAAACAGAAAAATTAGCTGGGCGTGGTGGTGCGCTCCTGTAATCCCAGCTACTCTGGAGACTGAGGCAGGAGAATTGTTTGAACCCAGGAGGCAGAGGTTGCAGTGAGCTGAGATAGTGCCATTGCACTCCAGCCTGGGTGACAGAGCAAGATTCCGTCTCAAAAAATATAAATAAATAAATTAAATAAATAAATAAATAAATAAATAAATAAATACTGTCTCCAGAGTACAGCATCAGAAGGAGAGCCTTCCATCCTAGTAGAAAAATATTGACAATACGTTTGAGACTAAGTAAATCTGAGTAAAACAAAGAGCCTTAGAAAGTGTGTGAGCCATAAAAACTTTAGGGAGAGAGTGAGGTAACTTGGAAGAAGGAGGTATACCTTAAAGGCTTGCTAGTGAAAGAAAAGAAGGAAGAAATATCTGAATTAAGTGTCATCAGGAACAGTATCACAAAATCATTAGCATGCCATTTCTCTCTCTCTCTCTCTCTCTCTCTCTCTCTCACTCTCATCACACACACACACACACACACACACACACACACACACACACACACCATTCATTAAAGAAACAGAACTACTTCATTATATCATCAGAAGAGGGCACTGTTGAATTTGAAAATCCAGTAAAGCCGGCTGTCGGCCTGGGTTCCCACAAAAGCAGAGCTTGAGAACAAGGCTTGCAGGCAGAGAATTTATTTTGAGAAGTGATCTCAAGGAATAGGTATGAAGGACTAGGAGAAGGATGAAAGGAAGGAGGGAAAAAGCCAAACCAAGTGTACATTATTGAGCTAATTATTTCTGTAGGCAACTAGGGCTCAGTCTTGTTGGGAACCCTCTATAGACCCATGGAGAATGCAGCATTGTCTGGCCTAGGGACAGAGGAAGGGAGCATTTAATCCACTGGTTCCCTCCCCCATTGGTTCATGTGCAGCCATGGAGGTGGACTGCTTGGATCTCCTTTCAAGAAATAACTTGCTACTTAATTAACTGAAAGAAGGGCACCTATCTGAAAGTCTTCAGCTGAGTGCCTTCAGTATATGCCGCAGCTTTTGAACCAAAGCCATGCTCTTCTGTGGCAGCACCAGTGAATGGGTGAGCATGGTGGGGGTCCCAGGGCTTTGTCATTTCTGCTCAACATGGGCAATCGTTGTTCCAAAGCTCCCTGTTGGGCTAAGACTGACAGATCTGCCTCACCATTTGAGGTTCACCCTGCCCAATCCTGTGTGTGGCCTTGCCTGTTTTCTCTCACAGGTGTCTGAACTGCATTGTGATCTGAAGAATTTTCCTACCCAGTCCTCTGAAGAATTTTCCTACCCAGTCCTGCTTCTCTCCCCTCCAGCCCACCTTCTTTTAACCTTTCATAAGAGTTATATCCAAATAAACCACTTGCACTCCTACCTCCCTCTCAGCATCTGCTTCCTGGAAGACTGAATTGATACAGTCAAGGATTGCCTCATGGATGTTAACTCCCTCATACTTCCAGGTTTGCACATGCCTCAGAATGGTTGCATAGGCTGTGGGCCAGTGCCAGAGAAACTCCAGGAAGAGTATGCTAGCTAGATATGCAACACTAGACATACACAATGCAGTGGAAGCCAGATGTGGTCAGTTTATTCCTGTGCCTGGCTGGTCACCTCGGCAATGATTGGCATAAAAAAGGTGAGCTGAGAAGCTGTGAGGCCAGACTCAAGAGGTGTCCAATACAACCAAAAACAAACAAAAAAAAAAAAGCGAGAGAGAGAAAGAGAGAGAGAGAGAGAGATGGTTTCACTTTGTTGCCCAGGGTGGAATACAATGGCATGACCATGGTTCATTGTAACCTCGAACTCCTGGGCTCATGGCATCCTCCTTCCTGCCTCAGCCTCCCAAGTGTCCAGGACTACAGTTGCCCACCACCATGCCTGGCTAATTAAAAAAAAAAAAATGGTAGAGATGGGGTCTGGGCTGTGTTGCCCAGGCTGGTCTCAAACTCCTGACCTCAAGCGATCCTCCTGCCTCAGCCTTCCAAAGTGTTGGGATTATACAGGCATGAGCCACCTTGCCTGGCCCAACAAACTACCCTCTGTACCTCAGATTCCTGCCTAACAATATGTCCAAGCTGTTACACGGCCTTTAGTAGCCAGACAACACACAGATGTAGCAAATAAATTAGTGTGCACTGCTGCAACTCATACTCAGACTATAACTTATATTCATACTGCCCCCACCCCCACCACTCCCAGATGTCCCTTTTCCTCAGCTGGCACCCCCGTGGGTCTAGTTTGCCTGCCTGGTGTGGTGCTTCAGACCTTGATCTCTGAGGGGTGCTTGCTGGGCCATAAAAAGGATATCCCTGGGTTCCAGATGTACTTCTATTGTGTAGCAGAAACTCTAGCTCTTCACGGTAGCTAGGGCCAACCACCCCTACCAATACTGCAGCTTCTTTCTTTGCCTGCTGTTCCACTGACACGAGGATCCCAAAATGAGATAGTGGTTATAAAGCTTCATTTTCAGTGGAACCCTGTGTCTCCCGGTGGGATGCATGGAATCTTTCCTCCTTCATCATCCCTCAGAAAACAGCCAGCCAGGGCAGCAAAATAACAGTCACCTGTCTTTGAAGAAAAATACTTCTCTGATGTCTAAGATTGGCATTCTTTGGGCTGCTCATATTTAACTTGAGAGTAAGGGAGCCCTGCCACATTGGCGAGAGGAGGAGAAACTCTAGTGTTCTCTACTCCTATCGGTTCCCTTTTAGAGTCTCCTTCCTTCCTCAAGGACTCACTACTTTCTCTTTACAGTCCTGAGGTGGGTGGGGAATCTGGATCATCTCGGCCACCCCTCAGCAAACCCTAAGATGGGCCCAGTGCCTCTCTTTAGAATGAGGTAGTATTTATCATCTACTGTTTTCAGTTTTGAGGCTTCAGCAGAAATTCTGAGATGACCAGAAATGTCCGGTTTAAAATGAAAAGATGTTCAACCTCACTGTAGTCGTAGCAATGTAATAAGCAATAAAGAACTGTCATTTTTGACTCATATGGTTGGCAGAAATTAATCAGAGCAATAACAATCAGTATTGGGCAGGACCTAGAGCAACTCTGCAAAAGGCCAATAAGATGCAGTTATAATTTTTTTCTTTTCTTTTTTTCATACAGGGAAAAAAGTCTTTTGTACCTGGAAAATACCAATTTTAGTTCGTTTTTAAAAGGTAATATGCGATATATTAAAGTTTTATTTTAAAACCTAGATTATCTTAAACCTTTAAGTTAAACCTACAAATCTTCTTGCTCTATTTGCAGATTTGTCAATAAAATAATTTTAAAATCATTGATACTGGCTCTTTGATCAGTGTTCAACTAATTTAAGTTTAATAGATTAAATCCTTCTTAAACATTGACTTCACTTCTTTAAAAAAATCATATTTTCTTAGACATTTACAACTACAACCACAACCACAAATTTAATATATCAGATTTTTCCAGGCAAATGAAACCCCTGTTGTGGCAGACTTAATAAGCAAAATTATTCTCAGCAATTATGCTATTTTTATAAATTAATAAATCAATCTTGTAATGTGGTAAATCAGATTCTCTTACCCATTTCAAACATTGTGAAAACAGGAAAGCAGAAAAAGCATATACAAAGCAAAGCAATGGGTTTTTAATGATTTCAAGACGTATTACAAATCCCATATAATCCAACCCACTCAGAAGAAATCCACATCCACTTTTTCATTATCTATATACTTATTTGTATACCTATCCAGGGTTATAAATTACTCCCCTAAGCTACAGAAAAAATCACAATCTCTGTAGAATGATCCAATCCAAGATGCTGGTTAAAAAGATGGCTAATTTTACTGCCTGGTGTGACAGATGCAGTATCTGCACCCTGTCTCTCTATTACTTGCCTACCTGTCTTATTGCCCACTTTTTCTACAATGCCATGTTGGCACACCTAGAGGTGATGCACCCAGATGGGGTGATCATATAAGCTAACGAGGCCTCATTCATAGCCATGGGTTGGCAAGTTTATACATCCCCAATTTATAATTAGAGTCTAACCTCTCTTGTACACCAAAGACTTAAAGAAAATGCCATGCCAGCACACTCCTTTAGAGTGCTTCTTCCCATTTAGATGAACAAGCTTCCATGACAGGGTGTTTTATTTCTAAAATTTGACTCTTGGTTCAAAAACATGTCCTTTTATGGTCAGCCAAGGAGGACTAGGGTAGTGTAACGTTTTCATAAATGAATCTTTTGGGAACAAAGCTCTTTCATTTCAGTTAGCCATGGTTGAAACTCACACATGAGCACATACACCTCATAAATTATATTGGCACATCATGTAGGTTAGCAGCAAATTCTTCACTTCTCCCTTCCCTGTTCATCTGAGGTGGAGTCACTGATACCCTCCTCCTGGCTCCATTTCTTCCTCGTTCCTCCACCTTCCTGCCTGCCATTTGGGAGGCTGAGAATATGTATTCTTACATGGACCCAATACTTGGCCCCCAGGGATGAGCCTGTACAGGCCCAATTAACAACCTGATCCTACTGCTGTCTTGCTGGTCTGTCTGCATAGCTAGGCTTCAGTCACCACTGTCTACAATACACTCCCCTATAACTGAATCCCTCCCTATTATGCTTTGTGTCCCCCAAATTTCATGTATTGCAAACTCAATCCCCAATGTAGCATATTGGAAGGTGGGAATTTTCAGAGATGACTGGGTCATGAGGGCTCTGCTCCCATGAATGGATTATTCTATTCATTGATTAATGGATTAAAGAGTTGATGGATTAATGAGTAATCATGGGAGTGGGACTGGTGGCTTTATAAGAAGTAGAAGAGAGACCTCTTGTCATGTGATACTCTGCACCACCTCTAGACTCTAAAGAGTCCCCTTATCACATGCCAGGTCATGCCCTTGGACTTCCCAGCCTCCAGAATTGTAAGAAATAAATTCCTTTTCTTTATAAATCACCCAGTTTCAAGTGTTCTGTTATAAGCAACAAAAAAATGGACTAAGACACTCTAGCAGCCCCCAGGCTCGTTGACTGGGACCCTCCCCTCCCATAACAGTGTTTCTTCAAGGGCGGCCAATGATCACTTAAAGCAGAATCACTTGAGGTGCTTGTAAAATGCAGAATCCCAGGCCACATCTTAGATACACTAAATCTCTGGGGATGGATGCAGCAATTTACAAATGTGAAAGATGATAATTATGCAAACCAGAATGTGAGAACCATGACTTCGATCATTCTTATCTACGTCTTCCCTTGGACCAATAGAGGTGGCATCCTATTCCCTGTTGTGAGTAGCCTGCAGTTAGGACTCCACTGATCTTCTGATTGTGGGCAGAAGAAGTACCTGCATTACTCATATTGAGCCATGTATTGGGTGTAATTCTCGACCACTTTTACTTGAATCCCAGAATGACTTGTATTCATGGATTGATTTGTATTCTTGCTTAATTTGTCTTGATTGCTTTTGTTTCTCATTTATGATCATTTGTTTTATAAGTCTCCCCTTTCAAAAACTTGAAATGCTGACACTCTATAATTTCTCTCTTGGTTAAGTTTCCACCTCATTAGAACACTGTATTAATCAAGGTTATTCAGATAAACATAACCAATAGGATATTTTCAGATATATAACAGGAAATTTATTATGAGAATTGGCTCCCACACTTATAAAGGCCAAGAAGTCCCACAATATGCCATTTGCATGCTGGAAACCCAGGAAGGCAGTGGTAGAATTCTGTCTTGAGTCAGAAAGTCTGAGGACCAGGGGAGCCCATATTGCAACTCCCAGCCTGAGTCTGAAGGCCAAGAATGAGAGGTGGGCAGGGGGATAGGGAGTATTAGAGTCTGAAAGCTCCAGAACCAGGAGCTCCAATGTCTGAGGACAGGAGAAGACAAATGTCTTCACTTGAGAAGAGAGAGTTCACCCTTTCTCCACCTTTTTGCTCTGTTTGGGCCTAAACAGTTTGGATAATGCCCACTCACACTGGTGAAGGTAAATCTTCTTTACTCAGTCTACTGATTTAAATTCCAAATTTCTTCCTGAAACACCCTCATAGACACACCCAGAAACAATATCTCACCAGCTATCTAGGCATTTCTTAGCCCAGTCAAGTTGACACATAAAAGTAATCATCATGGCCTGGCATGGTGGCTCATCCCTGTAATCCCAGCACTTTGGGAGGCAGAGGTGGGAGGATCACTTGAGCCCAGGAGCTCAAGACCAGCCTGGGCAACACAGTGAGACCCCATCTCTAGAAAAAAAAAATACAAAAATTAGCCAGGTGTGGTGGTGTGCACCTGTGGTCCCAGCTACTCGGGAGGTTAAGGTGGGAGGACTGCTTGAGCCCAGGAGGTCAAGGCTGCAGTGAGCTCTGATTGTGTCACTGCACTCCAGCCTGAGTGGGTAACAGAGTAAGACCCTGTCTCAAAGAAAAAAAGAAAAAAGAAAAGGAATCATCATGGACACACTCTGAGGGGACACCAATCACAGACTGGTGGGTTTATAGCCAAAGAACCACTTCCTTCAGTTAGTCAGAGAACTGCAAGCCTGTTCTGAATTGTGCAGTTGAAGGTGTGATGGGCTTTCAGGTAGGGAGACAGTCCCTTTAGGAAAGCCAGCGAATTCTCTTAGGAAGTTGGAGCTTTTGGGTTTGAGCTACAAAATGAACGGGCTTTAGAGTTGCTGGGACAGCCATGCCCCTACAGGGCAAGATTGGGATACTGACTCTCAGAGCAGCCCTGGGCAGCTCTATAAAGCCCACCTTTTGCTCCCCTCCACTCTGAAGAGCATGTCCCATATTCTTCCAGTTGTGCACTCACTCCTCTTTAACGCTTGCCTTTATGAGTTCTAACCCTCAGGATCTTTCCCCTGCTTCCTCAGGTAGATGCCTGAGAAATGAACCCACACAAATAACTGCTAGTTTGAGGCGCTTCTTCTTCTAAATGTATCTAATCTTCATAAGATATCCACAAAGCCATAGTGTGCCAGATCTTAGATTGTCTTTTTCAACCCCTTCTCTGTGGACAGGACAAAGAACTCAATATAGGAGAATCACCTGCAAAACAGCACACTAGGAAGGGGTGGAGCCTGATGTGAACAGCTAGAGCCTATTTAGAGCCTGGCCTTTCACTTCTAGGGTCTTCTCTACCTGCTCCTAAAACCATACCTAGATGGGAAAAAGAGTGAATGGTCCCCCAAATACTGCCCTGCCTCACTGTGTCTATTTTTTATTTTTTATTTCCAGTCCTCTCCCCTGTATGCCAGACTCACCTATCCATCTGTCTACTTGACTATTCCTCTTGGATATGAAACCTCACATGTCTATAACTAATCTGAATCTCCCCTTCTCTCCAAACTTGCTCCTCCCACACTCTTCCTTATTTCAGTAAATGGCAAGTCTGTCCTTCCAGCCTCTCAAGCCAAACAACTTAATCATGCTTGTCTTTCTCTCACACACCATTTTCTAGCCATCAGCATATCCTTCAGGTCCACTTTCTATGTGGAACCTGATCTGTTATGACAGAGGTCACAGCCATCCTTTCCTTATATTACAATCACTTCCTAAATGGCTTTCTTGCTTCCGCATCTCCCTGCTCCCTGAAGTCAATACCCTACATAGCACCTGGGGTGGAAGGAGGACCAGGTCTCTCCCCTCTCATAATGCTTCTATGGCTCCCATGTCAGGCAAAAGCTGTGGTTCTTACCATGGCCTACAAGTCCTGCATGACACATGGCATCCTCTGGTGCTGCCTCCCACCCTCAGCCTCCACCTCATCTCCTACCAATCCCCATTCTCTCGCTCTGCTCCACTGCCCTGACCTCTGTGCTGTTCCTCAAGCTTGCCAAGCAAGGTACAGACTCAAGACCTTTGTGTGAGTCTTCCCTCTTCTGCAACTCTCTCCCCGGATGTCTAAGGCTCACCCCCTTGTTTCCTTCAGGCTCTGCTCCAACGTCACCTCGTGGAAGAGTCTTCTTGACCACCCCATAGAACATTGTAACAGTGGCCCATCTTCCCCTCACTCCCTTTCCCTTTGCTTTATTGTTCTCCAAGCCATTCACCATCTGACACATTTTATATTTACTTGTTGGCTTACTTATTTATTTTCCATCTCTGCTCTAGAACATGAACTCCATCATGGTAGGGAATTTGCTTTGTTTACTGCTGAACATTTCCCAGCATGTAGAGCAGCACCTGGCACTTACTAGATGCTCAATAAACATGTGGTGAATGTACAAAGGAGTGATTCAGCAGACACTGTGGAAAGCATTTTATGTTCATTATCTCATTTTATCCTCACAACAAACTTGTAAGATGAATATCACATTTTTCTGATGAGGAAATGAATAATCAGAATGATTCAAAACTACAAACAAAAGGTTCATAGTGCTCACTGCTGATAACTGGTAGAGTAAGGATTTGAACTCAGTTCTGATTCAATTATTTATCCATTTTTTAAAATAGAAGAAGACGTTGCAGGAATTATTCTATTATTTATTCTAATATAAAGCCATACCAGGGGGCGGAGCAAGATGGCCGAATAGGAACAGCTC
>NW_016804657.1:6063455-6087910 GCF_001698545.2 Rhinopithecus bieti
TATAATAATAAAATTTTAAAAAAAACAAACAAACAAAAAAAGCCATACCAACAGAATCAAACATATTATTCTTTCTCATAATATTTGCATTTTATTTATTTTTACTTTCTTTTGTTTTGGAGACAGGGTCTCACTGTGTTACCCAGGCTGGAGTGCACTGGCATGGTCACAGCTCACTGCAGCCTCAACCTTCTCGACTCAAGCAATCCTCCTGCCCCAACCTCCCAAGTACCTGGGACTACATTCATGCACCACTACACCAGGTAATTTTTATTTTTTGTAAGGATGGGATCTCACTATGTTGCCTAGGCTGGTCTCAACTCCTGGGCTAAAGCAATCTTCCTGCCTTGATCTCCCAAAGTGCTGGGATTATAGTTGTTAGCCACCACACCCAATGCTTGCATTTTTAAAGATAGTATGCAGAATATGGTAGTGTTGAATCCTTGATGGTGCAATTTCATACATTCAGCAGTAGACCTTCCCCAAACCTCCACACCGCTGATGAAGACATACCCAAGACTGGGTAATTTATGAAGAAAAAGAGGTTTAATGGACTCACAGTTCCACGTGGCTGGTGAGGCCTCACAATCATGGCAGAAGGTGAAAGCCACATCTTACATGACGGCAGACAAGAGAGAAAATGAGAGCCAAGTGAAAGGGGTTTCCCCTTATAAAACCATCAGCTCTCATGAGACTTATTCACCACCATGAGAACATTATGGGGGAAACTGCCCCCATGATTCTATTATCTCCCACCAGGTCCCTCCCACAACACATGGGAATTATGGGAGCTACACTTCAAGATGAGATTTGGGTGGGGACACAGACAAACCATATTAGTGGCAGAAGCTCTCATGACAGTCATCTCACAGTCCTTTCTCACTCTGTGTTGAGGGCCACTCCTGATCAGGGGTATTTCAGAAATCCACTCAGTCAGGGTTTTTGTTCTTGGTTGCTGGATGTATTCTTGCCTCTGACAGAGGTGTGCGTCTTGGTGACCCTTGAGCTCTTGGTGGGTGGATCTCTATTTCCCATGCCCTCTCACCTCCTGGGAACCTCAGGCTTTCTCCATGGCTTCCTGCTCCCCCATCACAGAGGTCTTCATTATAGCTGAGGTGTCCCAGCTTCATCACCTGCCAGTAAAGGAAAAAGATCTCTCTGAGAGCTTAGCTTCCTGTGTACAAAATGAAAAACTCACCTCTGCTGGTCATTGAGAAAAAAGAGAGAATCCCATGATAAGAAAATGGGACTTCCTTTCAGGATGAAGAAAGTGGGAAAGAATGATGTTCCCATTCTACAATAAGGAAAAGCTGGATAAGCTACAAAGTTACAGGTTTTATGGAGCCCATGAGAGAGAGGCACCAAGTAAACCAAATTCCAGGGAGGGACGAGGCCCTCGGAAGCAAGATTGGACACATACAGTCTCTCCTTTGGCAGAGCATGGGAAAAAGACATGGTTGCCAAACAAGCGAGTAAGAAAAAGTAAACTAATATGTTAGCAAATTCTTAGGGGCCCAGGATGGGCCAGCATGTCAGCTTGGAATAGCTGGGGGCTTTAGACACAAGGAGAGCTTGTTCTCCCTGGCAAGCTCTTCATGAACCTCAAAGACTGGTGTCAGGCAGAGACTAGTGAGACCCTCCTCACTTGCAGGGGAAGGGGATGGTATGAGCAATGAATAGCTGGGGACAGGCACAAACCCTGCTTACTTACTTCTCTGGACTCTTTTCTTCTATGAAGCAAAAGCATTATGCCATTTGGGAACAGGTAGTGAGTCATTTCGAACCATGACTTTTTAGAAAATAGTAGAAGTAAAACCCATCTTTCTCTGGAGAAGGTAGGAAACCATTTCCCAGGACATGGGCAAAGAGTCATTGTTGCCTGAAGAGTAGAAGCAAAAACCCTTTACTCCTAAGGAGGGCAGGAAATCTCTTGGGTCCAGAATCCTACACTGATACCAAGAATAGAACTGCACAGCTGAGACATGGCGGTCCCTTTCCACCCAAGACTAACAACAAATACAAAACAGAGCTTCCCTGCCACAATGAGGAGTGCAGGAACATCAGTAAAGCCTCATCCCCAGTCCCAGGTGCCCAGGGTCCACCTAAGACTGAGGCCAGTCCAGGACAAGAAAACATCTCCTGCCATACCATGAGCCTAGCACTGAGTAACAAGAACTCTACTGTTGAGGATGGGAGAATAGCAGCAAGAGAGACTCCCTTCTGTGGTGTAAGCACTTAAGAACAGTGAAACGTTTAGGGGGAAGCAGAAACACCAGGAGAAACTCACTAGCACCCCAGACCCACACTAAGGAGATGGTAATGGCATCCTACTACTAGAAGAATTTTAAGCTCAAACCAGCTCAACTCCTGACTAGTCTAGCTCAACTCCCATCTCCCATTCCTACATACACACTAATGGCCTAACAGTAGAAGAGGCATTTCTATTTCCAGGTGTGCAGGACAGGTCACCAAATGACCTTGGTTAACCCAGCTCTTCCTCCTCTTGCTTGCAATTCAGTACAATGTTCTGAGAAAGCAATATGCTGAGATAAGAAGGACCTGTCCAGAATAGCTTGGGCTTTTTCCTCATTTCTCCCAGAATAGGATGTCCTACAACACTTCTGCACAGTGATCCAGGTTTCCCTTGGGGAATGAAACCCAGAATGCCATGATTTTGGAGTCTCTCAGGTTTGGTACAAAGTGGGACACATGAAGATAAGACTCCATCTGCTCTGGACAGCTTTCCTGAGCCTTGGAGGACTTGGCGCACCATGGATCCTAGGCTTCTGTTGATTCTTGCTGCCTATTGGTGAGTAACAAGTTGCTTTGTCTGACTTGTGTGTGTTTTCTATCTTGCCAGACTCATACTCTGGTAGCTGGATTTGTGCAAAACCTCCTGCCAGGTGTATGCACCTTAACAAAGTATAAATACTATTTACCTCAGTTTCTATTGTTCTTCTACACGTGATGTATAGCATTCAATAAAAAAAAATTATAAGACAAAATTGCAAGAGAAAACAACCTATCATCAAGAGAAAAAGGAATCAACAAAACCAGAATCAGAGAAATCCAGACATTGGAACTATCAGACAGAAATTTTAACATAACTAAATAATATGTTAAAGGCTCCATGGGAAAATATAAATGCATGAACTGGAAATTTCAGCAGAAAGATGGAAATGAGAGAAAGTGTCTGCTAGAAATTAAAACCATGATATCAGGGATGAATTCCTCTCACAAGCCCATGACTAAAGTAGACACAGCTGAGAAAAGAAACAGTGAACTTGAAAGCAGGTCAATAGAAACTAATAAAACTAAAACACAAAGAGATAAATGAATGAAAAACAAAAAGATCAAAGTATTCAAAGCTATAGGACAATATCAAATGGCCTAACATGCATGTAATTTGAATCCTAGATGAAGAGAAAGAGGACAAAGTGGAAGAAATATATAAAGACATAATAGTCCTTTAATAAAATGAAATACATGAAACAACAGATCTAAGGGTTACAGGGAACCCAGAGCGGTAGATGCACTTTTAAAACACCCAAACACGTCATTGCCAAACTGCCAAATACCAAAGATGAAGAGAAAATCTTGAAGGAAGCCAGGTAAAATAACACATATAGAGAAACAAAGATTAGAAATACAACAACCTTCTTGTAAGAAGCTGTACAAGCCAGGAAAAAAAATGAAATGATATCTTTAAAGAACTGAGGGGGAAAAAAACCCTCTCGATCAAGAATTTTGTGCCCAGAAAAAAAAAATCTCAAGAATGAAGGCAAGATAATGACTTTTTTAGACAAACAAGATCTAGGAGAATTAATTTCAGGCAGACTCGGTTCTATAAGAAATGTTAAATTGTAAGTTCTTTATGTAAAAGGAATATGATAACCAAATTGAAACTTGAATATAATCAATGAATGGAAGAGCACAAAAAAAGTAAACATTAAAATAAATATAAGAGACATTCTACTTGTTGATTGCATCATGAGATACCTGGCTAACTAAAGATAAAAATCATAACAATGCATTGTACAGTCTGTAAGATAAAGTAAAATATATGACAAAAACAGCACAAAATAATTGGAAGGAGAGATTGTAAATATACTGTTGTTTCTTATACTACATATGAACTGGTATAATACTATTGAAAGAAACATATGATAAGATAAAAATGTATATTAGCTACCCAAGGCCAACCACTGAAAAAGTTAAAAAGGAGTATAACTAAATGAACTAACAATAGATAAAAAATGAAATCAAAGAATTAACTAATACAACTGAAGGCAGGAAAAGAACAAACAAAGGAAACTAACAGCAATGTGGTAATGTAAAGCCAACCACATCAATAATTAATGTTAAATGATCTAGGACATCTGTTTTTAACCAAGACGGAATAGTAGTGACCACATTTACGCTCCTTCCAGAAACCAGGAAACTGGACAAAATATGCAAAATGATGATTTTCAGGACCCTGAACATTAGTCAACAAAGGATAGTGATTCCTGAAAGACAGAGAACCAAGTGAGACCCATGATTGCTCAGGTATAGTCCTTTGGGAGAGTTCCTGGCTCTGGTTCAGGGAAAGCAAACCCAGGAAAAGCCTAGGATACTATCTGATGAGGAGACAGAGCTGAGAGTCCAGGGAAACTAAGGTAGCTAGAGTTTTCAGTAGATAGTACCAGAAAGTCAACAACTGCAGAGGGAGAACACTGAGATCTGCAGAGGGTCCCTCACAAGTATTCTACAGGGTACTGATCAGTGTACAGGTATGAGGAAACAATCTGAGACTGAGGAAGGATTGGAGGAAACAGCACATGGCATTCACAGTGACTAGGAATAGTGCCTAATCCTACCAGCCAGGCTGGCAAACCTCACAATTCAGGTGGTATTGGGTAGAGTACTCCAAAAGATCTTCCTCAGTGTGTAGAAATAATGAGCCATAGGCTAAATATAAGTCAGGTCCCACCTAACATATCTTAAAAGCAATACCTGAAAGGATCTAACTGTGTCCAAGTAACTTAACTGCATCCCTGAACAAAGCTCAAGAACATTTATAGAAATATAAAAATATCCAGCACACAAGGTAAAATTAACAATATCTAGCATCTAGTAAAAAATTACTGAACATGAAAAGCAGGAAAATATTAACTAAAATAAGGGGGTAAATAAAAGATCTGAAAATGGCACAGAATTCATAGTGATGTTAAATTTAGCAGACAAAGGCATTAAAATAATTATTTCAAAAAATCAAGTAAAAACATGGATGAGAAATAAAAGAAACCAAAATAAAACTTACTTTAAGGATAAAAATTACGATGTCTGAAATTTAATAAAAAACAAACATTGAATGGGATTAACAACTGATTAGATATTGCAGAAGATGGATAAACTTGCTGGTGATTAATACTTTCAGATTTTTTAAGTCTAAAATTTATTTACTTTACCTTCATTTTGAAAGATATTTTCAATGGATATAAAAGTATATCATACAGAATGCTAAACTGACATTTTTTCTTTCAGTACTTTAAAGATGTTACTCCATTGTCTTCATGCTGGCATTGTTTCTGAAGATGAATTTGCTGTTATTCTTCTCTTAGTTCTTCTGTATGTAATGTCTCCATTCCCTGTGCCCCTCATCCCCCAGATGTTTTTCCCTTTGTTACTAGCTTTGAGTAATTTGATGTTGATGGATTTGGGTGTCATTTTCTTCATGCTTCATTGAGTTTCTTGAATCTGAGAGTTTATCATTTTCATGATATTTGAAAAGTTGGGAGCCATTATTTCTTCATGTATTTTTTCTATCCCCTTCCTGGGAAACCCCTAGTACCTGTATATTATACCCATGACTTACTGATGCCCTGTATACTTTTTAAATTTTTTCTATGTTTCTTTTTTTGAGACATAGCCTCGCTCTGTCACCTAGGCTGGAGTGAATGGCATGATCTTGGCTCACTGCAACCTCTGCTTCCCACGTTCAAGCAATTCTCCTGCCTCAGCCTCCTGAGTAGCTGAGATTATAGGCACTCACCACCACAGTCAGCTAATTCGTGTATTTTTAGTAGAGATGGGCTTTCACCATGTTGGACAGGTTGGTCTCGAATTCCTGACCTTGTGATCTGCCCACCTCAGCCTCCCAAAGTGCTAGGATTATAGGCATGAACCACCATGACTGGCCTTCCTTCTGTGTTTCATTTTGGATACTTTCTATTGCTATGTCCTCAAGTTTATTAATTTTTTTCTGCAATGTCTTACCTTTTGTTAACCTATCCAGTGTAATTTTTATTTCAGAAATTATAACTTTCACCTCTAGAAGCTCAACTTGGATGTTTTTGCTTATTTGACAGTGGGCAACCCCCTTCAGTACTCACAGCCCATGGGAAGGAGGGTGGGCAATCATTCAAAGCTGAAGTTTACACTGGCTTGGGTATGCTATAAAGCCCATAGAGAAGGGCCCCCAATGAACCCATTACCATGCTCTTGGGTTCATTTTACGTCTTTCATTTCTCTACTTAACGTGTTTAATCTTTCACCGATATTTCTGAACACATGAGATACAATTTAAGATGACCATTTTGATGCTGTTTTTCTACTTCCATCATCTATGTCAGTTCTGTGAGTTTCAATTGATATATTGTCCTCCCTGTTATGGCTCACTTTCTCCTGTATACTTCTTTATAGGTTGCTAATTTTTATAGGATCTCAGTCATTATACATTTTCTTTATTGGGTGATAGATATTTGTGAATTTCATAAATATTCTTATAAATATTCTTGAACTTTGTTCTGTAATACAGAGTTATTAGAAGAATTTGACACTTTCAGGTCTTGCTTCTAAGCTTTGTTTGGCACAACCTGAGCAATGTTTCAACTAGGGGGCTTTTTGTCCCACTACTGAGGCAATACCTTTCTGATTACACTAGCCAGTGCTCCATAAACTGAGGTTTTCCAGTCTGGCTGGTCATAACAGGCACTATTTACATTCCTGTGTGAGTTCTAGGTACTGTTCTCTCTTATCCGTTCAGAGGATCTTCTCCTCACACACCTGCACTCAACAGGACTCGGATGAATGCTTGAGGGGATTTGCTGTGGATTTCTAGGGTTTTCTTTCTCTGCAGCCCTCTCATCTCTGTTACTCTGTACTGCAAACTCTAGTCTCCTTGGCCTCCTTGAAATCCAAGGCCTCCCTCTTCAAGACAAGGAGATCAATAGTCTATGCCTGGGTTTCCTCTCCCTGTACAACCTAAAAATTCCCTCTAGACAGCAAGCTGTGACAACTGTAGGAAATACCTAATTTGTTTTCCATCTCTCAAGAATCATGGTCTTTTGTTACCTGATGTCCAATTTCTTGAATCTTGTTGTTTCTTAAGTTTTGTCCTAATTCATAGTTATTTCAGGTGGGAGAATAAATCTGGCCCTGTTAGTCTATCATGGCCCTCATGTTTTTTAAAAAAACATTTAAAACAAAGTACATGTTTGAAGACTGTATTGTTAAACTCAAAAACATAAAAATATTAAGATCCGAACTTAAAGTCATTGTAATCAAAATGAAAAAACTTGTTATAGTCTGTAATTTATAATTATTTGTATTTCATATTTTCACCTGGGAGGGGAGAAAACCAACAAATAATGCTGCAGAGGAATTTTTTTTTTTTTTTTTAAGAAAGGGATACGTAGAAAAGTGGTGGTGAGGATTGGACAGTGATCATTAATCAGGGAAAGAAAGGGGAATAAAGAAACAACAAAAGGAAATCTGCCAGGCACGGTGGCTCATGCTTGTAATCCCAGCACTTTGGGAGGCCAAGGAGAGTGGATTACCCAAGGTCAGGAGTTTGAGACCAGCCTGGCCCACACAGTAAAACCCCATCTCTACTAAAAATACAAAAATTAACTGAGTGTGTTGGCAGGCACCTGTAATCCCAGCTACTTGGGAGGCTGAGGCAGGAGAATCACTTGAACCTGGGATACGGAGGTTGTAGTCAGTCAAGATCATGCCACTGCACTCCAGCCTTGGCAACAAGAACAAAACTCCACCTCAAAAAAAAAAAAAAAGAAAAGAAAAGAGAAAAGAAATCTGATGGGCACGGTGGCACACACCTGTAGTCATAGCTACTTGAGAGGCTGATGGGGAGAAGTTTGAACCAATCTGGGCAACATAGTAAGACCCCATCTCTGCCAAAAAAACACAAAAGAGAGAGAGAGAGAGAGAGAGAGAGAGAAAGAAAAGAAAGAAAGAGAAAGAGAAAGAAAGAAAGAAAGAAAGAAAGAAAGAAAGAAAGAAAGAAAGAAAGAAAGAAAGAAAGAGAGAGAGAGAGAGAGAGAAAGAGAGAGAGAGAAGGAAAGAAAGAAAAAAAGAGATTTGTCTTAGTTATCTACAAACAGTGTGGTAGGAAATTCCTGAGCTGAGAACCAGAAGACCTGAGTTTAGCCTGTCTTGCGACATTGGTAAAGTTATTTAACCTACTTGATTTTAGAAATTACCATTAAATAAGTAATAGATAAAAAATGACTATTACAATGCCTGACACGTTGTAAAAACACAATAAATATTAATTGCTTCTGTCTGTTCATTTATATAGTTCACATATCAGGAAAGATTGAATACAAATCCTTTTTTAAAATGTAGGTTTTATGGGGCCAGGCACACTGGCTCATGCCTGCAATCCCAACACTTAGGGAGGCCAAGGTGGGCGGATCACCTGAGGTCAAGAGTTCGAAACCAGCCTGGCCAACTTGGTAAACCCCATGTCTATTAAAAATACAAAAATCAGCTGGGTGTGGTGGCACATCCCTGCAATCCCAGTTACTTGGGAGGCTAAGGGCAGAAGAATTGCTTGAACCTGAGAGGCAGAGGTTGCAGTAAGCTGAGATCACGCCACTGTACTCCAGCCTGGGCAACAGAGTGAGACTCGTCTTTAAAAAAAAGTAGGTTTTATTATACTGGCGTATGGTGAGGCCAACAGATCAGGAGACAACTGCCATTGAAAAGACAGTTGGTTCCTCATAGTTCCTAAGGGGAGAACACATGCCATGCTGTGCAAGGCTACACAGGAACATACCACAGTCGGCCGGGAGGCAGACAGAGCAGGCAGGAAACATGGACAAGAGCTTTTATTGTGGTCGCTATGGGAAGAAACAGGCCAAGCAGGGTAAACAGGCATAGGATTGGCTAGTTTAAATAATGTCAGCAGGCTCTGGGGTATAAGGACAGTCTCTATTCGTCTGGTACCTGACCCTGGAATGATTTGGGCAGGGGGATAATGGCCTAGTATCTGACCCCTGCAAGAGCTCAATAAAAGAGTTGGTTGGGGTACAGGTTCTGAATTGATTCCTTTGCACACAGAAAGGATGCTTATGGGTGAGCCTTTACTATCACTAGGAACTAACTAGCCCTGGGAAGCAGGCCTCCAGAAGTCAAAGGCATCAGAAATCCATAAAATAAATAGGCATGATTAATACAAAGCCTGACTGCTAAGATGGGTTGACAGTGTTGTCCTACTATGCCTGGACCTAGCCCTCCCCTCTGCAGCTCCCATGGAGACCACTTGTAACTCAGAAGGGAGGGCGGACTGCTTGCAGACCAGGAGCCAAGGCCTTCTTTGCATGCCTGCATTTCCTCCACAGCCAGAAGGAGTCTGAGCTTGGGCCAGAAGCTCTGGAGGCTGGTTCACCCTGGGGAAATAATGCCACCTGGTGTCAGTCCAAATAATTAGTTCAACACTGTAAGTGGTGTGTTATTCAAGTGTTTCTCATAAATAGTTAATGAATTACTGATGATGATGCCACAAATGAAATAAACAACATTAGAGAAGAAACTTCCGGGTCTCTAGAAGGTGGTATTAGCCTGGAGCAGCTCTGCCCATGACTGGCCCTGAGTGTGATCCTTTGCACTGCTCCGGCAAGTGGAATCATCTGGGGAGCACCCAGTAGCCCTAAGGCCACATGCACTGACTAGTGTCTTTATCAGACTCTTTCTCTCCGCTTGACTTGTATCCTTTTCAATGATAACAAGGCTGCCAAAGTGAAGGGTTGGCTATAGTCTTGGCAAGATCCCACTTTTGCAACCTGAGATCTCTATCTCATATTGGGTCCCTCCCAATCCCCAAGGTAACACTAGCCACTGGGTCTGGGAGTGGGCCTGCCTGCCAGGGCCTGCAGAGCAGCCTGGAGGGACACCAGTGGCCGGTGTTCCTGGGAGTTACTGCACTTGGTCCACAGACCATGACTGCTTGCTTAGGCTCCCGTGGGCCAGTGGCTTTCCACAGAACAAGCTTGTTTCCTGTTTATATACTACACTTTCAAACCCAGGCAAGGCTATTTAGTAGAAAATCCCACCATTCAACTGCTTTTTCAAGTTTGCTCTTGGACATCACACCCTCACCTCAAACTCAGCCTAGCAAAGATAAAAATTCTTGGACACAGAAGAGCCGTTAGAGACTGCTATGTCTAGGGTCACTGCAAGGAACCAATTTGGTCCCTTGGCAATTTTCTCAATTTAAGGGCCCATTCAAATTGTCTGCAAAAATTGGAGGGATGTGCAGTTTTTCAGTGGTTTCCATCCCATTGGCAATCAAATTCTCAAAGAGCCCTGAGAAACCATCAGATACATGTCTTCTCCCAGCTGGCTCTATTTCTTGGCTGACTGTATCTCCTGGCCCTGCTGATTCTGGCAGAGCTTTTTGCCTCCTACCTCATGGCAAATACTGAGACACCTTTGACCTCCTGCACTCACCAGTGGTCTCACATCTGTACAAGGCTAGTCTTTCCACCTGTGCTCTCCATCACACATCTTCTTTGTCCCACAAGTTACCCCTTCTTAAATTTTGAACCCGTCTGGTTGCTTCTCTCTGATCTATACAAAGGTTTCAGGGTTTCTCATGTCAAAACAAAACAACAGCCCATGCCACACTCCCTGTCTTATCTCTGCTTCACACGGTCTGTATTCCTCTACCCACTTCTTGTTCTTTTCTCTACTGCATTGCCAGCTATATGGAATCTCTGAAACCTATAGTCACTATCACTAGCCTATCTTCTCCTGAGTTCTAAATGTATACTGTTAGAAAGCAGTATAGCTTATGGATCAAAAATGAGGAATCTATGGTCAGCCAGTCTGGGTTCAAAGCCTGGCCCCACCAGTTAGCAGCTGTTGATCTCAAGCAAGTTAAGCTTTCTGTGCTTGAGTTTTTCTCTTTGTAAAATCCGCCGACATCATCAGTTGTAGTGAGGAATAAAGAAGATATGAAATGCTCAGCACAGTGCCTGACACATAATGAACGATCAGTAATGTGAACTATTATTCTTTGTACCTGCACATCCTACAGGTCCCTTACACTCAACATGCCTAGAATTAAACTAACCTTTTCTCCTTGAGCTTCTTCCTCTGCCTGGTTCCCCATTTGTGATTGAGCTTTGTCTGTGAAGGCTGCATTAACTAAGGCCTATTGGCCTCTTTGGGCTTCCTATGGTCTCACCAGCCTCCCATTTGGTCTCCCCGCCTTTACTTTTCCCTCCCACCAAGCCACTCTCCACACTGCAGTCAAGATCTTATCCCTCTCTATAAAAACCCAATAGCTCCCCATTGTCCACCAGATAAAATCTGAACTTTTTTTGTTTGTTTGTTTTTGGAAACAGCATTTTACTCTGTTGCCCAGGCTGGAGTGCAGTGGTACAATCATATAGCTCATTCTCACTGTAACCCCAAACTGTTGGGCTCAAGCAATCCTGCCACCTCAGCCTCCCTTGTAGCTGGGACTACAGGCATGAGCCACCATACCCAGCTAATTTTTTTTTTAATTTCTGTAGAAACAGAGCCTCACTATGTTGCTCAGACTGGTCTCAAACTCCTGGGTTCAAGTGATCCTCCTGCCTTAGCCTCCCAAAGTGCTGGGATTATCAATGTGAGCCATCGCGATTGGCCAAAATCTAAACTTCTAAGCCTGCCATGCAGGGCCCTCTGAGCTCTGGCGCTGCTCCTGTTCCAGGCCCATCCCCACCTTCTCCCCCATATCCCAGCCTGATCCTCCCTTATGCTCCCATGATGCCAAACTGCCAACAGGCACCCCATAGAGCCGTCCTGCTTCAACACTCTGTACCTGCCTCTCCTTCCCCTGAAACACCCCCACATTCCGCACCTTGTTTCTTCAGGCCTTTGAAGTCCATTAGCACGGGAGCCACAAATGTGCCTTCCTGGACTTACTCTGTCACACTTCTGTGCCTTGGCCCAGAATGCTCCCTCCCCCTTGATCTGCCAAATACACCCTTTTCCTTCCGGTTCCAGAGTCACAACTAGGTGAAGCCATGCCACTTCTGCAGACTGAGCTAGGCCTTCTCTCTGTGCTCCCACGGTGCTCCCATCCTGCCTCTGGTCTCTGTCATAGCACTGGCACTATCAGCACTATGATATTTGATAGCAAGACTTTATTTATGTAGCAGTCTCGCCCTGGAGTGTCTGAGCTCCTCCAGGAGAGTGCCGTATGCACTCTCACCTGACTTCTCCATGTCCTTTCCTGCTTTATTTTTCTCCTTAGCACTCATTACCATTGGACATACTACACACGATGCTCATGTGTCCATCTCTCCCCACTAAAATATGAACTCTCTGAGTACAGAAGCTTTAGTTTGTTTTAATATATCCCCAGAGCCTAGAATAGTAACTGGTACACAGTGAGTGGTCAATAAATGTTTGTTGAATTAATTATTGAATCACTGATCAATGTTACATTACCTAGTTTTATATCTCTAGTAGCTAACATATTGCCTAGCACATAGTAGATACCAGAAGTAGATATCATAGAAGTCAGGCACTGCGGCATGCACCTATAGTCCCAGAGGCTGAGGTGGGAAGATTGCTTGAGATCAGGAGTTTGAGTCCAGCCTGGGCAATACAGCGAGACTGTTTCTAAAAAATAAACTTAAATAAAAATGAAATTTTAAAACACTAGGAAAGAACATTTCAGGTTTATCTGTGGTGCCTGAGGACGTACTCTTAAGGAAAACAAACAAACAAAAAAAATCCAAACATTAGTGCTGGATTCCAGGTTCTCTACCTTCTAATCCTAGCCACTCAAATTTGAATCCTCTTTGTCTTAGCATAAGCCTTTACCTTGACCCTGACTGCCCTGCTCCCTACCCTTGAGTAAATACCAGGCATTGCTTTTCCTCTCTCTGGCCCATACTCCAAACAGAAACATTGTCGAACCATTCTTCAACATGTACAGACTGAGCACCTGGGATCCAGCCACTGTCCTCCATCTATGCCTGTTCCATTTCTCTTTCCTCAAGGCGAGGACAAATTGACCCTCCCTTGGGAAGCTTTCCCTGACCATCCAGGCTTGTGTGACTCTCTCACTGGGCACTAATGACCCATACTGTAGCACCTCATCACTGGCATTATTAACCAGCAGACATAAAATAAACATATGTAGATTTTACAGAAAATGACCCTTTAAAAAACTGGCACTTTTTAACATTTCAAACATTTTGGATGGAAATTTTTCTGATATTTATTGTACATCTTCTCTGTCTTCTGAAATAGAGTACTGTATACAGAAGGACCATCTCGCCTTTTACAACGAAGGCACTGTGCGTCCCTAGCCATTATTGTGTGATGTGTAGTGTGCCAGGAGTGAAAGAGAAGAGCATGAGCTCTGGAATTAAACAATCCTCATAGTGATCCTCTTTGCAGTCCCTGGGGTCTTCCTGAGGTCATTGCCTGGCTCTCTTTTTGATATGTTGCTAATCTATAGTGAATCAGATAGTAAAGTTTATTAGAATTGTTAGTAAACTAAGTGTAAACAGTATCTAAGTGGGATATGAGGGATTCTCTTGTTTATCAACTCTCTCCACTTTAAGGCATAGACTTTGCACAGTCTATTTTGTAGATCAGAGGCCTTTCTCACTTAACTCCTGTTATTTGGGGTTTATTCATAATTCTTGAGGTTGGTTAAGTAACTGCTTTTAAAAAGTGTGCTTTTAATACATTTAGCATTTTATGTATTATCTTCTGTTAACAACCTTTATATGCATATATAAAAACTCTGTAATTAGATTGTTCTCTGGTTAAATTATTAACTTTCCAGGGACCAAAAGTATTTTATAGTCATTTATTCATGTGTTAAGTATTTTAGAAAGTAATTACTATGTGAAAAGATCTGTGATAGAAAAAAGATAAATAAGACATGGTATTTACACATTATTGAGGAAGTAAGACACAAATAACCAATACAAAGCAACAAGGTGAATGTAAAAAAATCAGAGTGCTATGGCAATTCAAATAGAAGAAACTGTCTTCTGGTTGGGAGACCTGGGAAAGGCTTCATGAAACAGGTGGCATTTGAATTGGGTCTTAATGAACAGGAAAAATTTCAGTGACTAGCTGAGAAGAAAAAACAAACTCAGTTTCTTCTTACTGTAGTCTCACAACGCGGAATGCTTCTCTGACCACATGTGTAAGGGATTTTCCCAAAGACCAAGCAAGCAAGCAGTTCTGCAGGAGCCATCACTCGGGTATCCTCTAATTCAAATCAATTCTGACACTATGGACTTGGAGAGTGTCAAGACCCACAGGCTGAGGGCTCAGCCTCCAAGAATGCCCTCACTTCGGCCAGTCGCAAGTCCAGGACTCTGGAACTTATGGCCAACTGGCTATAAATCAGGGTTCCCACAACACCCTCATCAGATTCGATTAATTTGTTACAGTGGATCACAGAACTCAGGGAAACACTTATATTGTGATAAAGGATATTTGAAATAATACAAATCAACAGTCAGATGAAGAGACACACAGCAGGAGGTCTGGAAGGGTGGCATGCAGAAGTTTCCATCTTGGTGGACTTGGGCTCCGCCACCCTCTAGACACATGGATATGTTCTTCTTCACTGTCCTGGAAGCTTCCATGTGTTCGCCTATCTGGTAGTTACCCAAACCCAGTCCTTTGGGGTTTTTATAGAAGTTTCATTATAGAGGCATGATTGATTAAATAATTGGTCACTGTGATCAGCTTAACCTTCACCCCCCTCTCCTCTCAGCTGGTATCTGCTGCAGAATTGATTGCTAGCTTGGTGTGTGGGGAAATACTCCTACAGCGGAATCTGAAAAGAATTCTGTATTGTGAGAGCACATTAGGAAGAAACTAAGTTTATTTTTTCTTCTCAGTTACCCACCAAAATTTTTCCTATCCACCAAGCCCCAGTTGAAAAGCCACCAGTTGCACGAAGCCTTCCACAGGTCTCCCAAACAGAAAACAGTTTCTCCTGCTTGAATTCCCACAGCACTCAATTTGAATGTTCACCTTGTTGCTTCCTATTGGTTATTTGCATCCTATCTCCTCAATAATGTATAAATACCACAGGCAGAACCTTTCAACCCTGTGACTACAGGATTGGTTTCCCTGACAACCAGTGTCTCTCCCCCAGTCCTACAAAGTGTTATCTAGGGACTTCTCAAAAATTGCCTCATTAACATAAGCTCAGGTGTGGGTGAAAAGCATTTGTTATAAATAACAAAAGACTGTCTTTCACCTTTATCACTCTAAAACTGTTTCCAGAGCTGCTTCAGGAATCAAGGACAAAAAGCCAAATACTTGAACAAAAGATATCCTTACTGCCCTAGTCACTTAGGAAATAAGAATCTCACAGGAGATGTGAGCCAGGAACCACCGTGGATGAAAACCAAAACATACATATCATCATATCACTGCAGCATACCAAGATTTGGGAAAGCTGTGAGAATGAGAAGGGAGAAATATTTGTATGCATTTGTGGAACACAGAGTCTTGAGATCATCCAGGGCGTAGTACCTCACTTCGCACATTGAGTTTGCAACAAATATACTAGTGAAACAAAGAAGTGGCATGTGGCACCCACAATATTACTTTTATTACTAATTAAAGATAAGCTGGAGCACTCAACTTCGGGCAAGAGCCAAATGAGGCTAAACCACATGGTGACAGTAACCTTGAGCTAGGGCAGGCCTCCATCATTCAGTTCCTGAGCTTTCCAATGCTTACCTTTTCAGCTTGAACACTTAAGATCGTTGGAGAAAAATGGACAGTAAATGGCATTTTAAAAATTATACTTCAAGTTCTGGGATACATGTGCAGAACGTGCAGATTTGTTACGTAGGTATACATGTGCCGTGGTGGTTTGCTGCACCCATCAACCTGTCATCTGCATTAGGTATTTCTCCTAATGCTATGCCACCCCTAGCCCACCAGCAGGCCCTGGTGTGTGATGTTCCCCTCCCTGTGTCCATGTGTTCTCACTGTTCAACTCCCACTTATGAGTGAGAACATGCAGTGTTTGGTTTTCCCTTCCTGGGTTAGTCTGCTGAGAATGATAGTTTCTAGCTTCATCCATGACCCTGCAAAGGACATAACCCTTCCTTTTTTCATGGCTGCATGGTATTCCATGGTGTATATATATGTGCCACATTTTCTTTATCCAGTCTATCATTGATGGGCATTTGTGTTGGTTCAAAGTCTTTGCTCTTGTGAACAATGCTGCAGTAAACATAAGTGTGCATGTGTCTTTATAAGAGCATGATTTGTAATCCTTTGGGTATATACCCAGTAATGGGATGGCTGGGTCAAATGGTATTTCTGGTTCTAGATCCTCCAGGAATTGCCACACTGTCTTCCACAATGGTTGAACTAATTTACGCTCAGACCAACAGTGTAAAAGCATTCCTATTTTTCCACATCCTCTCCAGCATCTGTTGTTTCCTGACTTTTTAATGATGGCCGTTCTAACTGGCGTGAGATGGTATCTCATTGTGGTTTTGATTTGCATTTCTCTAATGACCAGCGATGATGAGCTTTTTTTAAATATGTTTGTTGGCTGCATAAATGTCTTCTTTTGAGAAGTGTCTGTTCGTATCCTTCGCCCACTTTTTGATGGGGTTTTTTCTTCTAAATTTGTTTAAGTTCCTTGTAGATTCTGGATATGAGCCCTTTGTCAGATGGACAGATTGCCAAAATTTTCTCCCATTCTGTAGGTTGCCTGTTCACTCTGATGATAGTTTCTTTTGCTGTGCAGAAACTTTTTAGTTTAATTAGATCCCATTTGTGAGTTTTGGCTTTTGTTGCCATTGCTTTTGGTATTTTAGTCTTGAAGTCTTTGCCCATGCCTATGTTCTGAATGGTATTGCCTAGGTTTTCTTCTATGATTTTTATGGTATTAGGTCTTACGTTTAAACCTTTAATCCATCTTGAGTTAATTTTTGTATAAGGTGTAAGGAAGGGGTCCAGTTTCAGTTTTCTGCATACGGCTAGCCAGTTTTCCCAACACCATTTATTAAATAAGGAATCCTTTCCCCATTGCTTGTTTTTGTCAGGTTTGTCAAAGATTGGAGGGTTGTACATGTTTGGCATTATTTCTGAGGCCTCTGTTTTGTTCCATTGGTCTATATATTTGGTTTGGTACCAGTACCATGCTGTTTTGGTTACTGTAGCCTTGTAGTATAGTTTCAAGTCAGGTAGTGTGATGCCTCCAGCTTTTTGCTTAGGATTGTCTTGGCTATATGAACTCCTTTGTGGTTTCATATGAAATTTAAAGTAGTTTTTTCTAATTCTGTGAAGAAAGTCAATGGTAGCTTGATGGGGATAGCATTAAATCTACAAATTACTTTGGGCAGTATGGCCATTTTCATGATATTGATTCTTCCTATCCATGAGCATGGAATGTTTTCACATTTGTTTGTGTCCTCTCTTATTTCCTTGAGCAGTGGTTTGCAGTTCTCTTTGAAAAGGTTCTTCACATCCCTTATAAGTTATATTCCTAGGTATTTTATTCTCTTTGTAGTGAATGGGAGTTCACTCATGCTTTGGCTTTTGGTTTGTCTGTTTTTGGCATATAGGAATGTTTGTGATTTTTGCACTTTGATTTTGTATCCTGAGACTTTGCTGAAGTTGCTTATCAGCCTAAGAAGATTTTGGGCTGAGACGATGGGATTTTCTAAATATACAATCATGTCATCTGCAAACAGAGACAATTTGACTTCCTCTCTTCCTATTTGAATACGCTTTATTTCTTTCTCTTGCCTAATTGCCCTGGCCAGAACTTCCAATACTATGTTGAACAGGAGTAGTAAGAGACAGCATCCTTATCTTGTGCCAGTTTTCAAAGTGAATGCTTCCAGCTTTTGCCCATTCAGTATGATATTTGCTGTGGGTTTGTCATAAATAGGTCTTATTATTTTGAGATATGTTCCATCAATACCTAGTTTATTGAGAGTTTTTAGCATAAAGAGGTGTTGAATTTTATCAAAGGCCTTTTCTGCATCTATTGAGATAATCATGTGGGTTTTGTCATTGGTTCTGTTTATGTGATGGATTATGTTTACTGATTTGCATATGTTGAACCAGCCTTGCATGACAAGGATAAAGCCAACTTGATCATGGTGGATAAGCTTTTTGATGTGCTGCTGCATTTGGTTTGCCGGTAATTTATTGAGGATTTTCGCATTGCTGTTCATCAGGGATACTGGCCTGAAATTTTCTCTTTTTTGTTGTGTTTCTGCCAGGTTTCAGTATCAGGATGATGCTGGCCTCATAAAATGAGTTAGGGAGGAGTCCTTCTTTTTCTATTGTTTGGAACAGTTTCAGAAGCAATGGTACCAGCTCCTCTGTACCTCTGGTAGAATTCAGCTGTGAATCTGTCTGGTCCCAGGCTTTTTTTGGTTGGTAGGCTATTAATTACTGTCTTAATTTCAGAACTTGTTATTGATCTATTCAGGGATTCAACTTCTTCCTGGTTTAGTCTTGGGAGGGTGGATGTGTCCAGGAATTTACCCATCTCTTCTAGATTTTCCAGTTTACTTGTGTAGAGGTGTTTATAGTATTCTCTGATGTATTTCTGTGGGATCAGAGATGATATCCCCTTTATCATTTATTATTGTGTCTAGTTGATTTTTCTCTATTTTATTCTTTATTAGTCTGGCTAGTGGTCTATCTATTTTGTTAATCTTTTCAAAAAAACAGCTTTTGGTTTATTTGATTTTTTGAAGGCTTGTGTCTCTACCTCCTTCAGTTCTGCTCTGATCTTAGTGATTTCTTGTCTTCTGCTAACTTTTGAATTTGTTTGCTCTTGCTTCTCTAGTTCCTTTAATTGTGATGTTAGGGTGTCATTTTTAGATCTTTCCTGCTTTCTCCTGTGGGCATTAAGTGCTATAAATTTCCCTCTAAACACTGCTTTAGCTGTGTACCAGAGATTCTGGTACCTTTTGTCTTTGTTCTCATTGGTTTCAAAGAACTTATTTATTTCTGCCTTGATTTCATTATTTACCCAGTAGTCATTCAGTAGCAGGTTGTTCAGTTTCCATGTAGTAGTGAAGTTTTGAGTGAGTTTCTTAATCCTGAGTTCTAATTTCATTGCAGTGTGGTCTGAGAGACTGTTTGTTATGATTTCCATTCTTTTGCATTTGCTGGGGAGTGTTTCACTTCCAATTATGTGGTCCATTTTAGAATAAGTGCAATGTGGTGCTGAGAAGAATGTATATTCTGTTGATTTGGGGTGGAGAGTTCTGTAGATGTCCATTAGGTCTGCTTGGTCCAGAGATGAGTTCAAGTCCTGAATATTCTTGCTAATTTCCTGTCTCATTGATCTGTCTAATATTGACAGTGTTAAAATCTCCCACTATTATTATGTGGGAGTCTAAGTCTCTTTGTAAGTCTCTAAGAATTTACTTTATGAATCTAGTGCTCCTGTATTGGGTGCATATATATTTAAGATAGTTAGCTCTTCTTGTTGCATTGATCCCTTTACCATTATGTAATATCCGTCTTTGTGTTTTTTGATCTTTGTTGGTTTAAAGTCTGTTTTATCAGAGACTAGGATTGCAACCCTGCTTCTTTTTGCTTTCCATTTGCTTGGTAAATATTCCTCCATCCCTTTATTTTGAGCCTATGTGTGTCTTTGCACATAAGATGGGTCTCCTGAATACAGCACACCAATGGGTCTTGACTCTTAATCCAATTTGCCAGTCTGTATCTTTTAATTGGGGCATTGATTAGCCCATTTACATTTAAGGTTAATATTGTTATATGTGAATTTGATCCTTTCATTATGATGCTAACTGGCTATTTTGCCCATTAGTTGATGCAGTTTCTTCATAGTGTCAATGGTCTTTACAATTTGGTATGTTTTTGCAGTGGTTGGTACTGGTTTTTCCTTTTCATATTTAGTGCTTCCTTCAGGAGCTCTTGTAAGGTAGGCCTGGTGGTGGCAAAATGTCTCAGCATGTGCTTGTCTGTAAAGGATTTTATTTCTCCTTCGCTTATGAAGCTTAGTTTGGCTGGATATGAAACTTTGTGTTGAAAATTATTTTCTTTAAGCAAGTTGAATATTGGCACCCACTCTCTTCTGGCATGTAGGGTTTCTGCAGAGAGATCCACTGTTAGTCTGATGGGCTTTCCTTTGTGGGTAACCCAACATTTCTCTCTGGCTGCCCTTAACATTTTTTTCCTTCATTCCAACCTTGGTGAATCTCATGATTATATGTCTTGGGGTTGCTCTTCTTGAGGAGTATCTTTGTGGTGTTCCCTGTTATTTCCTGAATTTGAATGTTGGCCTGTCTTGCTAAGTTGGGGAAGTTCTCCTGGATAATATCCTGAAGAGTGTTTTCCAACTTGGTTCCATTCTCCCCATCACTTTCAGGTACACCAATCAAATGTAGGTTTGGTCTTTTCACATAGTCCCATATTTGTTGCAGGCTTTGTTCATTCCTTTTCATTCTTTTTCTCTAATCTTGTTTTCCCGCTTTATTTCATTAAGTTGATCTTCAGTCTCTGATATCCTTTCTTCTGCTTGGTCGATTCAGCTATTGATACTTGTGTAAGCTTCACAAAGTTCTCATGCTATGTTTTTCAGCTCCATCAGGTCATTTATGTTCTTCTTTAAACTGGTTATTCTAGTTAGCAATTCCTCTAACTGTTTTTCAAGGTTCTTAGCTTCCTTGTATTGGGTTAGAACATGTTCCTTTAGCTTGGAGGAGTTTGTTATTATCCACCTTCTGAAGCCTACTTCTGTCAATTTGCCAAACTCATTCTCCATCCACTTTTGTTCCCTTGATGGTGAGGAGTTGTGATCCTTTGGAGGAGAAAAGGTATTCTGGTTTTTGGAATTTTCAGTCTTTTGTGCTGGTTTTCCTCATCTTTGTGGATTTATCTACCTTTGGTCTTTGACGTTGGTGACTTTGGATGAAGTTTTTGTGTGGATGTCTTTTTTGTTGATATTGATGCTATTCCTTTCTGTTCGTTAGTTTTCCTTTTAACAGTCAGGCCCCTCTGCTGCAGGTCTGCTGGAGTTTGCTGGAGGTCCACTCCAGACCGTGTTTGCTTGGGTATCACCAGCAGAGGCTGCAGAACAGCAAAGACTGCTGCCTGTTCCTTCCTCTGGAAGCTTTGTCCCAGAGGAGCACCTGCCAGACACCAGCCAGAGCTCTCCTGTATGAAGTGTCTGTCGACCACTGTTGGGAGGTGTCTCCCAGTAAGGAGGCACACGGGTCAGGGACCCACTTGAGGAGCCAGTCTGTCCCTCAGCAGAGCTCGAGTGCTGTGCTAGGAGATCTGCTGCTCTCTTCAGAGCTGGCAGGCAAGAACATTTAAGTCTGCTGAAGCTGCCCCCACAGCCGCCCCTTTCTCCAGGTGCTCTATTCTAGAGAGATGGGCGTTTTATCTATAAGCCCCTGACTGGGGCTGCTGCCTTTCTTTGAGACATGCCCTGCCCAGAGTGGAGGAATCTAGAGAGAAAGTCTAGCTACAGTGGCTTTGTGGAGCTTCAGTGGGCTCTTCTCGGTTCAAACTTTCCAGTGGCTTTGTTTACACTGTGAGTGGAAAATCATCTACTCAAGCCTCAGTAATGGCGGACGCCCCTCCCCTCAACAAGCTCCAGCATCCCAGGTCAACTTCAGACTGCTGTGCTGGCAGCAAGAATTGCAAGTCAGTGGATCTTAGCTTGTTGGGCTCCGTGGGAGTGGGGTCCACTGAGCTAGACCACTTGGCTTCCCGGCTTCAGCCCCCTTTCCAGGGGAGTGAACAGTTCTGTCTCACTGGCATTCCAGGAGCCACTGGGATATGAAAAACAAACTCCTGCAGCTATCTCAGTGTCTGCCCTAATGGCCGCCCAGTTTTGTGCTTGAAACCCAGCGCTCTGGTGGCATAGGCACCCAAGGGACTCTCCTGGTCTGTGGGTTGCGAAGACCATGGGAAAAGCATGGTATCTGGGCTGGAATGCACTGTTCCTCACAGCACAGTCCCTCATGGTTTCCCTTGGCTAGGGGAGGGAGTTCCCCAACCCCTTGCACTTCCCAGGTAAGGTGACGCCCCCACCCTGCTTCAGCTCACCCTCTGTGGGCTGCACCCACTGTCTAACCAGTCCCAGTGAGATAAGCTGGGTACCTCAGTTGGAAATGCAGAAATCACCTGCCTTCTGCGTTGATCTTGCTGGGAGCTGCAGACTGGAGCTGTTCCTATTTGGCCATCTTGCCCAGGACCCACAGCATGTTTTTGTTTTGTTTTGTTTTAATTGAGATGGAGTCTCGTTCTGTTGCCCAGGCTGGAGTGCAGTGGCATATCGGCTTACTGCAACCTCTGCCTCCTAGGTTGAAGCAATTCTCCTGCCTCACCCTCCTGAGTAGCTGGGATTACAGGTGCCTGCCACTATGCCTGGCTAATTTTTTTATTTTTAGTAGAGATGGGGTTTTGCCATGTTGGCCAGGCTGGTCTTGAACTCATGAACCCAAGTGATCTGTCCGTCTCAGCCTCCCAAAGTGTTGGGATTACAAGTGTGAGCCACCAAGCCCGGCCTCTAAATGGCATTAAAGGTGAATTTATTATTTTAAAATAGGTTATTTGCAACTACCCGTCTTTCCCACAAAACATCATCTGGTAAGGTGGCTAGAAATAAGAACCTAAGTGAATTAGAATTACTTTCTGAAAACTCATTGAAGATCTCTGTGTCAATTGGAGCTATTCAGGTACATGACTACAACTGGAAATCCCTGGCCTGTTTGAACTTTGAAAGTTCTACATTTTAGAGATGAGAAAGACATGTTTTTATAATGTTCTACATTTCTGCACCTGAGTGCTGACTTGGGTGAATAGACAATTGGCTTTTCCTATAGGAACCTGGCTGCCTGAGTCAGCAACATCTGCTCTCTGGAGCCTATTGGGAGGCTGGGGGTGGGGGACAGATGGTCTAGGCCACTGAGTGGGGCAGCAGAGCCTGGGGACTGGGAGTGGTGAAAATCAGCCACATTGAACATATGGGTGTCTTCTCAAGGAAGTGTGACATATGCGAGAGAAAATGGAGGCCAGAAGGGGTGAGGAAGAGTTGATCAGGGGAGTGAGGGCTTCTTGGGGCCAAGGTTCCCTGACTAAGACTAGTCAGGGTGGGCCTGCATTTCCCCACACCAAATGCCGGCAATACTCCTGCAGAAACTCTTACGAAATTCAGCACTTCATTATACACTGCTTCCACTGTAGAGTTCTCTCACGTAAGCAGCTTTGGGTCCTGGCTAGATTGGAGATAATCAGTAAGGAACCCTAATGCTACCAACACAAGACAACTAAGAAAAGTGCAAATATTCATCAAAATCGTTGCCAACTGTTTTGTAATCCTCACCACAATCCTGCAAGGTGAACATCAGCATCCTCACCACTTTTCAGACAAGGAAACAAAGGCTCAGAACGGAAAGAGTACCTGGTTGGAATCAGCACTGAAGCTTCAGCTACCTGCTTGCAGAGATGTGCTCATCTAGCAGTTTCTAGGAGACTGGGCTAGCGGCAGTGCCTGCTCTGATAAGGGAGGAGGAGGGGAGAGGCTTGCTGTGGTGGCTTGCAGGCTGTGTGTGTGTATTTGTGGGGTCATTTCCAGGGCTACATGTGACTTTAAGTGTGTGTATACGGGTTGAGATATGGTGTATATGGATATTTGTTGGTCAGTTCTTGGAATGTGTGTATATGAGTGTGTGTTGAGTGGGGTTGGGGGGTTAGTCCCTGAGCCATGTGTATATGTGGGTTGGGGCTCTGGTGAGGGCAAAAGGACTTGGATTTTGTGCATGATTTTGTGTGTGTGTATGCGCGTGTGTGTGAGTTTAAGATTCCAAGTATGTGGGCGTTGGGGGGCGGGGAAGGGGACGGTGTCGGAGATCAATCCCTGGGCCGTGTGTTTATAGTGTGTGTGTCTGCCCAGAAGAGTGGGTTACTGGGCTGTGCGCGTCTGTGTAGAGTGTGAGAGTGTGTATGAGGGTGAATGTGTGTGGGAGGTGTCATTCCCTGGACCGTGTGCATGAGTGTGACCGCGCACGCCTCCGTGTGTGTCCCGGGTGTGTGGGGTCGGGGCGGTGACGAGTTGAGGGGGACGCCGGTCGGGCCCCGCCCTCCGCGGCAGGTGGGCCGGGCCCGCGGCGGGGCCGGTAGCGCTCGCTGCTCTTGGCTCGCGGCCGCGCCGGGCTCGC